>NC_139544.1:47634268-48083829 GCF_965153285.1 Podarcis tiliguerta
TTGCCCTACCAGATTGAGCAATCACACAGAGTATTCAGCCTCCAGCAGTGCCCATTCCTATTGCTTCCAAAGAAAATGAACCCCCTTCCCACCCGCTACAATGTGCATGGCCAACTATGCAAAGAATTAAGTGGGAAAAATAAGCTCCCTCATAAACCTAGTGGAATCTGCTGATGCCCCCAAAAGCACAAAAATTAGGCTTTTAAAAAAAAAATTGGCATGCAAGAACTAATAACACCAGCAAATAAAATTGTGATTTTATTAAAAGGGCTCTTCTTTCCCTTAATCACATGGACCTGACTAGGATTCTAGTTTGCAAAGGTAACACAGGAGCAGTTATTGCTACTTCTGTAATCCTCTGGTGAGAATTGAAGGATTCTACTTTGCTAAGGTGAATGACAGTCATGATGGAACAGCTACAAGCATTCTTGATCTAGAACCATTCCAGTCTGGGTTCTGACCTGACATTGGGACTGAAATAGCCTTGGTTAACCTGATGGATGATAACCTTTACTGAAAGAGGCAAAGAGTGTAAACAACTCCATCTTTTGATGCCATGATATTCTCCTGAACCACCTCTGTAAGATGGAAACTTGGGTCACTGTTCCTCAGTAGTTTCATTTGTTTATTCAGCAGACAATGTAATCTTCCAACAGTTTGACTTCACCCCTGAAGGTGCACTCCTCCATTGTCTCCCAAGACAGATGGATGCCAACCAACCAGTGTGGTTTCCAGGAAGTAGTAATAGGGGACCACCTAATAGCCCCCCAGCTACTCTGCTATGGGGTCCTACTGGGTGCCAAATTGTCCCCCATACTGTTTAGCTTCTATATAACAATGTTGGGTGCAGTCATTAGGAGATTTTGAGCAAAATATCATCTATATTATGACACCTGACTCTATTTTTCTGTGACATCTGTATCATATGTGGCTTTGCAAGCCTAGAAACAGTAGTCGGCTGTGAAGCTGAAACCTGGTAAGATGGAGGCTCTGTGGATGAGAGTTTCTACTACTGTTTAGAGTGCAGGTCAATTACGTGTTCTGGATGGGGTTGTACTACCTCTGAAGGAACAGGTAAAGAGTCTGGGAATGCTCCCCGATCCATCATTGTCATTGAAGGCTCAATGGAGTAGCTAGGAGTGCTTTTTTACCAGCTTCCCCTATTGTGCCAACAATGACAATTCCTGGACAGGGATAGCATGGCTATAGTGCCCTGTGCCCTGGATTATTGCAGTGCACTCTATGTGAGGCTGCCCTTATGTTTGGCCTGGAAGCTTCAGTATCTGCAAAATTCAGCAGCATGGCTTATGGCAGGGGTAGCTACCCATCAACACATAACACCAATGCTGGGGGAACTGCAAGGTGACTCAGAGTAGCGCCTTCAGCACAGTGGCACCTACCTTGTGCAACACACTGCTTATTGAAGCTAGTATCCAACTTGGTACATATTTTGTTTAACATCTCTCATATTGCTACAGGTTTTCCAAGAAAGATGAGTTGACACATGGGCAATATCAAATTCCTATTTGGAAAACTGTTTTAATCTGTTTTCATTTGTTGTATGTTATTGCTGAACACCACTATGATATCTGACAATGTTTAGTAGTATATAAATATTTCTAAACAAATAAATAATGAGTTCCCTTTACCATTTTGAAATGGACCAGCATTATTTAATTAACTTCACTCAATGATCTTTGCTCAGCAACTCTGAATTCTCAGGTAGTTCTCAGCAGTCCCAGCATATATGCATCTGGTGTGGTCCCTTCTGTATTGCTTGAAAACCCTTATGCATGATCAGCTACTGCAGCACAATAGCTTGGCCCCTGATCAGGAGAGGATGCTGCTGTCTATAACAACAGGTCAGTCCCATTCATGTGACTTTCCATTTCAATTGGGTCTGCCATTATTTCTGGAGGGGTGACTATGTTAGTTTGTGGAAGCAAAAACAATAAAGAGCTTAAAGACTAACACATTCGTTATGCTGTCAACTTTCACAGATTAGTGATCCAGTCTGAGTTTTTAACTTTTAGCAAACCATTCCGTAATATGCAAAAGTGAGGCTGCAATCCTGAAAGTAAGTTCCACTGACCTCACAGGGGCTTACTTCTGAGGATACATATAGTATTAAGAGTAGTTAAAAACAAATAGAATTATTCATAAAGAGGAAAAGGGGCTATAGTTGACCTAGGTCAGTGAGGTCACTCTGATTGCCAAAGACAGCCAATGTGATGTCATCCAAATGTACCATAATTAGACTATAACTCCCATCATCTCTCAGCCCCACACTTGCTGGGGCTGATGGGAGTTAGAGTTCAACAACATATGGAAGGCACTATGCTGGTCATCACTAGCTTATACAATAATATATTTATTAGTCTTTAAGATACCCTTCATTGTTTCTGTGTTAGCCAAAGTTAGCATTATTGTAACAACTGCAGTATCTCCAAATTGGTTATAAGTTGGGTCAGCCAGTCTGCTTGGGGAATGTTGTGTTTATATATGGGGTCAATGTTTTGTTTGACTACAAGAGGGTCAGGTTGAACTCCAGGCTTAATCACATAAAAACAAGCATTCAAACAGGAATGCTAGAGGGTGGAAAACAGGTTACTGGAACAGGGTTGTTCAAAATGCAAAAATTATCTCCACATTCCATTTTCTTAAAAAATGATCCATGGCAGGAATCAGATTTTTCAGCAAATGGGGGTTTTTTCAAAGCATCACTGTTGTATTTTTATTTTATCAGATTTATGTTAATGCTAGTGTTAAGTGAAGCGTCATCTCCTGTTTCTGCTTCTGTCCAATACATAACAGTAGCAGGAAATGTATCTATCCCAAATACTCGGTATTCACATTTCTGCCTTTTATTTATATTTTTGAATTAGTACTGACCACTTTAAAAATAAAAAATGATAGATAGAGCAATCCTATATTCACATTACACCAGAACTAGAGATATGCCACAAGCAAGATGACATAGGGAATTTGGGGGAACGTGACAAGGTGTGACCATCTTCTAGCTGCTTGCCAGCAAAGATCAGCCTCTGCTGGTCAGACCATGGCTAGAACAAACACGTTAAGTTGAGCTCTGTCTTACTGCAATAGTAGTTAATAAACCGGGTCCCTAACTGGGAGCTGGACTTGATTTTATTTTCTTGGTCCCGTATTTTATTTAAAGATGTTCCCTCACCTGGGAAACGAACAGGTGGTTCAGAAGCAAATTCTTACCACAAACATAAGAAACACGAAAAATGCCCCACTGGATCAGCCCATCTACTGCAGCATCTTGTTCTCACAATAGTCAAGTAGATGCCCATGGGAAGTTCATAAGTGGGACCTAAGCACAACAACACTTTCCCTATTTGTGATTCCCACAACTGAAATTCAGAAATATACTGCCCCAGATAGCTATCATGGCTAGTAGCTGTTGATAGCCTTATCCTCCATGAATTTGTCTAATCATGAAGAAGAGGACTATTAGTGTTTGTTCCTAGCCTTGAGTTGGTGAGGTTAGTGGAGTACCATGTATGTTATGATTTGGTTGTTTAACATTTTTGGAGGTGTATACACACAAACACACACACACACACACACACTATTTGGGTGGAATCCTGCATTAATATAGAACAGCTCCCTCCTGTAGCTGAAAGTGAGTGGGACAGGGCATGGCTGCCTATTCATTTGGTAGACGTGGGTTGGAGTCACTGATAGAATCATAGAATAGAATCATAGAGTTGGAAGAGACCACAAGGGCCATCAAGTCCAACCCCTTGCCAAGCAGGAAACACCATCAGAGCACTCCTGACATATGGTTGTCAAGCCTCTGCTTAAAGACCTCCAAAGAAGGAGACCTTGGCAGCAAATTCCACTGTCGAACAGCTCTTACTGTCAGGAAGTTCTTCCTAATTTTTAGGTGGAATCTTCTTTCTTGTAGTTTGGATCCATTGCTCCGTGTCCGCTTCTCTGGAGCAGCAGAAAACAACCTTTCTCCCTCCTCTATGTGACATCCTTTTATATATTTGACCTTTGACCATTTTGGTTGCCCTCCTCTGTACACGTTCTAGTTTGTCAGTGTCCTTCTTGAACTGTGGTGCCCAGAACTGGACACAGTACTCCAGGTGAGGTCTGACCAGAGCAGAATACAGTGGCACTATAACTTCCCTTGATCTAGATGCTATACTCCTATTGATGCAGCCCAGAATTGCATTGGCTTTTTTAGCTGCCGCGTCACACTGTCGGCTCATGTCAAGTTTGTGGTCAACCAAGACTCCTAGATCCTTTTCACATGTACTGCTCTCAAGCCAGGTGTCACCCATCTTGTATTTGTGCCTCTCATTTTTTTTGCCCAAGTGCAATACTATAAAAAAAGTGGATCCAACACTTTGCCGCGCTGCAGCACCACAAAAACATGGATCCGAGGCACGGATCCTCATGAATTCATATGATTTTTATATTGAAACAAAATAAAAACACCATGCTACTGTAGACCACATCTTAGTCTGTAGGAGGAACCAAAAAAATCACGCATCCACTGTTTCGTGGTGCCGCAATGGCGCAAAAACATGGTTAAAAAACACGGATCCTCATGAATCCTCATGATTTTTGCACTAGATCAGCCCAAACTCACTGTCAAATTACACATCATGTCCAGGGGCACAGCATCCACCACAGAAATCACGGATCCATGGCTTCCTGGCCATACCGTGGCCCAAAAACGTGGTTTTCAAGAATGGATCCTCATGGATCCTCACACTTTTTGCATTGGGCCAACCCAAACTCACCATCAATTCACACATCATAGCCAGGGGCACAGCCTACACCAGAGAAAACTCGGATCCACTCCTGCCTGGCCATACTGTGGCCCAAAAACGTGGTTCCGAAGCACAGATCCTAATGGATCCTCATGATTTTTGCACTAGATCAGCCGAAAGTCACCATCAGATCAAACATCATAGCCAGCAGCACAGCATGCAACACAAAAAACACGTATCTACGGCTTCCTGGCCACTCCATGGCCCAAAAACGTGGTTTTGAAGCATGGATCCTCATGGATCCTCACGCTTTTTTCATTGGGCCACCCCAAACTCACCGTCAAATCACACATCATGTCCAGGGGCACAGACTGCACCACAAAAATCACGGATCCACAGCTTCCTGGCCACTCCATGGCCCAAAAACGTGGTTTTGAAGCACGGATCCTCATGGATCCTCAGGCTTTTTGCATTGGGCCACCCCAAACTCACCGTCAAATCACACATCATTCCCAGGGGCAATCATAGAATCATAGAATCATAGAATCATAGAGTTGGAAGAGACCACAAGGGTCATCGAGTCCAACCCCCTGCCAAGCAGGAAACACCATCAGAGCACTCCTGACATATGGTTGTCAAGCCTCTGCTTAAAGACCTCCAAAGAAGGAGACTCCACCACACTCCTTGGCAGCAAATTCCACTGTCGAACAGCTCTTACTGTCAGGAAGTTCTTCCTAATGCTTAGGTGGAATCTTCTTTCTTGTAGTTTGGATCCATTGCTCCGTGTCCGCTTCTCTGGAGCAGCAGAAAACAACCTTTCTCCCTCCTCTATGTGACATTCTTTTATATATTTGAACATGGCTAACATATCACCCCTTAACCTCCTCTTCTCCAGGCTAAACATGCCCAGCTCCCTTAGCCGATCCTCATAAGGCATTGTTTCCAGGCCTTTGACCATTTTGGTTGCCCTCCTCTGTACACGTTCTAGTTTGTCAGTGTCCTTCTTGAACTGTGGTGCCCAGAACTGGACACAGTACTCCAGGTGAGGTCTGACCAGAGCAGAATACAGTGGCACTATAACTTCCCTTGATCTAGATGCTATACTCCTATTGATGCAGCCCAGAATTGCATTGGCTTTTTTAGCTGCCGCGTCACACTGTCGGCTCATGTCAAGTTTGTGGTCAACCAAGACTCCTAGATCCTTTTCACATGTACTGCTCTCAAGCCAGGTGTCACCCATCTTGTATTTGTGCCTCTCATTTTTTTTGCCCAAGTGCAATACTTTACATTTCTCCCTGTTAAAATTCATCTTGTTTGTTTTGGCCCAGTTCTCTAATCTTTCAAGGTCGTTTTGAAGTGTGATCCTGTCTTCTGGGGTGTTAGCCACCCCTCCCAGTTTGGTGTCATCTGCAAATTTGATCAGGATGCCCTTGAGTCCATCATCCAAGTCGTTGATAAAGATGTTGAATAAGACCGGGCCCAAGACAGAACCCTGTGGCACCCCACTAGTCACTCTTCTCCAGGATGAAGAGGAACCATTGATGAGCACCCTTTGGGTCCGGTCAGTCAGCCAGTTACAAATCCACTGAGTGGTAGCATAGTCAAGACCGCATTTTACCAGCTTCTTTACAAGAATATCATGGGGCACCTTGTCAAATACCTTGCTGAAATCAAGGTAGACTACATCCACTGCGTTCCCTTCATCTACCAGGCTTGTAATTCTGTCAAAAAATGAGATCAGGTTAGTCTGACATGACTTATTTTTCAGAAATCCATGCTGACTATTGGTGATCACAGCATTCCTTTCTAGGTGCTCACAGATTGTTTGCTTAATGATCTGCTCCAGAATCTTCCCTGGTATTGATGTTAGACTGACTGGGCGGTAATTATTTGGGTCCTCTCTTTTCCCCTTTTTGAAAATAGGGACAACATTTGCCCTCCTCCAGTCTGCCGGGACTTCGCCTGTTCTCCAGGAATTCTCAAAGATGACTGCCAGTGGTTCTGAGATCACATCTGCCAGTTCTTTTAATACTCTTGGATGCAGTTCATCTGGCCCTGGAGACTTGAATACATCTATACTAGCCAAGTATTCTTGTACTATCTCCTTAGTTATTCTGAGCTGTGTTTTCTCTGCTGAATCATTTGCTCCAAATTCTTCAGGTCGGGCATTGTTTTCTTTATCGGAGAAGACTGAGGCAAAGAAGGCATTGAGGAGTGCAATTCTCCATCTTCTCCTCTGAGTGACCCCACTGTTTCTTTGTTCTTCCTTTTGCTACGAACATACCCATAAAAGCCTTTGTTGTTGCTTTTAACCTCTCTAGCAAGCCTGAGTTCATTCTGTGCTTTAGCTTTTCTGACTTTGTGTCTACATGTGCTGGCTATTTGTTTGAATTCCTCTTTGGTGGTTTCCCCCCTTTTCCATTTTTTGTACACATCCTTTTTTAATCTTAACTCAGTTAAAAGTTCTTTAGATAGCCACCCTGGCTTCTTTAGGCACCTTCCATGTTTCCGTCTCATTGGTATTGCCTGAAGTTGTGCTTTTACTATCTCCCTCTTAACAAACTCCCAGCCATCATGAACTCCCTTTCCTTTTAGTATTACTGTCCATGGGATCTCACCCAGCACTTCCCTAAGTTTTATGAAGTCGGCTTTCTTAAAGTCAAGAAATTGAGTCCTAGTATGCTTGGCTGCTCCTTTCCGCTGTATAGTAAACTTCAGAAGAGCATGATCACTTGCGCCTAATGATCCTTCCACTTCTACCCCACTAACCTGGTCATCAACATTGGTTAGGACCAGATCTAAAATGGCTGTTCCTCTTGTTGCTTCTCCCACTTTCTGGACAATGAAGTTGTCTGCAAGGCAAGTGAGGAATCTGTTTGACCTTATGCTCTTGGCTGAGTTTGACATCCAACAAATATCCGGGTAATTGAAGTCCCCCATTACTACTATCTCCCTTCCTTTTGCATGCTTGGCCATCTGTTCCAGGAAGGCATCATCTATGTCCTCCGTTTGGCTTGGGGATCTATAGTAAACTCCCACAATGAGGTCACTGTTATTCTTCTCTCCCTTAATTTTGACCCAAATGCTCTCACTTTGGCTTTGAGGTTCTAAATCTTGGATCTCTTCACAGGTATACACATCCCTGACATATAACGCCACTCCTCCTCCTTTCTTGTCTGGTCTGTTTCTCTGAAATAGATTGTATCCCTCCATTATTACATTCCAATCGTGGGACTTATCCCACCAGGTTTCAGTGATGCCTATTATGTAATATTTAGTTTGCTGTACCAAGAGCTCAAGCTCATCTTGTTTATTTCCCATGCTTTGCACATTAGTGTACAGACATTGAAGTCCATTAATCATTCCCCCGTGTCTCTTATTTAAGGATTTTTTCCTCCCACCACTAGGTCTGCGTGCTGTTTGCTTCATTTGGTCTATGACATTTGGATGATCATCTTCATCAGTTGATAGACTCCTACCTTCAGGAGCACTGTCTCCCTCCCCCACATTAGTCAGTTTAAAGCCCTCCTGATGAGGTTTCTGAGATTTTTGGCAAAAACATTCCTCCCAACCGTTGTGAGGTGCAGCCCATCGCTTGCCAGAAGTCCATCTTCAAGATACTCCGTGATCTAAGAATCCAAACCGTTCCTGTTTACACCATTTGCGAAGCCAGCTGTTCACTTCCACTATTTTTCCCTGTCTCCCTGGGCCACGTCGTTCAACTGGGAGGACAGATGAGATGACAATTTGTGCATTTAATTGCTTCAATTCCCTGCCCAGAGCCTTGTAGTCTCTTTTGATCTTCTGGAGGCTATTGCTTGCAGTGTCATTGGTTCCCACATGAACCAAGAGGAACGGGTATTTGTCAGTGGGTTTTATGATTCCTTGCAGTCATTCAGTTACATCTTGGATCTTAGCCCTGGGGAGACAGCACACTTCCCGAGACATCTTGTCAGGCCCACAGATCACTGCTTCTTTTCCCCTCAGTAGGGAATCCCCTATCACCACTACACGCCTCCTCTTAGGTTTGGTCAGGGTTCTTCCGTGAGCTGTCCGTTCCAAGGTTGCCTGCACATTCCCTGAGGATGTTTCTGAAGTGTGGAAACTTTTATTCCTATTGGTTGCTGGCTGCTATTATTATCGGTATGTTTGATGGTTATTGATGTTATTATGAAAGGATATGCTCTTTGAAAGAAATTGGAAAAACACATCAATACCCAACATGGAAGATTGGCAAATCCTAATGGTAGAATATCTGCAGCTAGTGAAAGCGACAGGAAGAGAAAGAGGCCAACCAAAACAAAAAGTCTGTAAGGATTGGGGAATCTTTAAAGGTTATTTAGAAAACTATGGAATAAAAGGAAACATCTTGGCAGAATCAGACTGATATCTGTATTGTATAAGTTTGTAGGGAGGTAAAAAGAAAATATATAAGAAATATGTAACTGAGCAGATAAAGTAATGGATAGATAAAGTACAGTGAGATTAATTGGAAATCAGTTTTAAATTTCTTCTCTATAAGTTTTATAATTGTGTTCAGTATCAGGAGTATACCATATATGATGATACTTATATTAATCTTCTTGTATCTTATAGTGTGGTGGTTTGCTTTTCTGTTGTTTGTTTGTTTGTTTGTTTGTATGTTTGTTTACTTGTATGTACGTCTGTTTTCTCATAAATGTATTTATTTTAAATTAATAAAGATATATTTAAAAAAAGAAGAAAGGATATGTAAGAAAAAAGGAGGGAAATAAAACCCTGGGAAAGGTATAATGGCCATGTATGTGGGTGAGAGTAGTTGATGAAAAAGAAATTATGAGTGCATTTGTGTGTATAAGATGCTTGAGACCTTGATTTATGTTTAGCAAGTGATACACACATAGAAATTTATGTTGATACGATTATTGTTATAAATATATTGTGCTGTATGTATATATATTTCTACCCCTCCTTTAAATTGTTGAGATTTATTGTATATTTATGTACTTGATTTTTTTTATATATAGTAATTGCTTCAAGATCTACTGATAATGATTTAAATAAATAAAGAACATAATTGGGCTGAGACTTACATCTAAAGACTGTTGTTATGGGAGAAGAGTAGCTTAAACCACTCTGATTCTTTTTCAGCAGCACCACACTCATTGCTCAGACCAAAGCCAAAACAGGCACCTAGTTCTGGGGCAACTGCAGAGTTTAAGTTGAACTACGCTTCTACATAACAGGAATAAGCTCAACTATTTATGTCATACTCACCCAGTTTTTAGCAACTCCCACCCTGCTAGACCACATCATATTGAAATTCCTTGGGTACTTCCAATGGTAAGTTATAATGAACCATATATTCCCACTTCCACGGAAATCTGGTTGTACAGAACTTTGAACTATGGTATGTAAACAAGGCTAAAGAGGTTTCACATGGGTTTTAGCAAAACATGTATTTCATATTCAACTTGGTTTTCCACCAACACAAACATTCAAGTAGAGGCCCCAAATCTATTAAAAACAGCAGGTTTTACCCCATGGTGTGGTGAAATGATAAAATTTACATTTATAATGATTATTTTCAAAACCGTTCAAATATGTAAACTAAATGAGGCAATAAAATTTTGAAAGCCAGTCATCATGTGTCAGAGCATACACTATGTATATTTTCCAAGGGGTGTTTCGTGGCAATCTTGGTATTAGTTTGACCGTTTAACACATAACCACAAGACAATCACAGTTTGTTGGAAAGAGAGGTTGTGAATATATGTGATCCTCTCAATGAACTACATTTGACATTTTGAAACCCTGTGCCTTAATAATTCCTGTGACTATTTGTTATTTGAAAAATGCTCATAGAAAAGCTTGCATTAGACTATAATATTTAACAACAATTAAGGGCCTTCCTTAGCTCTAGCACCATTCTGACTCTCATAGACATGAGCTAGAGTGGTCCAATAGATATAGCACTGGGCTTAGAGTTAGGAGACCAGCATTTACATTTCAAATCTGCCACAGACTAGTTATATGGACTTGGTTGAATAACTGCTGTTCACACCCAGCTTCCAATCTATAAAATGAAGTTAATAATGACCTACTTCACAAGGATCATGTTCCTGCCCCAGCAATATTTTACATAGGCCAGCATGGAAGCTTGATGTGAACTGATGGTTATTAATTGGTCTGGAAGATCCACATGTACATGGAATCCCTGGAAGCTGTGTATACCTGGAGTTCCATCATGTGAACTGCAATCATGCCCGGTATCTCTCACAGTGAAGCAAGGATACTGCAACAGATCAAGCAGTGGCTTATATTCTGTTCACCCTTGTGTACATGCTGCTTGCAACTAAAGTGTATGTGGGATGCTATTGACCATACTACCTAAGAACCTTTGGGAGCTTTTTCTAGATGCACAGTCCGCAGGATCCCAGCTGGGGAGTACCTCCCTGCGCATTGCAGGTTTGATGCAATTGCAGAAAGAAAAAGCCCTGACATGTTTCCTAACTATACATAGTGTAACATGTAGTTTGACTCTTAGCTTCATAAGCTCACCACTATTTCAATAGTGACGTACCACTAAAGAGCGGTTTTCCCTGAGTTAAAAGCAGAGGACAACGGGAAGTGTGAATAAGCAGTTAGTCTTACATAGTGTTCTTATAATGGCCAGATAAAATGGAAACAGTACAGAGAAGGGGAGGAGCCAAATACAGCAGAGCTGATGGAAGGGCCCTGCTTCCCATTTATCCCTTTGCACATCCTAATGACTATTGATGGAAGGAGGAGCTATTTAAAAGAGAACATAAGAACATAGCACTGATCCCTTCCCAAAGAGTGAGCAGTTACCCCTACCCCCCCCCTAAAAAAAGCCCAGTGAGGCCAAAATACGTAAGAAAATGAATTGGTCTTAAGTTTTTCATACATTGGTGAATTTCTGACTTCAGATCAGCTGCTGTTTGAGCCTCAACAAAATCCAGCTGGAATTCCTTTCATATGAATTGTACAATGATGCTCAATAACATTTATGCTCTATATACTGGCAGAATTCACCCAATTGTAGTTTCTTCTACTGTGCAATATATAGTCAGTAACACAAGACAGACAAGTGCCCAATAATTTTCCAAAAAGAAAACCAGTTAATGGTTCTAGAGGTCAGTTATGATAAAATAGCCAGAGAGGGCAAACACATGGTATTCCTTTGTTGTTTTTTATTTCAAATTTATGTCTAAATTTAGCAATAGTTGTGAGAAACACTCAAGAAGTTAGATTCCAAGAGGAAACAGCTCAAAGCATGAACCTGATGCGATTGTAAGAGAAAAGGCAAACAGCTACAATTGGTTTCATTTTTGTACACTAATCGTTTCAGCCCTATTATAGTAAATCCAGATGAGGTTTTTTTATATAAATCTATTTCCAAACAACTTTGTTCCCTATTCTTATCATTTTAAGCAAATTCTGATAGTGATCATTTTATTTACCTAGGGTGAATCTGCATACAGCCTTCTCTGGGGTTCAGATATGGTCAAACTGTGAAGAAAGTAAAAAAAAAACTGTTCCGCCGTCATTTCCATAAAGGAATGGGGTTCCATAAAGCTCCAACACTCTACACTCCTAGTTCTGAGAAATTAATCAGAAGGAAAGAGCAGAAGTCCATTCGTTTGCCACCCTTACTGCCCCTAGGTCAGCCAAGCTACTGCTGTCCTTCCCACTTCTCCATTAAATTGGATTGCCTAGCATCTGGACTCTAACCTTGTCATTTCCCTAGTATGTGTTGCCTTCTTTCTTGATACAGAAATGATGTACTTCAGCATTTTGCTTGGTCTTCTAGCCATTTTTTAAAATGGGAACAAACATGGTTTCCACTGATCCAACAGATTCAGTGGTAGCTGTGTTAGGGCGACAGAGAGCTAGGCTATTCAAATAATAAATTAAAACTTCTCATTGTTTTCATCCAGGCCTGCTTCTTGTTTATTATCAGTTTTTCTCGTTTATAAGGTCTAAAATAGTTTATCTTCAGGTTAGCTTGAAAGTTTTTATATCAAAATGTTTTTGGCTCTGCCTCCTATTTATGCAACTGGCCCTGCCTCCCAACAGTGCTGATAGGTTAATTGGGGTTTGGCAGGAGCCCCCAATGACTAGTACAGGGAAACAGGTCAGCCCAACCACCTGGTAAGTCCCATGTGGCCAGAGGTGCTGTGCTCGGTCCCACAAAGGGCGCCCACAAAGGAAGGTGTAAGAGCTCATTCTAGACATTTGTATAGCATTTTATGGCTAGCAAAGTAGATGTAAATGAAATTCCTCCTAATATCAATTTTGGTAGTGGTCTGAGGTGGTCATACACTTCACTTCATTCTCTTTTTACCTAAAGTTAGGTATATTCAAACTATGATAGAGTACTTTAGTAAAAATACACTATTGTGCCCTTTGTACAGCACACTGTGGAAACCACCATGTCCCATTCAGGGAGTCTTTGCCAAAAACAGTACTGAGAATTGGAATGTATGCCAATAACAATCACTGTAAAAAAAAAAATCCTTGTTTATTTATTTATACAAGGTGCAATAAACACAATGTAAATGCCAAAAGACATCACTATTGAAGAAGACACAATTTGGTAAGTTATAGAAAGTTATATGGCACAAAATATATATTTTTCTAATATGCCCTTTTTGCTAGGTTTTGTTAAGTTTCTGTGATCAGCGCCTACATTTTAGTAAAAGGGCCATTCATGGCCAAGGTGAAGCCATCATTTTAACTGGATGAAATCCTATGTATACACTCATCTCCTGGAACTAAACACTCACCCTCAAAAAAGATATCTTTATCTTCCTTTTAAAATTGGACTGACGGCAGCACTGACGTGGGTAAGGGGTACAGGGCTGGAAGGCAGCTGTTAGATGGACAAAACTAAATCAATGAAAGCCGTTTATAAAGTCCCACAGCACACTGCTGTTTCCTCCAATGACGACAAAGCCATATGTAGTCTGTTTCCAGCTAGCAAAAGAATGGCATTTGTGGACACAACGTACCATTAAAAGAAAGAAGAAGAAACACCCATGTTTTCTACTTATGGTGGCCAGATCGTTTTCCTGGCAAGGATGTGACATTTATACAAATAATGCTGTGAAGCAGAAAGGCAAAAACCTTTCTTGTATTCATTAGAACCTTCCTTTCATCATGAGAACAAAAAAACCCTTAAATCAGAACATTTATGTTCCAGAGGGGAAACAGAAGATCAACAGTCATCAGGCTACAACCCTGGAGGCGGTTAGACTGGTTATCTCAAAATCATTTTATGCCTTGGACCTATTCCTTTCATATATCCCTATGTACAATTCTATAAACAAGTGTTTAAATCTTATCAGGAATTAATGTTAAAAGCACACTGCATTTATTTGTTTCATGTGTATCCCACCCTTCTTATCTGCAAGACATAGCAAAGTTTTGGGTTTAGCAAAGTTTCTGAATTTGTAATTATTTTATTAACACTTAAATGGGAATAAGTTTCATCATGGATCTTTTGTTTCCTTGTTGTGCCTGTTATACTGACATGAAATAACATAACTTTTTTACTTTCCCTTACATAATTAAACCATCATGTGTATTTGCTGTCACTTGTATCTTGAATTACTCAAAGTTAATGGACAGATTACCTATATAATGCTGACATTGGCCCTTTGCTCAGATTTCACTATCAAACTATTTACATCTTGTAATTCCTTCCCTTAATGCAGGGTTGAGCCTGTACATTAGTCAAGAACCTCAACAGACTTACTGAAATCTACTGACCAAAAATGCAGAAATTCAAGCAGGCACTAGTGTGAAACTTCTCTTTGAACTTAACGTTTCAAACATTGGGGGGGGGGGGACCCAAAAGGAAAAACATTCTTTCCTATAAACATTAAGCTTATAATACCGATCACTTTCTGTTCTCAAATTAAACTGGAGCCCGCTTTTTAAATGCAATGTTTTTAAATCGTCTGCAATAATAATACCTCCCTAGTTTTTGAGGAAAACATACAAAAGATAAAACATAACTAGGACTGTACTGTTTGTTTTTGTTTTAACACAAAGATAATCCAACCTGAGAAATAAGAGTATTTGACTCAGCATTTGCATTGAAATAATGTCTAACATTTTTTAGAAAGGATAGAAGCTGCCTTTGTCTTCTCTTGCCCCTCCCCCCCAAAAAAACTGAATGAAGGAAAAGATGTTATGGCAAACAAACCATATGAAAGCAAGAGAAAGCAAAGCAATGCAAAATAGCTAAAAATGTGTGAATTGGGATAGGATTACTGTTCTTGAAATTTCATCTTCCATGTTCTTGGCAGCCTATTTTAATTTCTGTGTTGAATGTATTGCTGAAATGGATGTGTGATTTTATTGTTTCCTGCTTATTATTTTATGACCTGTTATTGGAATATTGCATGTGCTTTTAGCTGGCTTTGTCAGATATTGTAAGGCATCTTGTGAAAACGTAGTATGAACAGCAGGTAACAAATGTATTACACTAAATAAATAAATAAATAAAAATAAGCCTCAATGAATATTTATTTAAAATTGTTTTATCCCTCCTCACTTATTTAAAACATTTTTACCAGTAGTGATATTGGCAACAGAAAGTAAAAAAGCAGTAAGCCAGACATTTAAGATACAGTACTATAATAAGTTTCACATAATTAAGAATACTCTAACTAGCCACCTGAATACAGACAAAGTGGGGCAGTCACTTTTCATTGAATAAGAAATTTCACAACTGAGAGCCACTACTGATAAGGCTGCAACTCAAATTCCCACACATCATATCTAAGGAAAACAGGGGGTTCTGTCCTATGAACAGATACTCCTCCAACAAAGGGCCGGGGGTTGAGAAACCTAGGCCCCCAACTTTT
The DNA here is from genome assembly GCF_965153285.1 of Podarcis tiliguerta. Lineage (NCBI taxonomy): Eukaryota > Metazoa > Chordata > Lepidosauria > Squamata > Lacertidae > Podarcis > Podarcis tiliguerta. The sequence continues at coordinate 47,649,897 of NC_139544.1, forward strand.
AACAGCTTTTAAGGTCAATGCAAGTAGTTTGAAATTATTAAACAAAGAGAGTACTAATGAAGTTGCTCCAATATTGGTGTTATGTGATCTGAAACCAAGGGTTGAGGGAGTGTCAGCCACCACAAAGAAATTGAGAAGAGCATAGTGGATGCCACCATAGGAAGGAACACAAAAACAGTTTTTGGAAAAGTAAATGGACCACTATACCAGTATCCCCACTACATGCTCTAACACTTTCCTTCCAAATTGTAGATTTTATAACTGTCTGATACTTATTCAAATCAGTAAAACACAGGGTATATTTCTTTAGTAAAGATCTTACTACAGTGGTATCTCGAGTTACAAGCGCCTCAGGTTACAAATGCTTCAGGTTACAAACTCCGTTAACCTGAAAGAGTTACCTCAAGTTGACAACTTTGCCCCAGGATGAGAACGGAAATTGTGTGCCGGTGGCACAGCAGCAGCAAGAGGCCCCATTAGCGAAAGCACACCTCTAGTTATGAACAGTTTCAGGTTAAGAACGGACGTCCAGAAAGAATTAAGTTTGTAACTAGAGGTACCACTGTATAAGCTATTTATTAAGGATCCTTTAAGACTACTAAAACTACACCCTCCCTATGTGAGACATTAAGAACCCCTCCCACCCAATATGCCAGGCCCCTCCAGCGGCAAGAAGGGGACCTTGTCCACCTCCTCAGGCTGCATAAATTGAAATGCATTATGGTACTTGGGAACCATGAGGGCATCCATATCTTTATATATGGGTTCCAAGTTAGCATGGATTTAAGTTATTTTACCTTCAAGGTGTTTTGCAAATTGTTCACAGTGGACACCTGAGGGTGGAGGCTCCATTTATCTACTAATGTTAATAACCACTGATAGACCATAGATTCCTCTTTCAAACAGTGATCCACATATTTTGGCTATCCCTGGTAGCCAAGTCAAAACTTGTAGCCTGCAGAATGCTGCCCTTGTGTGCATGTTTACTTGGAAGCCTCTTTGAATACTACAGGGCTTTCTGCCAGTTAAGTGTACACAGAGTAGCATGTACACTGACCTCAAACTGGATCTCGATGGAAAGTCAGGGACAATCCTTTGCTTCCTTCTTCAGCTTCAAACTTCAGGTTGCAAATGGCATCCTGCTGCACCCCTTGGGTGGTATATGCTGATGTTACCAAAGCAGTATGTATATAAGACTTCTCGGGTAGGTTTCATCCTGCTGTGCTGTGTGTTATTGCTTATACATACCATCCTGTCTTCTTTATACAACATAGCCGGTACTTAGGTTTATATGAAATTCTGGTGGAATGCATTGAGGCTTAGTTTGGCTGAAGCTGATGCAAACACCAACAAGATTTCAGGAATGTGTCAGTGTGATTGCAGCAAAGAAAGAAAGACAGAGAGATAGAGGATGTACAATAGACACTGTAGTAGGTTCAGGAGGAAATGGAAATTATAGCAGAGTCTGTGGATGCATAGAAGATGTAAGGTTGATTAAATTCAACAGAATTTACTTCCAAATAAGTGTTCTTAGGGTGTGTATGATTGAGTGACTCAGCACACAAACAGAAAAGTGGCCAGCATAGTTTCTCTCCAAAAATAATGTTTCTAAAAGGAAAATAAAGTGTGTTAACAAAAGTGATAAAGAAACTGAAAAACACTCACCACGGGCTCCACCCAGATAAGCATCATAGTCAGCTTCTTCTGTTCCTCTGTATTTGAAAAGGAAATCAGTCTCAAGTTAGTGTTGACAGTGTTCTTGAACCTCTGTCTGGCACAAATAATTATATGTTCATTACTGATCTGCAGCCCACAATCAGCAGTATTTAGTACAGCCCTGCTATCCACAAAACAACAGAGGATCAGGAATCAAAATCTATGGCCATATTAATTTGTACTTTAATAACTAGTCATGAGGAGGGAAGGAGGATCAATTAATTAAGTTGGTATTTAAAGGCAAAAATACCTAATTCACACTTTCCAAAACAATATGCAAACCAAAACACCGCCATCCTTCAAAATTCACACTTGCCCAAATGTTGCAATGCAGTTTTTCAGCCAAGTAATCTTTTCAAAAGTGCATACTGTATACTAAATAGTGCATATAAAAATAACATAGAAAAATCCATTATAATAGGGAACTTTTTAAATTGCTCTGCAAAAAAATGTATATTAGACAAAATTGCTTACAAAAATGTGTATATTAGAATTTGCACTAAAATGATGAATTTTCATGCAGACTTTTAAAAAAATGCAAACTGATGTGGAAATGTGGAGATTTGAATTGAAAATTGGAGAAATGAGAAAGAAAGAGAAAGAAAATTAGCATATTTACCCATCTGAGTTTGAAGACCTTATACTTTGTGCTGGTCAATTATTTACTTTACTAAGAAAGTCAATATATATATATTATTTCAAATAAAAGAGAGGTGTTTGTGCTTCACAAAAGGGAAAATGTGATAGTTTGAGACAAACCTCTACATTAATGTTTATATTAATATACACTTTATAAGATTTAGGTTTGGCAAATATGGCTCTGGAACATGATTACGCAAAAATTATAACAAATTATATATTCACTAATGAAAGTAATTATGAAGCCCTGGCTGAAGCACTTTATGGGTAGTTGGCAATTCATTCAGGGTTTTCGTAATGGGCAGAGTGTCATTCTCCTTCAGGCTATTACTATGAATCATGGCAACAGCAGTCAACCAAAATCCTTGGCTGTTCTATGACAATCTAGATCATAGCAACCATGTTTTCCAGAAAGGAGTCAATGGTGGGCTTCAGCAGGAGGAAATGACTATGGGTTTATGTTCACAGTCAGCTGTTCCAACCATTCCCTCACCCCTTACATTTTCATGTCAGAGACTCAAGGGACGGATAGAAAGAGGAAAACACAAGCAAGAGGTGTCCATGTCTGCGAATTCACCTAGTATGTACAGTCTCCTACATCCTCAGCAAGAACTCAGTCAGAATCTGAGGAGGAGAACCATGCTACACCAAGTAGGCTCTTTATCAATGGCTAACTTGACAGTCCCTCTGTGATTTACTGGGGTGGGAGGAGAGTCAAATGCAGCTTCATTCTCTTGCAGGAAGGAAAAGAAATCTCATGTGTTTCTGTTCTCCCACATCCCCATATTATTAAAACACACATCTCCACCTTCCAAGAGATGTGCTGGCATGGGGAGTTTTGCATGTCTCCCTCTAATATAGTTATGGGAAATACTTGAGTTGTGTTTCAGATATTATAGACTGTCATGTCCAAAGCGTTATTTGCCAGATTCCGAGAGTCTCTATTCAACCTATGATTAGAAGTACCCACAGTTGCCTCCCGCATACATAGTTTGCAACCCAGAGATTAATGCATTTGTACCAGTGAAATGAGAGGTAAGGCTTATTTCTTGGATCTCTCCTTCTCTGTCTGCTGCATGCCATACTTTGCCCTTGCTACTGCACAAGGACAAGTGGCAGGCAAGCAGCCATAGCAAAACAAAATCCCAGAAGACACTTGTGTCATTTCATTAGTACAATTGTTCTGTGAATCCTCAATCTCTGGATTGCAAACTGGCAATCCTACATATCTGTGAAGTTCTGCTAAGCCTTGCTACTGCTATCTTAAAATCTCAGTATTGCACTGTATTAATTAACCAATTAAGATTCATATTCTGTCCTTCAGAAAGAAGTTCCAGGGTGGCTACTACACACTTGACAACATCAAAATATCTATTCCCAACCCCAAGCCAACACTGAGTTGGAAGAAGCAGCAGAAAATTCAGACCCGGTTCAAACTTTTGTGCAACAGCATAGTTGCTGCTAAATATCACTCACCCATGCTCAGGGCTCCAGATGGTTGTGGGTCTACCTCCCATGTGATCAGTCGTCCTGCACAGGAAGTGGATTCAAACATTCTTCAGCTGCATGGAGCTCTGACCACAAAGAAATGATTTTCAGCAGCAACTATGCCACTATGCAAATGTTTAAATTGGGCCTAAGGAATCCCAGCTGAAGTCCTTGTTCTAACATCTCTTTTTAATTCCTTGTCACTGCTCAGTATTTCTGCCTATAATTATTTCCCCCATTTCTCAAGCCATTTCAGGCAGTGCTGAGGGAGAGAGAGAAATGCGGAGGGCTGTTTTACAGATTTGCTCTGGGGGTTGATAGTTTATTTATTTAAAATAACTGCCACATGGCATTCAAAGAGGCTTGGCAAGCTGAAAGTTACTCACCTACACTAGCATCAAGATGAATACTGTATATTAACTGTTGTGTTGTGCTTGTTCTGCAAAAAGACAAAGGGTAAATCTTCAGAACTATTGGCGATTTTACCAATATTAATGAAATTAGCTAGACATAAAAGCTCCCAAACAACTGTATATTGCTAGAATTTCACCACTGGACAATTTTTAACGGATTTGTACTGTTTTTACAATAGTATACCATCTCAGACTTTGAAACTGCCCTGTTGCTAGAGATGTTCGTTAAACAGTGGCAGTTGTACAAATATGGACTGAACTTTTCCAAACACCTCCTTCCAGCCATTTTAGAACTTCATGTGCCAAATGTAACACTAAAATACACACATTAAAAAAACAACAGATGGTCATTAAAATCCTACACTGTTAAGCGGAGTATTTTCCATGCACGCAAAGAAAAGTCATGATAATCAGGGAAAGTATAATTCAGCATGAAATGTTATTTGAAACAGCCCTCATTGACCGAGAGCCACAACACATACACATTACAAAGCCCTGTCATGGAGATGCTGTCAAGAGGGGCCTTGCTATTGTGATGGATCTAGAACACCACCATCATGTTGCAAATCTGCAACCAACCACCAGCAGCTACAATGGGGAATGTGGTGTGGGTATATAATACAGGTGGTATTTCTAAATACTATGGTTTACTTGATGATCTGTCATCCATCAGAGAATAATTTTCAGTCAGCTCTGAAGCCCAGGGCAACAAAAGTATTGATTTTTGCTGGAAAGAGTAAATCCTAATTAAATTGTGGGGAGGGAGGCTGTGGTTGGCATTTCAATGATGATGCCATTTCAACACTGCCAAAAAACAAAACAAAACCCTACCATGTACGAAGAGCACCAATCCCACAATAAACACATGTCTGGATGCACCCGCCATCTGGAGAGAAATTGATAAAGTTTGGCAGGTTGGCATTAAAATGGCTGGTTAGTTGGACAAGCCAAAATGTGTAGTTCCCCGGTGTGCTCCTCCTTCCCCAAAACCAGTTCCCAAATTTTGTTGTTCCACCTGGCAGGTATCAGTGACAGAATGGCTGAGAAGTCCCCTCTCTGCTGCAGTAGCTGGAATCAACTTTCATTCAGCTCCTCACCCCCACAAGTCTCCTCCATGGCTTTTCTCCATGGTTATTATATCAAGTGAATATACATAAACTCTGCATCTTCTCTCTCCTGCCTGGCCCACCTCTATCTTCTCCAATCCTTTTTTTCCATTTAAGTTGTATCTATTTGATTTTGTATCATTCTTTGCATATCGCTTAGCAGAATTTTCTCCTTCATAAATGAACAATGGGAACAATTTCTGAGGCAATTTCTGAGGCAGTATTTCTGAGGCAATATTTCAGTGACGCGAACACTAAAAGAAAGGTGTTTCTTTTATTTACTTAACAGAATTCACATACTGCTTAATCGACAGAAAACCTCTGTCATTTTAAAAAAAGCCTAAAAAAAAGTTGGGTGCTAATTTACTGCACTAAACACTTTTCATTGCAGTTGTTCTACACTACAACCTGTTTAAATAGCACTGTACTTTTCTTTTGTCTCTAAATTACCATAATGTTATTATATTATTATTATTATTACTTATTTATTTATACCCTGCCTTTTTTCCTGACAGGATTCAAGGCAGCTTACAGGTAAGAACCGCTGAAAACATAGAAAATGGAGTAATTAAAAACAATTAAACATTTATAGAATTAAAACTATCTATCTAAATATGATTAAAATTAATAGCATACAAATAATCACAACGAAATGTTATTGTCACCATAATGAGAGCTCCTACTCTCTGTTCCCCTCAGACACATGGGGAATGGATAAAGAGAAGGGCGCTTCAGTTCTATAAACAAGTGCAGTTCCTCAGCCTGAAATCCTCTAAAACTGTAAAGCCTTGAGAAGAAGAGTCCTAACACTCTGGTTTATCAACACGAATATTATTATTATCATTATTTATTATTTACTTATACCCCACCTTTTTCCCTGACAGAACTCAAGGCAGTCTACATATAAAAATGAGAACCATTAGAAATCTAGAAACCCACAAGTTCTACACCCAGAACTTTCTCAGAAAACTAATTTCAGGGAAGTTTTTAATATGTGACATTTTAGTGTATTTTTCGTCTTTGTTGGAAGCCGTCCAGAGTAGCTGGGGAAACCCAGCCAGATGGGCGGGGTACAAATAAATTATTATTATTATTATTATTATTATTATTATTATTATTATTATTATTTACGCAAGTCTGATGAAAAAGAGCAAGCTAAGGAAAGACAGACGTCACAAAACTGAATTAAGACATACCAAAAGGATGGAAGAAAAGGAGGGAAAGACGCCTGCTGCAGCAGGCCTGAGACTGGGAAACACATTGAATTAAGACATTATCAAAAGAAAGAGGAGGGAAAGATGTCCGCTGCAGCAGGCCTGAGACTGAGGTGTTTCTTCACTCTTAGAAACACATTGAATTAAGACACACCAAAAAAATAGAAAGAAAGAGGAGGGAAAGACGTCCGCTGCAGCAGGCCTGAGACTGAGGTGTTTCTTCACTCTTAGAAACACTGGGAAGTTGAATTCAGCAGCGCTGCTTTTCGTGATCCTTCGCTATCAAAGGAGCTTCTCCGTTTCCCTTGGAAGGAAAAAAACCAAACAAACCCCAAACCCTGGTTCATAATCTGTGTCAGGAGCTGGGTTACCAACTGGCAGAGATGTTGGCTTTCCGTTTGATAGTTTTTCTCCAGCTTGGCATCAGGTATTTTGCTGAGGATACCACATACCTTCAGATCTGAGGAGGGTGATGTGCTGTAATTTTTTTGCACAGAGCCTTATAACCCACTTTGATCCTCTGACCAAAATTAACCTGGCTCCCTCCTCAAACTGATAAGAAACCATCCTACTTCACAAACTGAACAGTTAATAAGTCCAATAACTGACCCAGCCCTTTTTTTAAAAATCACAGGTTTACAATCCAGTTCACGAAGCTTTGAGCGACTCCTGTCTAAAAATCAAGGCAAACCTCCCTCATACTTATTATTTATATACTTCTAATTTTCTCCTCAGAATTTATTTAGTTATTACTAATTTATTCATTACTAATTTCTCCTCAGAATATGGAGGCTGGGCCTTGGGGAGCTGCTTCCTGGTTATCAAAAGCTTGCATTACAGAAGCCTAGCAGAAAGCCCCACTTCCTGGATTGCAGGGTTGCCTCTGTACAGCTCCAATATGAACAATTTTTAAATCTCCAATTCGAGCAGAAAGTCAGGATTGTTCTTTGCCAACCTGCTGCTGTCACCTGTTCATACCTCATTGGTTGTGCAATGAGAGGCCTGGGGAAGGAATGGGGAGGAGGAGCCATGTTTTCTCTTTCCTGCATTGTGTGCTTTTAAACGTCCTATTTTGATCTCAGCAACAAGGCTGCAACCCTGCTGCCTTGTTAATCCCAGAGCATTTATATCCATTTTTTGTTTAAGGGTCCTATTCCAATGTGAATTTGATAGTCCAGAAACAAGAGTCTGGAATGTTCCTTCAATTCACTTCAACTCACCCAGAACAGGCATTCATACATTTATCTGAATTCATACATCACAGTATGTAAAAGAGAAATAACAAAATTCAAGTTAAAAGTAGTGATGCATTTACAGTGGTACCTCGGGTTAAGTACTTAATTCGTTCCAGAGGTCTGTTCTTAACCTGAAACTGTTCTTAACCTGAAGCACCACTTTAGCTAATGGGGCCTCCTGCTGCCGCTGCGCCGCCAGAGCACGATTTCTGTTCTTAATCTGAAGCACTATTTCTGGGTTAGCGGAGTGTGTAACCTGAAGCGTATGTAACCCGAGGTACCACTGTATATGACCAAAGAGATTTACCCTCAGGATATCAACCAAGTCATACTTCCTCCCTCTTTCCTAACTATGTTTTGGTGCCTCTTCTTAATACCATTCCCCTTTGTTTAGCAAAGCTATACCTGCTGTTGCTTCCACTTTCCAGAGCAGCCCTTTCCCCACTACATGTCTTTGCTTTTTCTGCTCCCCTGTTCTCCTGCTTTGCAACCCAAACCCCTCCCTATAATCCTTGGCAGCTCCTTTTCCCTTTTCCTGTGGTCTTTTCCATTTAGAGACATGGGTTCCTTGCTACTTCGGCTGAGTACAAACTACGTATATGTTTAAAGTGCATTTAAAGGACAGGACCCACCTGCCCCCCCCCAAAAAAGTCAGAACTGTAGTTCACCCTTCACAGAACTACAATTCCCAACACCATTAACAAACCACAGTTCCTTGAATTCTTTGGGAGAAGTCATGTGCTTTAAATGTATGGGGTGTACCTGGTTTCTCAACTCAGGCTCCACACAGGTGTAGTTAATGTAAGAGGTTTTATGAAACAGCATCTGCAGCAGTAGTTGGCCACATTTGTAAATTAATTCACTGTCCACATGACTGAGTAAACTGACTTGGCAGCATGGACGATACAAAAGTATCTGCTTATCTGCTTTCTGTGGATATTACTGCTGGTGGATTAAAGTGTTCCATATACAGAACTATTGCAGTCAACAGTTATACATAATCAGTTTGGGAGGGGTTTTCCTTCTGCTAACTCTGCACCCTAAGATACCAAAGAGCAGCAGTGTTTTAAGGGAAAATACACAATGGAAAACTTAGATGGAAAAAACCTGACTCTTGGTCTATAGAGAAGTGTTAAATGTTGCCTCATTATATTTGAGGATAAGAGCCTACAGAAGTTTGGCAACTGTATGAAGAGATATGCAGCAGAGTCTCTCTAAATCTTTCTGAATGCGTAAATGACATGTAAAAGTGAGTTTTTATTGCACTTGGCACACTGCCTGAGGTCATAACACATTGCTTCCTTAGTAAATGTCTTTTCCCCCTAACCGCAAAGATATACTTCAGACCTACCAAAAACCCCATAGGGAATAAGAACTGGGATTTCCCATTAAACAGACGGTGATCACTTCATAATGGATTGCTGGCAAGTTGCCAAGTCTACAGTATGACTTGCAAATGATTTCCCCAATAACTACCTTTTTCAGAAAAACAGAATCACTGTTTTGCTGTATGAAATGATTCACAATAACAGCAGCAGAATTAAAAGTAGAGTGTTCAGAGTACGAGGGCAAGCAATAAGCTTCCTGCTTGGCAGGGGGTTGGACTCGATGGCCCTTGTGGTCTCTTCCAACTCTATGATTCTAAGAAGAAAGGCCAGACATTGTTGGGGGAAAGCATACCAAAAGTTGGTGACTCACAAAGACCTGCTGTTTTTTCAGATGTTTGGAATTTCACATATGTGGAAGCAAGCTGCAATTGCTTGGGGCAGTGTTGCATGAACAGAACCATTTCCACTTGCACAGTGGAACATCCCCCCTCCCCCCTGCACACTCACTACATCTGTTATGGGGTCCCCCCAACCCTCCAGAACACATCTGGGGACAGGCAAGCAGAGGAAAGGGGGGTGGAAGTCTTGTTGTGGAAGAAGAAGCAGGCCCATGGTTGGGGGGGGGGCAGCCAGGTTCACTTGCTCTGGACCTTGGAGAGCTAAGCCAGCCAAGGCACCATACTGGGGACCAGCTACGTTTTTTAGTTTAGAACTTCATTCTAACTCCACTCTGGGCCTCAGACAGGCTCGGCACAGGCCTGAACAGAATACTTTCTACTTACGCAATTATTTACTTGAATACTGCCCTTGGTCAGATTGGAAAGGTGCCTTATACATGTGTCAAAGTCTCTCTAGTAGCAAGGGAAATGCTCATAATTATTATCAGCAGGTAGTAATAGAAATAAGGCTTTCTCATTAGAAAGTCTTTCGCCAGAAGGGGAGAACATGCAGTGTGCTGGCTCCACACACCATGTGGTTATGCACGGTGGTGATGGAAGCACATCAATCCTGAGGGTTTGCTCTCAGTGCATTGGCAATACCAAGCATATCATTTTAATGCTTCCTACAGGAATTAATATCCTTTACTTACATAGGAGTGAAGTGTACTTAAAGGAGATAACTTTGGGAGGGGGTTGGAACAGTTAAAACTCTACACTTGTTGGCTTCTGTTTTTCTGAGAGAAGGCAGCTTTCCCCTCTCCCCCTGGTCACGCTGAATACAGACCATTTACTTTGTCTTATATTGGACATGAGGCATGCGAGTGGCGCTGTGGGTTAAACCACAGAGCCTAGGGCTTGCCGATCAGAAAGTCGGCGGTTCGAATACCCGCAACAGGGTGAGCTCCCATTGCTCAGTCCCTGCTCCTGCCAACCTAGCAGTTCAAAAGCACGTCAAAGTGCAAGTAAATAAATAGGTACCGCTCTGGCGGGAAGGTAAATGGTGTTTCCGTGCGCTGCTCTGGTTCGCCAGAAGCGGCTTAGTCATGCTGGCCATATGACCCGGAAGCTGCACGCCAGTTCCCTCGGCCAATAAAGCGAGATGAGCTCCACAACCCCAGAGTCGTCCACGACTGGACCTAATGGTCAGGGGTCCCTTTACCTTTATATTGGACATAATGGGAGCCACTGAAATTTGAACCTACTCTGACTAGCATCACCACACCCTTTCATCATCATAACTCCATTCCATTTCTTGGGCACTCTTGAGCATGCTCGATACAGTTCCTGCAGAGCCTCTAAGTGTCCCTATTTTCCAGGGATGTCCCTGATGTAGAGAAGCTACCTCAGTTTCTGATTTGATCCTGGAATGTCCTGCTTTTCCTTAGGATGTCCCTATTTTCATTGGAGAAATGTTGGAGGGTATGGAGTTATCTGACCCCCGAGCTGTCTGAAAACAATCCTGTATAGGGAAGGTTTTTTAAACATTTAATGTTTCATTGAGTTTTTATATATGTTGGAAGCTGCCCAGAGTGGCTGGGGCAACCTAGTAAGATGTGTGGGGTATAAATAGTATAATTATCACTATGGAATGGGATGTCCCTATTTTCATCAGAGAAATGTTGGAGGGGATGTTTGTGTTCATTTGCTTTGAGACCTAGACAATGAAATGTGAGATATATATTATTTTTATTATTATTAATTTTTGCAGAAAATTGTGCCCCAAGCTGCACAGGAATTACTGTCTAATCTTCAGTTCTTTCAGTTGCAAAACTGTTCTCTCAGCTGCCTTAAGTTTTCAAATGATCATCACCCAATTAAGAAGATATAAAATGATGCCAAAAACTCCTAACAGAGAAATACATTTAAAGTCATTCACTTTTGTCAGTTTTTTTTTTTAAAAAAAGACAAACATTTGTTCGCTTGTTTGCGGCTGAATAAATATATGAGCCACAGTGCGAGCAAGCTAAGAAAATCTAATACGTGTCTTTATAAGGTGTGAGTATGACATTGTAAACTGCCCTTCCTTTGCTGAAAATCTGTAATTGGATTTTTATGTGGCTTGTTATTAAAATGTTTAGTCTGAGTAAGATGAAGGAAGAAGTGACTCTTTGCATGATCTGAAATTAAGCCTGTAAAACATTTGGATCACATTTTCCCCTAGATGTATCTTGATACGGCCATGTTGTACTAAAGGGCAAGGGATGGAATGTTTTATTTCATATGATTTCTCTGCATTTGATTGACAGCAGATCAAAGTATGAACTGACCGCACCCACCCCATTGTAAAGCATTGAGCATGAGAGGATATGAAAGTTGTGCCTGTGGTGCTAGAAGATTCTAATGACTAATTTACACATGCAAACCTTGATATGAAGTTGCATACTGATTATGACTAGTTTGTCAGTATTTTGGGGGAGGGAATCAGTCATATACCAGAAATTTAGGTTTGCACAATAGTTTAAAGATTGCTGTTGTCCAACCACAACAAATCCACGTTTTATTTTAAAAAATATTTATTGCTGTTAGGAAGGTGACAGGAAAATGCATAGGAAATGTGGGATGACTGAATGATTAATGGACTGAATAATTAATAGGAAGATCAGAGAATCAGAATTGTAGAGTTGGAAAGAACCACAACGGTCATCTAGTCCAACCCCCTGCAATGCAGGAATCTTGCATCCAGTGTGGGGCTCAAACCCACGACCGTGAGATTAAAAGTCTCATTGTTATGTACTGAAGTTCTCACCCCGGGCCAGCAGGGGGATACTGTAGATAGTTCAGGTCCACATATGCAAATAAGCGATCGAAAGTGACATTCAGTGATTGGATAGTTACCGAAAATGGTTACTGTTGCGTTCTAGCGGAGCTCTATATAAGCAGGCTGGCTGAACCCTTCAGTTCAGTTCTGTTCTGGCCTGTGAATAAACAAGAGCTGTTTTAAGAATCGCTGTGTCGTCTGATATGTTCACCCACAACCAAACTCTCATGTTCAGGTCCCGACTGAACAATCCCATTATAAACACCACATAAGAAAATTAGGATGAATGCTCATTGTTGCATAACATCCCCACAAACAAATCAGAATGAATGATCAGTAAAGCCTAACCCCCACATAAGTTTTGTAAAAGCAAATCAGATCAGCTAATGGAAACCACTATCATATGGTGAACATGCATGTGTGAACCCATCCGTATATTGGGATTTTCCTTCACTCTGTTGGTCTTGCTTAGATGTAGAATTATTTCTACCCGCAGTCTGTCTGATGTTCTTCTCTGGTTTCCTCTTCTTCTCTTACAGCATGAGGCTTGGCAGTGTAAGACATCTGGCACTATCTGCTTGCTAGGACTGCGCTGTGCCTCCATTCCTTTTGTTACCTGCTTGTGGCATACTGGTAAGGATTGTGTGACTTAATCTTACTGTCTTGTAAAAATAGCAGACATTCCTGTGGTAAGCCAAGTGCTAGTATTTATTAACTAGCAGAGGAAAGAAGAGCTATATTATTCACAGGAGCATGGGAAGCTGTCTTACACTAAATCAAATAATATATTCGTTCTTTTGTATAATTCGTAACCCATCTATCTACTTCACAGAGCTAACAAGATTTATTTATTTATTTTATGCATTTCTATCCCACCTTTCAAAGCACCCCTGCATTAAAAAAAAATATGTATAACACATTGAAACAAAACAGTATAATGAAATACCATTCCAATACTAAAACTAGTAGCCTTAGGAAAAAAGGGGGGGAAACTCAACACAACAAATTAGCCAACCTTCAATAAATATACAATTAAATTTTAAAAAGAGCAGTATAGCAGATAATTCAAACATCAAAATTTAGCTTAAAATACTGGTGTTAATAAAAAGCCTGCCAGAAGAAAATTGTCTTCATTGGGAAGCCTGTTTGGGCTGAAGTATTGAGTAAGAGGGGATTGACTGCTAAACCATTCTAAGGAACATAGTGAAAAGCAGGGTCTAAATTCCTTAAATAAACAAATGAATAAAGTCCTGTATAAATCCATTTAGATAAAAGTTGCTGAACCACAGGTCAACCACAGTCATCCTTAGAGAATATAAAGCTCTCTTAAACCTGGTATCTAAAAGATAACAATGTTGGGGCCTTATGGATCTGCCTGGGACAGGTTGCACAGATGGATTGCCACCACTAACATGGCATACTTCCTGGTGACCAACTGTCTAAGCTCTGAGGCAGGGATATCTGTAGAAGAGCTTCCCTTGGAGACCTACTAAAGTCCAAGCCTGAGGGACTTGATCATTGCTGTAAGGCAGAGTTGTGGAACCTATGGCCTTCCAGATGTTGTTGGACTACAGTTTGCATTTTCTCTGACCATGGTGGCTGGAGCGTCTAACAATATATGGAAGGCCACAGGTTCCCCATACCTATCACAAGACCTCTTCGCCAGGGCAAATTGTTTTGTTTCCAGGGTTATGCTGTTGCTAAGGGATTTATTTATTTTGCCAGAATTTTAACATTTTTGCAATGTTATGGGCTATACATTTAGAATGTTATTTTTATCCTAATCTTTTATAGTTGCTTGCACCCACCCTGAGCCTTCAGAATAGGGCAGGATAGAAATGCAAATAAATAAATACATCAAATAAACCCAGGCTCTTGTGCTGAGGCCGATTATCTGATGTTTGAAAGTACCTCTAAATACAATGACCACACACGTCTTTATTTACATAGTGCTGGTTATCCTTTATGGCTTCATATCCTGAATAGCTTTGAAACAGTCAGACTTAAAAGAAGCTGAATATTGGTTGGTTTGTGTGGAATGCTTTTGTGGTCCACCAGAATCCAAATCTGGCAGTTTTACGACATAATACTAGCTGTATCTGTCTAATCTGGCTTTTTGTGGGTCTGCAGCAATATCTGGGTGGTCATTTTAGCCCAAACAACATGATCAAATATTTTTCAGTGGTAAGGAATTCCATTTTTCCTTATGGGCATGTAAGCATCCAAGTTGCCTTCAGACATCCACTAAAAGCACATTCTCATCTGCCACAGTCAGCCTGATAACAACTGTGGTGTTGGTTTTTTAGATGGTGCATGGAGTGGATGAGTGAGTGGCAAAGCTGCCATCGATTGTTTTACCACCCAGTCAGACTTCAAGTTGCCACTGCTTTAAAATCTGAAAGCCAAGGGTGTTTCCAGACAGTTGTCATTTTCAAGGTGGGATTTTGTCACATACCAGCAAATTCAAATAAAGTTACCGTATTTTTCGCTCTATAAGACATACCAGACCACAAGACGCACCTAGTTTTTGGAGGAGGAAAACAAGAAAAAAAATATTCTGAATCTCAGAAGCCAGAACAGCAAGAGAGATCGCTGCACAGTGAAAGCAGCAAACCCTCTTGCTGTTCTGGCTTCTGGAATAGCTGCGCAGCCTGCATTCGCTCCATAAGACGCACACACATTTCCCCTTACTTTTTAGGAGGGAAAAAGTGAGTCTTATAGAGCAAAAAATACGGTAATTACAGTGGTACCTCAGGTTAAGTACTTAATTCGTTCCGGAGGTCCGTTCTTAACCCTGAAACTGTTCTTAACCTGAAGCACCACTTTAGCTAATGGGGCCTCCTGCTGCTGCCACGCCGCCGGAGCAAAGTTCTTAACCTGAAGCACTATTTCTGGGTTAGCGGAGTCTGTAACCTGAAGCGTATATAACCCGAGGTACCACTGTAACCACATTTCATAGAATCATAGAACTGGTAGAGTTGTGTCATGGATCTGCCAAACACAGAGGGCACAGCAGAGGGTGCCAGAGCAGGCAGGGGATGCTGGGATGCCTCACAGGAGAAGGAGACTGGCACTGAGGGTGAGGATTAACCGGAAGAGGCTTGCTTGAGGAGCGGGGACTGACAGCAAGGGTGAAGAATGCCCTATGCTGAGTTGTCAGGATGAGACAGATGTGGGAGACCCGGAAGAGGGCAGCAGCAGGGACTGGAGAGTGAGCACAGGACCGGTGGAAGAATTACTAGAGGGGCCTGTGAAACAACTGAAAAATTATTGATTGGAAAGTAAGTATCATCTGTTTAAAGGCCCTAACTCTTCTTATATAGCCAGCAGCACAGCAGCTGGACACCCCCATAACACCTCCCCAAAAGCCAAGGTGTTTAGGAGGCAGAATTCACTCCCTGCCCTGAGTGACTCTTCTAGCCTCCACTGACTTCCAATAGCTGCTTCAGCACATCTGATGGTGTGCTTAAAAGCACATTCAGGTCCTTAGAGTCTTGATTCTCTAAGGGCAACTATGAGCAAGGTGACATAATTTCCTGTAAATCACCAATGAATGCTTTAATAAAGTAACAAATCCTGGACCAAATATAGTCACTGCGGTTTTTTCCAGGCTCTTAAAACCCAAGGGTGTTTGAAATATTCCAAATTAGGACATAAATATAATCTAGCAAATCAAAAAGCTCCTTTCAGATAACACACACAGGCACACCAAAAACCCCATCGTCTTAAAGTACTAGAAACATTTAACACCACTGAATTGCTCTTTTGGGGAATGCAAGGGTTCGCCAACAGTTTTTGTACAATCAGTCTTTATTCCACAGTCAGGTGGTTCAGCATCTTTGAAATTTTGCTTGTTAGATCAGGTGTTCCACAGCTGTTTCCTCCACAGTGACTCACAGCAGCAGTAAAAAGTCTGTTTCCACAAAGCACAATCTAACGCCACAGAAAGTTACATCTGCACCAGACCTCTCTCCTTAAAATTTACCACTGTTGCTACAACCAATTCTGCTCAATTGGGTACATCATGGCTTCTGATTCTACCACTGGCCTGTTATACAAGCTTGAAAACAAGCAATAAAACCAGACATTGTTCCAAAATTGTCTTTAATTTGAGTCATGCCCCAACTTATTGAGATATTCTGGGGAAACTGATTGTCAGTAGGGCAGAAAACTCACAACTTTGGTCCATTGAGCAGCATATCTAGCTGCCAATACTAGGAAACAGCTGAGAAGGTAGGAAGGAACTGGGTTTACGCATTTACCAGCTGCCACCACCACATGGCAACTAAAGGGAGGGCAGATTCAGGGCCCTTGCAAGTAGGGATGTTGTATAATGATAATTTGGCAATGTTCTCCAGCATGTTTCCATGGGGTTAATATATGCAGCTGTACTTAATAGGTTTTGTGTGTGTATGTTTTAAGGGACTGAACTTTTTGTGTTGCTCAGTATGCCACATTTTATCGGTGTGTGCTTCAGAGGAAAAAGAACCTCAGGCATAGTAGCATTTTCAAGCAGGAGGGCACATTGATCATGAGATAGCTTCCAGCTGCAAAATGTTTAGTGTTTTTCTGTATCTTATTCTTCTAGCGGAAGAAAACGCTTACATTGCAGAAAAAAAGGTAGCTCAGCCTAGCCTTCCTAATAAATCAGTACAAGAATAGAGCACCGTGTTCCCATCATTATCAGTTAAAAGCAATAACACAGTGTGGAAAAACCATCCAGCACAGAGTCACAGAGTTTATCATGATTGCTTCCTGATGGGAAGCTGGTATAAACAAAACAGAGCCCAAGGCCAATCAGAGACTAGCCTGGACGCTTGTTGCTGTAGGTATCAAAATAGGAAGTAAACAGCTTCAAAACAGTACTGAGAATCACTTCGAGGAAGTACTGTTTCCTTTTAGTGCACTTGCTAAATCTGCTTATCCCTTCTTTAGACTTTCCCCACTGCCAGCTTATTGAAGCCTGGTAAATCTCCAGCAAATCCACTTTTGTAAATGTAATTCCAAACTCCCTCCAACCATCTATTTCTTTAAATGTAAGTTCTCTCAGAGAACTAAGACTGGATCCACATCGCAGTCCCTTATATTTGCAAGGCAGCACAGTACTGAATGGTGCTTTGGTTTGGGGTTGATGTTTTCAAATACACTGCTGCTCATGGAGCACATAATATGCCTGCATGCCACTGGGAAGCACAACAAAAGTGGGAGGATCTACCTAATGTTCAAAATGTCTTCTTTTTTTAACCCTGGTCTGTGCATGCACAACTGCACATTCAGACATGCACAGACAGTGGGTGTCTTTGCCCTCACCACACAGACACTTTTCTCTCAGCCACTAAGTGTCAATATTTTCTAGTACAGGTATGATATTACTCAGAGAGAAATAATGAGGATTTTTAAAGAGTTTGTTCGAGCAGGCAACAATATCCGGACTATAGAAGCACAAAGCTTCTAATTAACTATTGCATCTGTCTGAAAGCAGAACAAATCTTCCTTGATATCATATTGAATAGGACTAAAGGGTGTCATACTGTTTACTGACATATACGGGAGACGCATTCCTTACAGTGCAGGATGCAGACTTGTTCAGATCATTATCTGAACACCACAAATCATGATAAATTGATGCAGAACAAATGTTTGCAGCTACACCAAGTCTTATTTGCTTTGCATTGTCTGCAAGAAATGAGATTTACCTAATTGATGTTCTGATATGAAGTGTCCACATATGTCAAGAGACTATGGCAGTGTCCAATTTTTAAAATAAATGATAAATAGATTTGAAGAGTCAGACCAGGCCCATAAATAATAGAACATATATCTGTGGAAAGGGTAACAGGAGTTTGTTTTAAATCGAACACCAGTTCACTGTCATTCTTGAACAATAAATCTAATTATTTTGATGAGACACTAGTTTAAAGGTCTGTTTTGCAGTTGCTTTATTCATAAATCTTAATGTAATCTGAACAAAAAGGAGATGGCATCACAATAGACAATATTTTCATGCAACAGCCTTTCGATTTATGGCTACATAAACCTCTAGAGTATGAAGAATCAAATGCTTTACATATGACATTGCCGTAGCATTTCTTAAAGGAAATGATATGTGACCTTACATCAGCAGGGGTAGGTAACATTTTTTTTACACTGCACCAAACTCACTATGTCTTTTTTAATTGCTTATTAATATATGTGTATACTACTATTTTTTAAACAAACAAACAAAGTGGTTTACAGCAACCATGTAAAAAAATTAAAATCAGAGATCAACAATCTTTAACAGAAAGATACTTATCTTAATTGCCTGCATAAGCTTTGCAGCATAAAAGGTTTTTAGCAGAGTAGGCAGCTGATTTTGGACACCTTGAAAGGACTTAGACCTTGAAACTTATTATTGTATTTTTAAACTGATTGTGCTGTATTTTTTTCTGTTAGGCAGGGGGAGATTTTCTGTCTTGGGTGCCAAGGCCTAGGGTATCCAGATACTACTATGTGCCCTGACTTGTCCTGGGCCAGACACAGCTGTAGTTCTTTCTTAGCCTCGCTATTTAAGATTGCTCTAGGTGGAGATCACAATTTTTAAATGAGATTATTTTGCCTTGTCAATTTCACTGAATATTTCCTGTGAATACATGCACTTTTTGCCCCCCACCCAATGTTCGCTAAACAAACATCAGATGGAGCAATTGCTCTAGGATTGTGACGCTTCAGACTGCTAGAATCCAACTAAATGGGATCAATCTGAGTTTTGAAGGGAAGGAAACAAAACAGAACAAGACCCAAGTTTCTTCCACCACCCGCCCCCTTATTTTAAATAATCACTACCATTTTTGTCTGCTAGTTTCAACCACTGAAGGGAAGCAACAAAAGCCTTGGTCAAGGCTCAAGAACAACTCAAAGTAGCCTGTTGTGACATGTTTCAAAATGGAAGAATCCACCCTTTGTCTGTGTTGAAAATACAAAGACAGTATTTGCTTTTGTTCCACTGCTCCAGCCGCATTTGCCAATAACATAAAAAAACCCCAAATGAGAGACAGGAATCTTTTACGGACAAAGACTGTGTATATGTGTGTATCCTTTTTCTACTCCGAGAGACGTCATAACAATTTTATGATGCGGCTAAAGAGAATCCCTGGCTTGTTTTGGTTAGGATACAGAAATTCCTTGCATAACACAGTGATTAACCAACTTGGCGAAGAATTACTCAACACAAACCCTGACCCACATGTGTGAGAAATAAGCATTCCATGCCACCTCCGCATTATTAATTGTTTTCTTTTCCATAACGGACAGCATTAAACCCTTAAAATTTCCAAATTAAAGTACTTCACACACAAAAGAGGTTGCATGCCCATGCAACTTGTTTTTGTTTAAAAGGAGACAATGCAAAGTATGCAACTTAATTTCTAAGTCTTAAATGTACTTGTTTTCAAGTTTTCAATTTGTTGTACAGTGAGGCTCTGTTCAAGGCCCTTCTTTGGTGAAGCAAAATCTGTTTGGTACACAACACGGGGCATTCTTGGTTGTGGCCCTGCTGTGCACCATCATCAGGATGAAAGAAAACATTGTAAGTCTCTTATTTAGGCTGGATTTCAAATATTGGTAGTTTTTATAGTAGTGATTTTTTTGAATTGGATTCCAACAATGATGAGCTGAAAGAAGCTGACAAAATAAAACTCGCTTGCTGCTTCCTCTACACTCCAGTCCCCTGAAAAGCAATTCACAAAAGGTGCTTCTCTGATTTTGGAGAATTGACCCTCCCTAAGAAGCCTCCATGCCCCCTCCCATGCCATTTCAGTGGGCACCTGGAACAGTTTTTCAGCAGTGACTCTGAGCTTTTATTTAAAAACTAAACTAAACTCTAGCCCTTCTAGAAAGAAAGTTATGAAGCATAAAGTTTTGGGGAGATATCCTTCTAATTGCAGCCTGGACGTTTCTGCCTGTTGGCCAATGAAAGAAGTTGGAGGTGTGATTGAGAAGTGGTATGCTGAATTCCACCCATGGCTACCCTGTTTCAGCAGGCACTAAATAGGTTCCAGCAAACCACTTTAGTATTAATTAGATGAGGGATGGGGACCCTGTGGCCCTGCAGATGTTGCTGGACTTCAACTCCCATCATGCCAAAGGTCAGGCTGTGAGTCATCTGGCGAGCCAGAGGGTCCCAATCACTCAACTAGATTGTGAATCAACTTATAAGTGAGCAAATTCACTGCTTCTACCACCCCTTTCTTTCTCTCCCTCTTTTTGCTGAAGCAGTATAGTGGTTGGTTACTCAGATAAACCCTTGCTGGAAACCAAAGAGAAAAGTAAATGAGGCTTGGCAACTGGAGGGTGCAATTTCATGCTTGAGCTCCAGAGCTCTGCTCTGTGCAACTAGCTGTACAGCTTTACTGTGTGTCTCCTGGGCTCTCTTGAGAGGTAGTCAGGGCTGAATAACCACCTTTCTTTCTGACTTTTTCAAGTTGGCCCATTTGTTTTTGCTCCTGAAGTGTTCAGGAAGGGATGTTCTGCTCCATTTGTTACAAACTAGGTGAAGAGAAAAGTCAGGTAGAGGAGCTTTAGAAACGGAAAACATCTCTTCATAGACAAGAGAATGCCTCTTCACATTCCTGAAACTATTGTTCTTCTCTGTGGGTTTTGCTTATGCTTAAATTTTCCATGTGATGTCACCAGATGCTGAAGAGGCCAATTAAAAATTAATTGTAGATCTAGCTTCTTCTAGTGTGGTGTGATGGTTAAGTGTTGAGCTTGGACCTGGGAAACACAGCTAAGAAGCTCACTGGGTGGCCTTGGGCAAATCACTAGGTTTCTCTCTCTCAGCTGAAGCTACTTCACATTCATCAGGCTCAAATGCCACCCTGAACTTCTTGGAGGAAGGTGGTGTGGAAACACAAATGTAATAAATAAATAGCATGTGCTCAGCTAGGAGGCCCAGCTTGGTGGTTGCTTTTGTTGACAGATGTCTACAGTCAGGGCTACACACACTGTGTAAAGGGGAATGAAATATCCAGCAACTTCAATCTCAAGCAAAGCTGAAGTCTGCCACATGCAGAAACTCAAAAAATGGGCATCGTTTGTTTATTCTGCACAAATTATTCTAATGGTGAGGAGAGGCTAGGAGAACGTAGAGAAAGCCTTGATCCTGAATGTCACCAGCCATCAACCAAACACTTTAAATTCATCTTCATAATCAGAAGTTATGCCCCTCCCCTGCAGCTACACCCTGAAAACACTTGCATAATTATATAGAGTGATATAAGTTTTACTCAGAGTAGAGACTGTTAGTTTCAATGCATCTTCCCTGAGTAAGACATAGTTCAAATATCACCCCTTTGTATTTGGAACTTGTATGTTTAAAAGAAAGATATCCCCTGAACCATAACTGCAACATTTATTTGTTTGCTTGCTTCTTTGTTTGAGTGATTTTATTAGCCACTGTTGCAACCAACATACCAAAACACTCAGCTAGAAGATGCAAGGGCAGAACAATCTTAATGAGATTGGAGGGGAGGTTGTTCCTTGGCAGGCAAAGCATCAATTTCTAATCCCTGCCAGCTTGCACCAGCCACGATAGAAGGATGGCAGCAACTTGTTCCTTTTTTCCTGCAGGGGATGGGTGCTTCCTAATTTTCCTCCCAAGAACTTCAGTGAGGGGGAAATTAACCATGCCAGCTCCAAGAATTTTTTTTTCCAGTTGGTGTGAGAGCTTATGAGGGGAACAGGAGAGCTTTGGATCCTACCAATCCAAGATCCATTTGATCCACAGTAGGCTGTGGACTCTCCTTCCCTCGAGGTTTTTAAGCAGAGGTTGGATGGCCACTTGTCATACATAGATGCTTTAGTTGATATTCCTGCATTGCAGGGGGTTGAATGGAGTCCCTTGGGGTCCCTTCCAACATTAAAATTCTATGATCCCACCATGTCCCCAACATCTCCCCTTTTCAGCCCTTATCACCATTGCAGCTCCAGTGGCAGAAGAGTAATGTGAACTCTTATTATTTACATTATCATCATCATCATTATTATTATTAAATACATTTGTATACCACCCCTCATCCATAAATCTCAGGACAGTTCACAACATAAAAATTCTACAGCTGTAGTGATGAGGTCTCTGACCACAGAAAGGGAGCCCCATGGCATCTCACAGCCCCTCCACCGCCTTTCCAAGGAGTATAAGATTGCTTTATAAAATACTATAAAATGAGTTATTAAAATATGTTTATAGGCTTTTATTCACCATCTGTTGAAGCTGGAACAGTCAAGCCATGACAGATACCACAGCTGGAAATGTTCATTTTTAAAAACAAAATGACGATAGTCTTTCACTTTTCTTTTTCAATTATAATTCATCCTGCATCGGTGATAAACTGATAAGAAAACAAATTTCCTTTAAGTTTCTGAGTAATAATCTCAAACTCATGGTCTTCATTTCACTCTAAAGCTATTGCCTTGGGCGAAAGGAATAGCTGAGAAAGATGAGCAGGAAAGCTCTCCAAACAAGCACTGATTAAAACAAAAATTAAAAAGAAAGTATTATAGCAACTGGTGCCATCTAGCTGCCATGTAAGCAACTGGTTATATTTAAGCAGAGAAAGATTGTGACAGAAATATAGTAAAAGTCTTCTTAGATGCAGAAATGCATACTGTAACATGCTAAGGAGATTTGTAGTGAAGATGGCCATGGTACAGACTCTACAAGTAAGCAGCTGCGATGTCATGATGTCATGCCAACTGCTGAAAGACTGAAGCTCCAAATAACAGAATGTTCACAAACGGGCCATCTTCTTTGACAGAAGTGAACAGTCAGTTTGGCTGGACAAAGACAGGATGTACAGAGTGGAGGAGCTGTGTTGACATGTAGGTAGTATGGACAGGTTAAGACTTAGAAAGTTGTCAAGGCCAAGAATCATTGGAACATTGACATGGCCAAGAATCAGTGTGTTGATTGAAGTAATGGAACCAAGTAGGTTAATAGGTTTGCAGAATGATGGACCTGAGTGAATGTGATGGGGATGTCTACCATAATGGGACAAAGAAACACGTAAGACTCTGTGCCACTGACTGAATGGAAGTACACATGCAAGCCTGGAGACAGTGAGTGAGGAAACTATGAGGGATTACATTTGCATGGTTCAGACCCTGAATTCTGTCTTGTGTGACCTCTGCTGTTATCACAGTACTCAGACTGGGCAATTATAAGGAGAAGGTGAGAATGCCAAAGTATTATATTACAAATTCACAACTAAAAGGTCAGCATTGGCAAAGCTGGAATTTACAAGGGGCCAAAATACCAGGGAGAAATTAAGCTGGCTGCTGGCAACAATTATGCAGGCTCTATTCTTTCACTAGGACGTGGGTGGTGCTGTGGTCTAAACCACAGAGCCTATGGCTTGCCGATCAGAGGGTTGGCGATTTGAATCCCCGCAACGGGGTGAGCTCGTGTTGCTCAGTCCCTGCTCCTACCAACCTAGCAGTTCAAAAGCATGTCAAACTGCAAGTAGATAAATAGGTACCGCTCTGGCGGGAAGGTAAACGGCGTTTCCGTGTGCTGCTCTGGTTCGCCAGAAGAAGTTTAGTCATGCTGGTCACATGACCCAGAAGCTGTCTGCAGACAAACACCAGCTCCCTTGACCTATAGAGCGAGATGAGCACCGCAACCCCAGAGTCGTCCGCGACTGGACCTAACGGTCAGGGGTACCTTTACCTTTATTCTTTCACTAGTTGATCTCAGTGTCATCTTTAGTCGTTTTTTAATCCTGTTCATGTGTTCTAAGCCCAACATGTCAACAACAGTGTGGTGGCTTTTCTTGTCTGATCTTGTTCAGATGTCTTTGAAGCCCACCACCATACAGTATATGCAGCACATGTTTATAGCACAGCACAGCATTTACCAGTAACTCCCAGGTGGACAATGTGGCTCCACAGAGTGGGCGGAAAATTAGCATAGGAATGTCTGAAAATTCCAGGCATTGCTGACATTCATATCTGTCTCCATACCTAACACCAGAATGCAGACTGGCCAAGGCATGGCTTAGAAATGTGTCAGAAAACAGAGAGATGTGAGAAGAAGCCCTGTTAAAAGTGTTTGACTTTTGGCTCATCCAGAAGGGTCAGGGTTGGGATTCCCAGAGTAGAGATCAGTAACACTGTTTTGGATTTAGCATATATATTAAGTAAAAGTTCTCAATGAATGCATTGTTTTGTATGTCTCCCTAAGCAGTAAAAAAATGCTTTTCATGGTTACTTTCCTTTGGAGAGAGCACTGGACACAGGCTGCAAGTCTAATATGTCTACTCGGAAGTAAATCCCACTGAATTCAGTGAGAGTTATTCCCAAATAAGTGGGGTTAAGATTACAGCCTCATTTATGATTTTGTATTTTGTGTACTGTAGTTATTGTATGCCACCTCAACTATACTTAAGTGAATAAAAATGAGAAATAGATTATTTTAATCACTAATAGGTAAGATATTGGTAATTACAGGCCACTATCAGGGCTGAGTCACAATGTCTCAGAAAATAGTATTTGGATAAATTATCTGGTAATTTCCTTGTTAAGGCTCCCTGCCCCACCAAACTGTTGCATGGAGAAGGGGGGGGGGCATTTTTCAGTGAGCCCTAGCCACAATGCAGCTAGCTAACATTAAATGTACTTAACCCCATTCTCATCATAGCCTTAAGAGCACCCATAGCTCTGTACTAGACAGTGATCCAGAGCATTCTATAATATCTGTTTATGTATAAAGATATAGGTAGAACACAGTAGAGAATGGAGAGAAATTTAATTCAGTTTATATTTAAAGGTGAACCTAATCTGCATCTTCGAAAACAATACGTGAATTGAAACACAGCCATACTTCTCTGAATTTTGCAGTGTAGTTCTCCAGCGAAGTTGTTGGTCTCATCCTTCTGTTTTGAGAGACGATATGCCTCTGGGGGTGAAGTCAAAGTACTGCATCAGCAACACCGAAGTGACCTCCCTGGGGTGAAAGCCTGATCAGTGTGTATGGTGATTCTGGGCTGCCCAGATGGCAGACTCGCCTCTCCGCCTTACTGATGTAGTCCAAAGCAAAGCAGAACAATACATTTGGCACCAGCTTGGTTGCAGGAGTTGCCCCAACCATCTTGGGGACTCTGGATTTTTGTAGGGTTCACTTCTTAGCCTTTTCTTCCCTCAAAGCTATCCCACAAGGCAGCGGAGGTTAATGTGTACAAAACTACATATACTAAAGTGTTTATAAAAATGCATATATTGCTGAAAATAACATTTTAAATGCATCTTATTGGGGAAATGTGCATACTATTAAAAATTGCATATAAACATGTGCAATTTTAGGAGAAATTCGCTGACAAATTTCCTTGAAGGCTTCTTTTAAAAATGCACACTGATATAGAAACATCGCAAACTAAACTTAATAGTGGGGAAATGAGAAACTAGAGAGAAACCAAAATTGACATCCTCGGGCCATCCTTAGAAAGTAGGCAGGCACACATGCAGGTAGGCCTAGCTCCAAAGAAGCATCAGTGCTAAAGCCACAGCAGTTCACCTGAAGCCCTAAACCACTTCTGTTAGCTAGCTCCAGAAACTCCCAAAACTCCCTTGGGTCAGATATCTTGGGTCAGCCCTGTGGAAGAGATGGCACACCCTCCCACAAAGAACACTGTGAATAGGAAAGTCCCAGTCTTTTGTTATTTTTTGATAACATGTAATATTGTAAATAATTTTTCATGTTTCTCAGAATCTCTGGCATGGAGCAGGATAGGAATGAAATGTAATACAGTGGTGCCCCGCAAGACAAATGCCTCGCAAGACGGAAAACCCGCTAGACGAAAGGGTTTTCCATTTTGGAGGTGCTTCGCAGGACGAATTTGCTATGGGCTTGCTTCGCAAGCCGAAAATGTCTTGCGATTCCTGGGGGTTTTTTTTCGCTCCCTACCCCCTTTATCTAAGGCACTAAGCTGCTAATAGCCTTTTAGCAGCTAATCCGCTAATCCCTTAAGCCTTTAATAGCCGCTAATAGCCGCTAAACCGCTAATAGCGCTAATCCGCTAATGGGCTTGCTTCGCAAGACGAAAAAACCGCTAGACGAAGAGACTCACGGAACGGATTCTTTTTGTCTTGCGAGGCACCACTGTACATAAGAAGAGGTAGGAATATATTGAACCCACAGGGGTTGAAACAGGAATGGAGCAAGGACCTAAATACGGTAAATGGCAGCGGAGATAAAGAATAAAAGGCTCCAACCCAGAAAAGACCATGCTTAATTAATAGAGAGAGAGAGAGAAAACACCAACCGGGTGGCAACCTTATTTGTTCAGTAGAAATAGCTGCCGAGAAGCAATAAATGGCTTTACTTCCTTCCTTGTGGCAGAGTCAGAAATGGATTTCAAAGCTTGGGGCGGGGGAATGTCAAAGTGCAGGAAGTGACAGAAAGCAAGTTATAACAAGTTGCACACACCACAGTCTGGACTCTGGGTTCACTTTGGGCATTCAAAGCCTGACTGGTGCTTCTCCAAAACTTACTTGAAGTAGCCAAACTTCCTGGATTTATAAAACTGGGCAGAATGTTTTATGGGAGCAGGATTCCACATTACTCGCATTTCCTTTCCTTATTAGCAGACAACCACAAGGCAATCCTGTCTTAGTTGCCGCCGCATCTGAGGCCTGGGCAGTGGAAAGGTATCATTAGTGCAGACACAGGTAGCACTTGAATCATTAAGGCTTCGATCCAAAGTACATTTGGGTTGGCAGCAAGAGCCACGAGAATCAATAGGAGACACTTCCAAGTCTGTATGTTTATTGTGGAGTTCCATAGTTCCAATGGGACTATAATATCTCAATAAAGCTAGTAATATCTCCAGAACTATAGGACTAGCCGTCACGAAACATGGTAGGAAGATGGTTCATTTTTGTAAAGAGTTTAGGCTTACAACTCTCAAATATTACTCATAGTTACAGGTAGGTAGCCGTTTTGGTTTGCCATAGTCGAAACAAAATTTAAAAAATCCTTCCAGTAGCACCTTAGAGTCTCTAAGGTGCTACTGGAAGGAAATATTACTCAGTTGGCTTAGTACATTAATATCCCACCTTTCTTCCATGGAATTCAAGGTGGCATCCATCAGTTTTCCAGGTACAGTGGTACCTCGGGTTACATACGCTTCAGGTTACATACGTTTCAGGTTACAGACTTCGCTAACCCAGAAATAGTGCTTCAGGTTAAGAACTTTGCTTCAGGATGAGAACAGAAATCGTGCTCCGGCGGCGCAGCGGCAGCAGGAGGCCCCATTAGCTAAAGTGCTGCTTCAGGTTGAGAACAGTTTCACGTTAAGAACGGACCTCCAGAACGAAATAAGTACTTAACCCAAGGTACCACTGTATTTTCCCATAGTGAGGAGGCTTAATCCTCTTTTGCTTTAACAAACCTATCAGAAACTGAAAATGTGCCCTGATTACATTCTCTGGCCGGTGTACAGGAAGCTCTGATTGGCTGCTTTCCCCATAGCTACCATATGATTGATGGCCTTGTAATCAGACCCTAAAATTAAAACATACCCATATAAGAGATAATGTGGACTACCAGCTGAATAAGCATGGCACTGAAGGAACATTTCATTTCATTTGCCAGGAACCTCTTGTCTCCCGCATCCTTGTGCATCTTTTAATTAATAGTGGAGATTTCAAGTTAGTGGCCTAAGACAGAATTAAGTATTAACTATTTTTAATGTTGCTTGGACAATCCATTTGGCAAGAAAGAACATCTTCAGATGAGTCACTGCCTTTGCTGCTATTCCCTTTAAATAAATTATTCAGTTTAAGATATTCATAAAGCCTAAGCCAACAATTATTCCTTAAAAGGGTATCCTCAAGTGACTTCCATGTGGGTTCAAAGCTATTTAGAGATAAGAGGAGGGAGAGAGAGAGAAGCTCAGCCTGCATTCCAAGCCACTCTCCCCTGGTTTCAAAGGGCAATATTTCTTTTTGAAGTGTAGGCTATGCAGTTGGCTATCTATTCTTGTCAAGTTTCATATTAAATGCTTTCTCTGCGGTGGGTGGATTGTCCAGGTTTGCCCTTTGGAAACGGCTCACATCAGCCTAATGTGTTTTTCATTGGTTTGTGTTACCAAGAAGCTGTTTCACATCACTACTGTTTAAAATTGCACTGGCATTTTCATTGCAGCCTCTTCTTCAGATCGCTGTCAACAAGACTAAAGGTGTTTCCCACTGTGCCGTGAAGCATCTATTAAACTTTGTTCTGAGAGAGAGATTCCAACAACACCAATCAGCTAAAGAATGGGTCTATCAGGGATGAATAGTGACATTTTTTTCTCCTGTGGTTGCGGCCCATTACCACATGGGCTTCAAGGGAACATTGCAACATATGTTCCTAGAAGTGTACTCAAGAAAAGACTACTTCTCTCTCTCTCTTTAAAGTCTGCACAAAAAGAAAATTAACTAGGGGTGTCTCCAAGCTCAGATTAAATAGGAATACTGTCTCTGTCCTGAGATGACTCCCAAGAAGCCTGAAGAGGCTCTGGATATCTCTACATGGTAAATGGCCTTAGCTGGCTTTCCATACTAAACTAGAAACTACCTCCTTCTTTATCTTCCAACAATAGTTGGAACCAGAGCAAATGGCCCACAAAATCATCTAATTCAAGTTTGTCCCCTCATTCAAGTTTGTCCTCATTTAAGTTTGTCCCCATCCTCCTCCCCAATGAGTATTACAAGGGCAACATTGAGACTGAGGAGGAATATTATTATTTGCTGTTCACTAGATTAGCTATAATAAGGCAGAAGCTGGTTGAAGCTTCTAACAGAGCAGACACCACTGATCACATCTGTTTTTGCTTGCTAGCTAGGGCTAGCTGTAGGCAAAGGCAAACCAAATGTTGTCAGAATGTTGGAAGTGGTATGATAGAACCGTCATTTCTGTCTTTTGAATCTTTTACGATGCTTCTAAACAAATGCATGTGAACAACACAGACAACCACTTTTAACCTGTGCTATTTTTCTAGAAAACAGGTGCCAGAACGCACCATGAATTGTTCTCTTAGAATGGCAATGGCGCCCTCCTGAGAGGTGCGGGAACTGAGTTCCGGCGAGTTCCGGCTGAAAAAGTCCTACTTTTAACTCTCCTAAAAACGTTTGTCTGTTTCCAACCAAGCAAGAAAGAAAATATTTGCTTAGTCTAATATATATGCAAGACGTGTCTGGGGCCTCCAAATTTGGATGCTTGGCATTCCTTTCAAACTGTAAGAAACAATTAGGATTATTGGTATTTCAGGGCCCCACATTACTTTGTTGGGTATCCTGCTGGCTTTTTATAGACGTGGAGAAAATAAACATATTTCCCCACTGTTTCCTCCATTCCCATACAACAAGCATCTGAAATCATTAAAAAATGTGTGAGTCTCAAATCCTTTTCTAGGAATCACCTAGTGGCGAGTTACCCTCAGATACTATCAGTTTGGCAGGAAGAATGATAATACAACAAATGGTGTTTTACAAATATGTCTGAAGATCTCTAAAGGAGTCTGCAAAGGTGTACTTCAGACATTTGGCCAATTCAAACATCCATATTCAGCACTTTTCAGGGAAGCCTGTTGGTTAATTCCC
Organism: Podarcis tiliguerta; assembly: GCF_965153285.1. NCBI lineage: Eukaryota > Metazoa > Chordata > Lepidosauria > Squamata > Lacertidae > Podarcis > Podarcis tiliguerta. The sequence continues at coordinate 47,679,853 of NC_139544.1, forward strand.
TTCTAATGTTCAAAATGGTTGTCAGTTTACACAAACACACCTTATTTTGGGTTTATTTGTTCCTCTTTTTTTAACAATGTGTATCCCACCTCTTCATCATGCTGATTCGCAAAACAGCTTACAAATTTAAAATATCGAAACAAAATATGACAGATTAAAATGAACAGCAACTCATATTAAAAGCTGAGGGAAACAGCAGTGTTTTGGCCTGTTCCTAAAGGTCAACAGAAATGGAAGCTGTGTGCATATTATCATCTTAAAACACAGCTAGGTGGTTCATTTTCTCAATTCGGACTATGAGGAAACACATCAAAACACAGTAATGTGTTCCTTAAGAAATGACAAGATAAAACAGGATGGATAAGGGTTGTGGCTAATGTCATGTGCTTTCTAAAACAGCAGTGGGAGTAAACTGGATGAAGAGTCAATGGGATTGTGTACACAGCCAGGGATTACTGCCATCTTGTTGTCAGCCACCTTCCTTCAGAACAGGAGCTCTGAGCAAGATCTGGAGGAGAACAGCCTTTTTTTGGCTCTTAGCTGCTGAGCAGGGAGGGAAAGGATGTCTCTCTGAGGAGAGTCTTGTGAAGTTTTTCTGAGGAGATTTCAGGACACAAAGGTGTCTGCCTGCTGTTCACCTAAGGGTTTACCTCAGTGGTACTGAAAACTACTCCAGAATGTGCTCTTAAGATCACTTAAAATGGAATAATTATTATGCTTCAATAGCTACTGTGCTGAATAATTAAAAGAGTTCATTTCCCCCCAGTATTTTCCAATCCTGTCAAGTGTAACCTGCTGCAAGATGCCTAGAGCACAGCTTTATCTTATTTTATATTTTATACTTTTTATTTTATATTTATATTGGCCCACCTATAATGGGTGGGAGGGATTTTGGTTTTTCTGAGGAAATTTGGGGGAGAATTGGTGAAGATATTCAGAGAAAAATCAAGAGAGGAGATGACAGGCAACTCATTTAGTCTGTTTTTTGTGTAGGTGTATTCTGCAATATGATATTGGGCTAGGCCCCCTTCAGGTTCCCTTCCAACTCTACAGTTCTATGATTCTATTATTTTACTTCATTTAGATCCTTCCACATGGCCTTACAAAGGCCTTTGAGGCAGCTGATATATACGTTATGCCGAGTAAATTAGCAAAAATGTATAAATCAGAGTCTGGTACTTGTTGAAAGTGTCAAGAAATGAAGGGTACTTTTTCCCATATGACGTGTACATGTAAAAAAAAATGTGAAGGAATTCTGGGAGATGATATATAATTGACTTTTATAAAAAGACCAGAAACCTCCTTATTAGGAATATTAGGAATGGAAGTCCCTACAGACCAAAATAATTTATTTCTTTACACAATTACAGCATCTCAAATAGTACCGTATATGCTCAGAAATGGAAAGAGAGAATGATTCCAAGAAAGGAGGAGTAGCAGATAAAATCAATGAAATATGTAGAATTAGCAAATTTAACTAATAGAATAAGAAATCAAGAAGATGGAGTTTTTTAAGGAAGAGTAGGAAATGTTTGCAGAATATCTGAAGGATTATGTCAAGCAGGATAAAGTGTTAGCTGGATTAATTTAAATTCAGCAGTTTAAATAATTAAAACTATAGAGGGAAGGGATTTTTTTTAATAAAAGGAGGAATTAGAATTAGCAGTCTTAATGGATAAATAAATAGAACCATGGAAGGGGGGAAGGGAAGTTAATTATTGAATGTGTGGTTATAGTCAATGAAATGTGAATTATAAAAAAAAATTGGAAGAAAAAAAACACACCAAAGGCCCTCAAGGCAGCCTCACATCTTACCATTTTATTGTACGTATGTATGCAGAACTGCATTTCATTTCACTCTTGCTTGGTTCCAAATATTATTTGGAGGTCTTCCCCTTTTGTTATGCTATTTACTGTACCTATTGTTTAATTGAGGTTAAAGCAATCTCCAACCTTGCATCCACAATAATCATAAATCTCCCCTTCTGTGTACACTATCCAGAATGAATTGTTAGAGACCTCCCGAAAAGTCTGAGAACTCCAGCAGAACAGGAAATGTTTATTCAGATAAGATATAATGCAAGGAGGAGACGACCAGTACATGATTCATGTGGGATTTTAATCTTTCTGATAGCACATGGTCACCTCATTTCACATTTTGGCTTACTCCACAACAGAACATTTCAAACTTTGATAACATTGATATAGAGGGTTTCCCACCCTCCATCTTATCTACCTCACAAGTGCCTTGTGAGGTAGGATAGGCCGCAAGGTAATGACTGGCCTAAGGTTGGCTTGTGATCTTCAAAGTTGAATGGGATTTTAACATGCTAAATGCAACACAGGTTCTCACAGAACTAGGGCAATCTTGATTTTCTGCTGCAAAATCTAGCGGTATGTTTGTTTGTTGCATTTGTGTCCCACCTTTTTCTCCAAGGAGCTCAAGGTGGCATACAGTGACGGACCTACTTTGGGGGGCCCTGAAGCCTGAACTGTTGTGAGGGCTCCTTCACAACCAGCAATGATGTCTACCAGGACAGACTTTGCTCGTGTGCTCAAGACATCGATTCCATAAAACATATTTTGTTGCACTGTGCAAAATATGAGCAAGCCAGGGCTGAACTGATATTACCCTTGCTGGTACCTTTCCTGGGAAAATCAGAGGCTCACTATGTCAGGTTCCTATTGGAAGACCGGACAAACGCTAGAACATTAGCAGTGGCAAAGTTTTTATCGGTGGTCGCAAGAACCAATGATCCCTATATTCTGAACAAAATGCTTGTTTAACCTGGAGGTAGGCTGTATGAATTGTGTATTGCTTTGTAACGATTTGTTGGGTCTCTGGACCGTAATAAAGGTTGATGATTGATGATGTCTGGGTTACCACTGTTGTCTTCTTCAATGGCGTTGCTTACAACAACCTTTACTATTTTTATTTTATTTTATTTTTAAAAAATCCATTTTAGTTGTGCAACTCAAATTGGGTCTGCTAGACCCATTTTTTAAAAAAGCAAGGTTTGGCATAGAGGCAGTGACAGTCACCCAGTGAGCTTCATGGTTGAGTGGGGATAGTTCCAAGGATCTCATATTGCACCTTCTTTTTCTTTTTCTTTTTCTTTCTCAGCAAAATTCATTGTGAATATTTCAGATACACAATTAAAAATCTTGTTGAAGAATTGTCTAGCATTGCTGGCCCATTTCAAAACGAAGGTCATTTCATGTTCTGGGTTCTGGCAGCAGGGGTAGCTGCAAATTTAAAAGACTATCGTCCTACCAAGCACTGTGACTGATATGAAGTCACAATTTCATTTATACACTATTTTAGAAGACCACCAGAGTTCATACAAGGAAGTTAAAACCAGTGCTCTATTTAATGATATCTGAGTTGAAGTCTGAGTTGCCAAATGGCAGTAGATGGGGGGGGGGAGTTTAGGAATTGCCTGACCTGCACCTCTGAGCCTTTAACAGAGGTTTGATATGCAGAAATCCAACAAGTGAAGATGTTCATTGCATGGAGCTATTAGTACAGGAGAAATGTTTATTAAAGAGACAAATACAGAGGTCAGTTCAAAAGTGAAAAAGCCCTGCTCAAGGAAAGCAAGCCTAAGAAAACATATTTCAAGATTAGTATTATATGAATCAGGGCAAAAGCCCCCTGTGTTTGATTTCTGCAGTGAAATAGCCAGCTTGCAGAGTAGAGCTTCCAAGTTTTCAATTTAGACTCAGCAAGATTTCAGCAAAGCTGCAGTCAGACTTAAAAGGATTTGGAGCATATAAATATGTAGAGTCAGTAGCAGCTAGCAAATGCAGTCCAGAACATCCAACTAGGGGACTATAAGTCTGGAAGTAAAGATCCACAGGAGGGGGAAAGTGTTTAAAGTGCAGGTGCTACATAGTGAGTGATTGGAGGGCGGGGGAGGCCTTAACTCAGGCCACAGCTGCTTGAATGGATCACACTTCCTTGCACGTATGCCTGAAAATGGGAGAGTGTTTAACATAATTGATGATTTTTAAATTTGTCTCCAAGGGATTTTAACTCCCCTAATACCTCATGCAGGCAGCCCTACCAGAGTTCAATCTGTTTGCTTGGCTGTAATGTTATGGTAGCCTAGATTAAAGGGGTGGGTGTTGAATATTATATATGAAGTTCAGTACAGCAAACAGTGATTAGTTCATAGTATGTGTTCTATGTGTGGACGTAGCTCTTTATCCTACACAACTTAGAAGTTTCTGAAATCAGTGAGATTAAGAGTGTTTGCATATGTTGTCAACTAGGGATGGATGAGAAATTAATTTCAGTGCACAATGCATGTTTAAAGCCAAAGCTATCAAATTCACACTTTCAAAAACAATATGCTCACCAAAACATGGCTACACTCAAAATCCACACTTACCTGAATTTTGTGGTGAAGTTCTCTAAACAATATTTACAGAAGTGCACATATTAAGATACTAATGAAAATAACATACAAAATTGGGGAAAGTTGCTTGCAAAAATTAGTCAAACCTGCATATAAAATGGTTTAATAAAATGTTGGTGCATTTTCCTAAGGATTTAAAAAAAAAAAATAATATTGCCACAAAATGCGGAGAAGTGAATTTAAGGCTGCAAAAATGAGAGACTGAGAGAACCTAAAGTGACAGATCTTTCTCTCCCTATTGCCAAGAGTGTGAAAATTAAAACAGTACAGCAGTATCATATGCAGTTGTAGGATGCATAGGAGGCTACAGCTAAGCTGGGAAATTGTATCACTCCCAGCAGGATTATCTAGAGACCTTCTAAGAGTGTAGAATTCATATGAATTGCATTCACAGTTTTAGTGGCTAACTGAGGATATCCATTTTCAGCTTATTTGTTATGTTGAGGTTGACTTCTTCAGGTAGAGAAACAGTCCTAGGACCTTTGATTCAGATATTCAAAGCTGCCGAAAAGATGCCCGGACGCCGTTTTCGGATGCCAAACCCTGGCGATGTCTGGGATTTTCCAGACATATGGCAGCCCTAGCTTTCCAATTAGGGTAGCCAGATGCAACAATGGACAGGGCTCCTGTACCTTGAATGGTTGTGCAGAAGATGAGATTCCAGCAGACGTAGCTTCCAATCTACAACTTGCTGAAATTCCATTTTGTTCACAAGTATTAAAGCATGATTATGCATTTGTTCTTTATGTTTTGTTGTGGTCTCTGGTCAGTCAAGTTTCTTAAACCCTACAGAAACGTGCACACCGTGCTTGACCAAGAGAATAATTGTGAGATAGGAGATGAATGTGGGTGCTCATTGGCAACAATAGCTTTCAGGTTGTTGTGTGAATGCAGCCTAAGAGACCTTCACACTTACTCAGCCTAATCTGTGGCAACCTGCATCAATGTGGCCAATGCTACCGACATTTCAGCCTGAGATTGTGAGATAGGGGAGTTTTTTCATGAAGGCTCTCTCAGCAATTTATTCAGGTGTTTCTGCTGATTTCCAAAGTGATGGAAAAGCAACATCCGAGCCAGCCCACCCATGTGGCGGGGTGAAGCAGCTGCCTCAGGCAGCAGAAGCACAAGAGGCAGCACTGCTGCTGGAATGCCCCTCTCTCACTGAGTTCAGTGAGAAGGAAGCATTCCAGCTGTAGTGGAAGTGGGATGGGCAGGATGCAACAGCCAGGCAGCGGGCAGCCAATTCCTGTTTAGCCTCAGGTGGCGAAGCAGGCTGCCTTTAAGCAATATGCTTGGAAACATACAGTGGTACCTCGGGTTACATACGCTTCAGGTTACATACACTTCAGGTTACAGACTCTGCTAACCCAGAAATAGTACCTCGGGTTAAGAACTTTGCTTCAGAATGAGAACAGAAATCGAGTAGCAGCGGCGCGGCGGCAGCAGGAGGCCCCATTAGCTAAAGTGGTGCTTCAGGTTAAGAACAGTTTCAGGTTAATAACGGACCTCCGGCTAAGGGAGCTGGGCATGTTTAGCCTGGAGAAGAGGAGCTGGGCATGTTTAGCCTGGAGAAGAGGAGGTTAAGGGGTGATATGATAGCCATGTTCAAATATATAAAAGGATGTCACATAGAGGAGGGAGAAAGGTTGTTTTCTGCTGCTCCAGAGAAGCGGACACGGAGCAATGGATGCAAACTACAAGAAAGAAGATTCCACCTAAACCTTAGGAAGAACTTCCTGACAGTAAGAGCTGTTCGACAGTGGAATTTGCTGCCAAGGAGTGTGGTGGAGTCTCCTTCTTTGGAGGTCTTTAAACAGAGGCTTGACAACCATATGTCAGGAGTGCTCTGATGGTGTTTCCTGCTTGGCAGGGGGTTGGCAGGGGGTTGGACTCGATGACCCTTGTGGTCTCTTCCAACTCTATGATTCTATGATTCTGGAACGAATTAAGTACTTAACCCGAGGTACCACTGTATTCCCTTCTGCATGAACTGAAAATGATCTTAATCAGTATCAGTATAGGCTGTTGATCCCCATCCCCTTTTTGTCTTCTCCAGTGTCTGGATTCTGGAACAATTTGACCTCATGTCGCCATCTTTTTATTTTATTTTTTTATTTTACTGGGTACATATAAAAATGCCCCACGTCTGACGTGTGAACCTAGCAAAGCAAGGTTTTCGGCTTATGAGCCAAAGAAGATTTTATCCCCCAAATCCTGGTAGAGCATGCCTCCAACCTCTACCACTAACACTCATCCCTCCCCCCCCATCCCCGTAAATGAGTGTGTTCATTGGCATGCATGCCTGTTTATTTAGGTGCGTGACAGGCTTCCGTTGTTATTTGGACGAAAACGTCTCATTCTACCCATTCCAAGTGCTATTTGCATGCTGTTTTGTAGACATCTCCTAGACATCTCGGGCACCAGAGGGATTAATAACATTCATCCAAATGTTTTCCCGGAGGTTGGTGTGTTAGAGAAAAGTATTTGTATTATGTGACTTGAGACAAAGATGAGTTGACGAGCTGAATTCAAAATGTGGAGGGAGTTAGTGTTCGCTGCAAGTAAAAGGGGCTAGCTACACTGTACTGCAATATTTAAGATTCGTACAGTTCACCTTCTCCCCATCCCATAAGAACCTCCAACCTATTCCTCTTCCTGGAGGCAGGCTAGCTTTGGAAAGAATACAGTGCAGTGCAATTCAGGCACATGCTTCAGATCCTGAAAATCAGAAACACCCACAACAACTGCTTGCATAGAATTAGTAACATTGATCAGGAATTATTAAACTCAAATCTCTCCCCTTAAAGTTGAAGCTTTAATCAGTTTTACAGGCCATTGCTGGTACTTCAGTTGTGGAATGATCTCTGCAGGAGGACTGCCTGGCTTCATCCTCTTCTGCTTTCAGCCATAGGGTAACAACTTCCTTCTTCTGATAGGCTTCAATACACTAATATCTGTAGACTCCGTTATCAGCTGCTAAGAGGTCAAGGAGACTGAGGAGGGTAGCATCCCCCTGTCTCTTGTCTGATAAAGCTAATTAACCAAGGCAACCAGGGTCACTCCACTTCCAAACATGGGAATGAAGCCAGATTAAAATAAATCTAGACAATTCTTTTTCTTCCAGGCACACCTGCAGTTAGACCACCACACCAGGGCCAAGACAAATAGGCATTAACCACTCCCTGGGCTAGCCAGTCAATCCTCCTTGGATGGACGATGAGTGGAAAAACAGGTGGTTGCCCAAACTCCTGCAAGCAACTTGTCCACATCCTCAAACTGTAATAACTGAAACTGAACCAAAGCAACCAGACCAGACAGTGCTCTGGAGATATATGAGGATTTAGTTTAACTGTGGTATCTAATTCTATGCAAGTCCAACCACTTTATCCTCAAAGTGCTTCATAAAAGCATCACAGCAGACTTCTAATGACTCAAAGCTGCCCACTGGTCTGGTGCAATAAGCTTATTTGCAAGTTGGAACAGCTCTGCTGGATGGTTGCTAGAGGATGCAATGGTGTCAGAACCTGCCCTCTAGGTAGCTGAAAAGCACAAATTAAGAGAACAGGTCTTACCCAGGAGATAAGAATGTCACTGCTACTACCACCAAGATTCCCTAAAACTGACATTGTACCTGACTCATTTTGGAGTTATTAATGGCTGCCAAGAGCAGAACTCTTGCTGCTGCTGCTGCTGCTGCTGCTGCTGCTGCAAAATAAAATTGAAGGTTACAAATAGAAAACAGAAGAAGCCACCACCGCTGCTAAAGCTAAGGGCCCCCAAAGTGCACCATGTAACCTTTTAAAAAAAAGTGAACACACACCATTTGGAAGCCCTGAATTCTCTCCCCCAATGATCACTTGAACTTCAAGCTTTGGCAATCTTCATCCCAGGGCCAATATTACTGGATTAGCTTCAGTCCGCTTAGCTGAACGTGGGTCATTTGAAATTGATGGGACATGTTAGTCAAGGCTTAATTTCGAAAGGGAACTACGTGCAACTCACTTAGTCTGGATGCTGCCGACTGAATCCAAACGCTGCAAACTGGCAGTGAAAACGGCTGGAACTCTGCAGTGGAGGAATGAAGCGTTCTGCCATGAAGTACTACTACTGAGAAATGTAGCAAGACACAGCCCTGCCAACATCTACAAACCCAGAGAAGACGATTCCACAAGCAGACAGAATAATGGGCCAGAACAAGTGGATTTGGAACAGTTCACAGCAATCCTGTCTTTAGCTGTGTCTCAGCAATCGTCTCCCAGGTCGCATTGTCTGTGGTAGCCAGAATTCAGCTTTCCATCTGTTTGGCCCCTTTTTATGCTGTAGTAATAAACACGTTACATATCCTTGGCTCCCTGGAAAATCTGTTTTAGACAAAAGGCCACAAAAACCAAAACAACCAAGGAATTGGGGCCGGCTTGTCCGGACGAGGGTCAGGGGAAGAAGTCCACGGTACTAAAAACGTATAGTAATGGCATTTTTGGCAGTCTTGCCTTCTCTGTGAGCTGCAGGCAGCTGGCATTGCTGTTCAGGGAAGAGCTGCACCTGGAGAATCCCCCAGGCTACTGCATCCCTGTTAGGGGACACTGGAAACCGCTCTGCACTTAGGAACAGCCACAACAAAGAGAAGGCTGCAGATGCAGGTGCAGAATGAAAGATGACAAGGCAGTCTGATGTAAACATATCATGCAAAGAGTGCCTGCTGGGAAGGCAGATGCCCCTTCCCCTCTATCTTTTTTCACTAAATGTTAGCTCCACATGGAAGATAGAGCAAGATTGTTTTCTCCTGTTCCAGAGGGTAGGACCCAAACCAATGGCTTCAAGCTACAAGGAAGAAGATTCCATCTAAACATCAGGGAGAACTTTCTGACATTAAGAGCTGTTTGACAGTGGAATGGAGTCCCTCAGGAAGTGGTGGACTCTCCTTCCTTGGAGGTTTTTAAGCAGAGGTTGGATGGTCACCTGTCATAGATGGTTAATTTGAGATTCCTGCATTGCAGGAAGTTGAAGTAGATGACCCTTGTGGTTACTTCCAATCTATGCTTCTATGATTCCACCTTCCTAAGTCAACTTAAGTCTTAGAGGAGGCATTGCCCAGTAAGGAAGGAAAAACGAAGCAGCCTCCAATACATTAAGTCAATCAAAAATTAAAATGTTAAGAGGGACAGAAGGTCTGCAAACAAGTAACTTTGTCTATTTTCCTTCGTTTTGCAATCATTTTATCCGACTTTTCAGGCAATGATTGCTTCCCAAAGTGGATCACACCAATGCAGCGTGGGTTGCAAATTCAAAAGATGCGGAGTTGGGGAGGCAAAAGGCAGAAGATCTTTGACGCCAAAAAGAGCTTTTGTGCTGCAGCTGGGGCTATATATGCAATTGGAGCCAAGCTGCTCTCCTCAAGGTTAAAGTACCGTATTTTTCGCTCTATAACACGCACCCGACCATGACACGCACGTAGTTTTTAGAGGAAAATCCGTAGGCATTCCCTCCATAACACGCACAGACATTTCCCCTTACTTTTTAGGAGGAAAAAAGTGAGTGTTATGGTGCAAAAAATACGGTAACTTATTCCCCTCCCCCAACTACAGCTAAACAGCTTTCCTTTCAGCTGTTGCATCCAGAAACTATCACTCTGAGGAAGGGACCCCTTGGCCTTTCCTCAGGCACTAAGGAGGAGGAGGAGGGGTGACACAGAAACTTCTAGTAATCAGAGAGGAAGAAGAGGAGGAGGAAGGGTGCCAGCCAGAAAAGTGGGATGCCTCCGCCACAAAGAGGATGCGAGCTGCAGAGTCACTCCGCATCAGAGGCAATGTAATGCACCGGCCCTGCTAATGTGAACTTGAAATAAATCCCTTGTTTAAATAGCCATAGGTAGTTTGCCCCTCGATTCCCACTCTGTCAGCAACTGGCTGGGCACTGAGGAGGGGTGGCTAGATTCTGATAAGTGGGCACTGGGAGACTGGCTTAGAAAAAGGGATCAGTGAACGAGGGGGATCTGTAACAGCTGGGAGACAAGATTCAGAGGCAGGAGAAGCTGCAGGATTGGAAAGTGAAGAACAGGTGCAAGAGGAAGGAGGGATATGTCAGGCTGGGGTAGAGCCAAGGGCTTGCACAGCTGCTCCTCCTGCCCCCACCTCTCCTGCTCCACAGTCTCCCAGGACCAGAAGAGGACTGAAGTGGGAGGAGCAGAAGCAGGTTGCACGTAGGCATAGTCTTCACCTGCTTGCATGCAGTTCAGGTGGGAAATATACATAAGCCGAAGTTGGGGGTGGGGCCTCTCTGCTGCATGGAACTGCCTGATTGGGTGCATACCCAGGAGCAGGACTGCTGGACATGCCTTTTCCTGTCTTGTAAGTGTACCTTTGGAAATAACAAGTTACTTCCTCACTCTGGACATTCTTTTCCTGACAGTGCCATGACACCCTGTTGGAGACCAACTCTCTTTCCTCGTGGGCTTTTCACACAAGGCCACAGTGGGAAACAAGAGGCTGGATGCCCAAATGTGGGTGTTTTGGATCCGGCTGAAACAGGAAATGATTCAGGATTTCAAATTTTTAAAACACTATAAAGCAGGAAAAGGGTACCTGTGGCAACCCAGACATTCTTAGGCTCCCATCAACCCCAGTCAGCATGGTCAGTGATCAAGGACAAAGGGAATTAAATACAACAAATATTATTTATTTGTTTAGCTGAAGCCGTTACAAAAGATAAAAAATATAAAGCAGAATAAAATAGATTACACAGCTAAAACAATTTTTAGAACCAGATATTTTGTCAGACAAAATTTAACTTATCATCCCCACAGACTGTTCTCCTTAAAATTGTTGCTGTAAAGCTCACGTTTTCAGAGGTGAAGGGGGACCTGTCCTCTAATGGGAGTTGTAATCCAGCAACATCTGGCAAGACCATGCACTCCCCACATCTGCACTCAAGTAAGATCTGCTCCCCCATCTTTCTTATCATCACCTTTTGCTTTCTTGATTCCCCCATGCAGCCCCCACATGCCTCTCCTTCAACACCCATTTGGTGGGTTAGAAAGACTTTGTGAGGGCAGCTTTCCCCCTCCCCTCTGTTCAGTCAGGAGATTTGTTCCGTATTCTGCCGGCTTATAGGTCTCGTCTCTGCTGTCTCGTTCTGAGTGGGAGACTCCAGATTTGAAGGCTAATCTTCAGATATCCCACTGCGAAAAGCATAAGTCAACATAGCCATTGGCACAGATGAAAAACCCCCTTTGACCTTGGGTAAAAATAGGAATCAAGAGACAGGCAGACAGCGTCAACCAGGCGCGCAACTTGCCGAGATGCTCCAAAAGGTGCATGATTTACTGGATCACAAACAACACTGGGGTCTGCTGAGACTTCATAGTTAAGCCATCCAAGTGAGAAATTCATTCACTAATGACACAAGAAACCTTTCGCAAATGCTTTCCCAGCCCTCAGAAGACCCCAGGACCCAGTCAGGAATTCTTCATGGAGATTATATATAATTACATGCTGATGCGATTGAGGAAAGGAGTTCACATGATTCATGTTCCTGGGTCAAAAAGGGGAAAAAAAACCTGGCAGATAATCCTACAGCCTAGATCCAATGCGGATTTTATCTGATTTTACTTAAACAATGCTCAGTAATTACAGTCATTTTCAAGGCATTCAGCATAGCACCTGCGGCTGCCAGAAGATGAACAAACAACGGTTTTGGCCACCAGAGCGAAAGCCTAAAAACAAAAAACCAATCCTTTGGAAGAAAAAAAAAGTGGCGGCTGGAAAATAATCAAGTGACCGCGCAGGGGGATTTCGTTTTCAAAATATCAAAATAGCCCCGTGTGCTGAGTTTGTGGATTATTTTGTTTTTAAACAGAATTCATGGTATTAACAACAGGAGGTCGAGGGCTGGAAGGCTCACCCCTTGATGACAGAGAAAGCAGCTCAGATAGCATCAGCTTTCACAGTCTGGAAACCTTAAAATAAAAATAATTACATTTCTCAACAGAGCAATCATTGCAGGGGCAACAAGCTCTTGCAATGGGATGTCAGCAGGGCTTGCTAGCAAAACAGCTGCTTGGGATTATTCCCCTCTATATGCAAGGAAAACATGTTTCAACATTTAGGATGTTAACATGCCTCAGGCCGTCCTTGGAAGCAATTCAGTTACATTCAGCACACACCATAGTAAATTATCCAAACTTTGTGTTGGGGTACGTTATGGGGGATCATCAAAGCAGGGCCCATCGGTCACTGGTTCTGCTCTGGTATCGCCATCTGAAAGCAAAACAAGCAGCAGGTGATGGCAAATATATTTTTCATACAGCTGTTTTGGATCCTCTCTGGTATGTGAAAGACCTTTCTTTCCCTGAGACACTGGGGAAGCTGCAACCAGTCAGAGCAGAGAATACTGTGCTAACTGGATGGATGAATTGTCTGACATGGTATAAAATAGCCTCCTGTAAGACAACTATTTGGCCAAGAAGAATAGCCTATAGCACCCTTACCGCTGAAGAGGCTGTCAGATGCAGTTCTGCCCCTGCCAACTTACACTCAGCACTTGCTGCTGGTAAGCTGTTGTTTCACAGCTTTGTGCTGGGTAAGAATCGATCACTCCGTCTCACATCTGCAGTGCAGATGTTGTGGAATTAACCACTGGCTGCATCTCTGAATAATTCCCTTCTCTGGCCTCACCTCCTTCCAATCAACACCCAGTCACTCCTGATGCAGAGACCCAGCAAGTTTGCCCACCGTTGCAGGAGGTTTTCCATTGCATTTCTGCATGAGTAAGTGCTCTGAGCTTTTCTTTCCAACCAGGATGAATACTTACTTTAGTGACTCACGCACAAACATGGGGACTGGGCTCCTCTGAGGGCAGGTAATTTTTATTCTTACACATTCCACATTTAATTCCCAAATAAGTGTAATCTAGCAAACGCTTGGGAAACACAAGGAGGGGCTGAATGACACCCCACACACATATTGAAAGAATGTGTGGGTCACAACGCCTTCGATCGGGGCCCTTCCTCATCAGCAGCTGCTCTATCTACATGCAACAGTGTGCCTCAACTGTTCAGAGATTCTGAACATCCACATTTGCTTTGCAGATTTAACATGCGTTGGTGGACAATGGGAATTCCAGCAGCAGCAATAACAAAGATTGATTTTATTTGATTTTATCCATTGTATGCTTTTTGAAATTCTTACATACACCACTTAGAAATTCCAGCGATTAAGGGGTCTGCTAGAAATATTCAGCAGACTTTGCAAGACTGAATTTGGTCCATTCTAGATTTACTGGCTCATGCTGTAACAAGGGACTCAGCTATACAGCTGCAACGTTTTAAATTGGTTGTAAAATGCAATATACAAATGTGACATCTAGACAAAAGTGAGCTATTCAAAATTCAATGTATTTTTCAAAACGTTTTTTTAAAAAAAGTATTTTCACCACACTTTTTATATGTGTGTAGATTCCACCAAGATGTACTGTTGATGGCCAGCAACTGAAACAGCTTTAAAACATTTCATAGCAGATAAGGCTACTGGTCACAATGGTTAAATGCTACCTCTGGGTTCTAAGGCAGCACGTGTCTCTCAATGTCAGCTGCTGGGAAACAACACCTAGGGAGGGTTTTGCTCCCATCTGCCCTGGCTTGTGGCTGAGACATTTGGTTGGCTGCTGTGAGAAGCAGGATGCTTAAATAGGTTTATGGTGTGTTGTAGCAGGATAGCTCATCTTATGTTCCTGTATGCATTAAGGCTGGTGTGTTGATTTTAAGCAGAAGTTACAACTAATCAGGCTCAGGAAACAAGTCATTGGAAACTTTGACCCTGATAATATTCAGCCATATCCAAATCAAAGTGGGGGAACTTATTGTACTTTCCCATCACTAACAGTCTCAGTATTCTTACTCTGTGCCCTTCAGCAAAGCTATGCACTTTAATATTAGCGCAATCCATTCCATATGTTTAACCTTATGACCCTCTAATCTCCACCTAAGCTGCAAGGAAAGGAAAGAAAGCTTAATCATTATATATAATTTCAAAACATTCCTGACTACACTCAGAACATTGCCTTAGGAACATAATTAAGGGAACAAGAATAAATCTCCATTGTAGAGGCTGTGGTGGAGAGGGACAATCATTTCTGGCAGAATTGATTCTTTTCAATAAAGGTGATGTACGTTCTGAGCTGAACAGACATGGGGCAGTAGCCAACTTCCACCGGCACAAGGATTTCTGCTTGTGCAATGGAACTACTTCTCTCTCTCCTTGCACAAACCCCCTGCACCCCCTCCCCAAAATCTGCTCCTAAAGGTTGGGAAAAACCAAGAACATGGTTTTTTTTGGGGGGGGGGAGGAGAAGTTCTGTTGTGCAGCCAAAAGTCCTTGCACATTGCTGCATATTCATATTATTATCATTTATTCAATATATATTGAATAACTTTTGGCATTTTGTTCAGGATCATCTCCAGATCACGATTTACTAAGCACCTAAACTAGCAAAGCGTCCAAAGAATGTCATCATTCTCATTACACAATGATCTCAAGAGGCCAGGAGCCATGTGAAAGGATTCTCTTTGCATGCCCTGTCTCTTCCAGGAGGCAGAATGAGTATGTCATGCCAAGGAGTGTGGTGGAGTCTCCTTCTTTGGAGGTCTTTAAGCAGAGGCTTGACAACCATGTCAGGAGTGCTCTGATGGTGTTTCCTGCTTGGCAGGGGGTTGGACTCGATGGCCCTTGTGGTCTCTTCCAACTCTATGATTCTATGATTCTATGAAATCCTGGAGCCACCAAGGCTAACATAAAAAGATGGTGAGCCCTGATATAGTTTACTGTCCCCTTCCTCCCCAAGCATCATCATGTCTCCCACTAGACCAGAACTGAAATAGTGCCAAATTCTAGGTAATTCCCCTTACAAAACTGTGCTTCTGCATCACTACAAAGTTCTTTTAAAAAGGTGGGGGGGGGGAGGGCCAGGAAATTAAGGAAGGGCTTTCACTAAGGAACATGGAGCTTAGTTGTGTTCCACAACTACTGCTACATTAAGAATTAGTGTGAAGAGCAAGTCTACCATCTAGTGGCCAGTCTGGTTATTTACACCCCCTCTAAAGCTGCCTACCTCGTTTGAGAAGTGATGAACATAGGACAAGTAACCAAGAAAGAACAAAAAACCCCACAGAAATGTCACACAGATAAGTCACCTGGAGTCTTCAGTTCAGAGATTATTCTGATGCTGCATATGTCACTGTTGGGATATGATGCTGTACCCAAACGAAACTTATTAAAGTTGCAAAGGGAATGCAGGGAAGCACAGCTCCAGAACTTTTTTCAGAACAGGAACAATGGCGCCATTAGCTTGGAGCAGCAGGATCACTGATAGTCCTATATGGCTGCTCTGGCAAGCAAATGGAGCAGTCATGAGGCTTTCAAGTTTCTTTGCCAGATTAGCAGAGTCACCAAATGAGGAAAATAATTAGGCTAAACATATTATTTCCTTTTCTTTTTCCAAAATGTCATGTCCCAGAAAACAGATCTATGAAATTTACCAATTTATAGAGCTAAAGTCCAGGTAGGACCAGTGCTTTTTTCTAGACAAAGAGGTGCTGGTACTCACGAGGTGGTTACAGTAAGTGCCACACTTTTTAAAAACCAAAAAAAAGAGAGGTGTCGGTACTGCGTACCCTTGACTACCCCTTGGAAAAAAAAAACCTTGGTAAGACTATAAAGTCTACCAATTTCATAGATCTATGGGCCAAAGCACTGCATTACGCTTAGATGTCTAGCTTAGCTCCTATTCAAAAGTGTCTGGGCCCTGAGTGGAGGGAAGTTAGTGGCAATGTTGCCATCACCAAAGCAGCAACAGAGAAAGCATGTGTTGGCAACCACCAGCTGATAGGCCGTGTCCGGGGTTTGGGGAAAAGGCTGGCGCATGATAAGCACCATGCTAAGGGTCCCCCAAAGTCTGGCACCAGTTATGCTCGCTGTGGAAGCTGCAGGGATGAGCTCCAGCTGTTGGCATATACGAAACTGAAAATCAAAGTTCTGTATTGAAAATCTTAAATCTTTGTAAATTACACAAACAAAATACATTCTCACAAGTGACAGCCCAACTCTGTGTGTAAAGGCTTGCAAGTGAGCCGCACTGAATTTAGTAAGATGTGTTTGGTGGAAATCATAGGACTGCTGCCTTAGTGCAGCCTCTGCTATGCATGTCGAAAGGTAATGTGCTATATGCGGAATGAAATTTTGCCCATGAAACCTTGGATCAGTTTTGTCAGTTTGGCCCCATTGTCAGACTTCAGGAATTTCCCACTGTAAAGCCTCCTTTCAAACCCTTAATAAATAGAAACATTTAAATATGCAGATAATGTGAGCTTTGTGACTGAGTGATGTGATAAAATTGCAGGGCTACCTCCCCCCCTTAAAAAAATGATGCCATCCAGCTGTGTTTGTGGAAGACTTTACCACTACCTTGTTCCCAAGTGTGGCACTTTATTCTCTCCTAAAGGAGCGAGATGAGAGCCGCAACCCCAGAGTCGTCCGCGACTGGACCTAACAGTCAGGGTTACCTTTACCTTTAAAGGAGCGATCTATCACAGAAAATGAATGTATTAAAAGAAAAAAAAACTGGGACAGGTTAGCTATATTGGGATAGGTTAGCTCTTTCTGTTGATCTCAGATATTAAGATCCAAGCCTGCCCCTACTGTAATAGGCATATACCGATTCTGTTTCTTGGTCACCCTAGGGCAGGCACCCCCAAACTTGGCCCTCCAGATGTTTTGAGACTACAGTTCTCATCATCCCTGACCACTGGTCCTGTTAGCTAGGGATGATGGGCATTATAGTCCCAAAACATCTGGAGGGCCAAGTTTGTGGGTGCCTGCCCTAGGACGTCACAGAATGCCTGGAACTGTTTTTTCTGTATCGAACAGTATTCAGCTCATCAAGAGTTGGGAACTTATGGACTTAGGGAGTGTAGACACAGAACCAAAGAAACTGGCAGACGAAAGAGCAAAGCTTTGCAGGGTCCAGGTGAGGTTCAGTCTTTGAATATGGTCAGAAAGCAATCTTTTTGGCCGAAAGATTATTACATAACACTCTAATTCTGGACACATTAGCAGCTGTATACCATATATATATATATATATATATATATATATATATACACACATACATACAGTGGTGCCTCGCAAGACGAAAAGAATCCGTTCCGCGAGTCTCTTCGTCTAGCGGTTTTTTCGTCTTGCGAAGCAACCCTATTAGCGGATTAGCGCTATTAGCGGTTTAAAGGTAAAGGTACCCCTGCCCGTACGGGCCAGTCTTGACAGACTCTAGGGTTGTGCGCCCATCTCACTCAAGAGGCCGGGGGCCAGCGCTGTCCAGAGACACTTCCGGGTCACGTGGCCAGCGTGACATCGCTGCTCTGGCGAGCCAGAGCCGCACACGGAAACGCCGTTTACCTTCCCGCTAGTAAGCGGTCCCTATTTATCTACTTGCACCCGGGGGTGCTTTCGAACTGCTAGGTTGGCAGGCGCTGGGACCGAACAACGGGAGCGCACCCCACCGCGGGGATTCGAACCGCCGACCTTTCGATCGGCAAGCCCTAGGCGCTGAGGCTTTTACCCACAGCACCACCCGCGTCCCTCATTAGCGGTTTAGCGGCTATTAAAGGCTTAAGGGATTAGCGGATTAGCTGCTAAAAGGCTATTAGCAGCTTAGCGCCTTAGAAAAAGGGGGTGGGGAGCGAAAAAAACCCTCAAGAATCGCAAGACATTTTCATCTTGCAAAGCAAGCCCATAGAGAAATTCGTCCTGCAAAGCACCTCTGAAAACGGAAAACCCTTTCGTCTAGCGGGTTTTCCGTCTTGCGAGGCATTCGTCTTGCGGGGCACCACTGTATATGAAACAAAATTGCTATAATCCACTTGCTATTCTTCTTTCAAGGCAATGGGGGGGGGGCAGAGAATCAGTGCACCAGCAACATGTGGTCAGTTTTCATGTTAGAAAGGAGTGAGGGATCCTCTTCCTTCTCAGAGGACAAAAAGGCAGTTAAAGCATTAAGAATCCTAATACAGTGGTACCTCGGGTTACATACGCTTCAGGTTACAGACTCCGCTAACCCAGAAATAGTGCTTCAGGTTAAGAACTTTGCTTCAGGATGAGAATAGAAATCGTGCTCCGGCAGTGCGGCAGCAGCAGGAGACTCCATTAGCTAAAGTGGTGCTTCAGGTTAAGAACAGTTTCAGGTTCAGTATGGACCTCCGGAACGAATTAAGTACTTAACCCGAGGTACCACTGTACACCAGCCACAGAGTGTTTGAAATTAGCCAGGCGCCAAGTGAAGATGTGCGAGTGCCAGGAGAGCGCCTGACATCTCCACTGCCTGGAGATCACTGCAACTTGACTGTTTCCACACACTAATACCACATCCTGTAGAATTCTATCGGCTATATTTTATCTGCGCAATCAGAATGAATTTCAGGAACCAAAATGCTTTTTCTAGGCAGCCTGAGGAGAGGCAGTAAACAATGTTAATGGTTGTAGGTTGTCTTCGCTTACCCCCCCCCCCCCGCCCACTGCGTTGCTCAGTTGTCTTACATTATGAATGGTCTGTGTCGCCATTAAGAAAAAGGGGCAGGAATAGGCCAATATACATGTGGATTGCCCCTGGATAAAACGTCTTCTCTTTTTTTAATTTCTTAAAGCTCTTAACCTAGCTCATGAACTAGCCAGATGTTTAACTGATAATTAGGTAAAAGGGTAAAGGTAAAGGACCCCTGGACATTTTTAAAAAAGGTATTTCTTGTCAAAGGTGACTATGGGGTTTGCTGCTCATCTTGCTTGTGGCCAAGGGAGCTGCCGTTTGTCCACAGACAGCTTTCCGGGTCATGTGGCCAACATGACTAAACCACTTCTGGCGGAACGGAACACCGTGATGGAAACCTGAGCACATGGAAACAGTTTACCTTCCTGCTGCAGCGGTTACCTCTTTATCTATTTGCACTGGCGTGCTTTTGAACTGCTAGCTTGGCAGGAGTTGGGACAATGACAGGTGCTCACCCCATTGCGCGGATTCGAACAGCCAACCATCTGATCGGCAAACCCAAGAGACTTAGTGGTTTAGATCACAGTGCCACCCATGTCCCTACTGATAATTGCCTGATGTTTTTTTCAAATGATGGACTGACTGTGATTAAGACTTTGGAATCGTTTTGCCCCCAAATTACTACTAGACATTCCGTTTTGGCAACTGAAGCCTTGGTTTCAGGAGCTATTGGGCACCTAGCTTTTATATCTTGAGTTTCTAACACTGCAGCCACATACCAATGACACAGAAGAAAATATAGCATTTTTGTGTTAATATAGAATCACAGAATTGTACAGTTGGTGATCTAGTTTAACCTCCTGCGATGCAGAAATCTTAACTAAAGCATCCATGATAAATGGCCATCTACCCACTGCTTAAACTAGTCCTCTTTACAGAGAAAGCATGGAAAAACAAACTTGTATTGCCTTATGTTAAAATAAATACAAACTGACAGTTTTACCATAGCCAAAAAAGATAGAGGACACCACTGTTACAGAGAAACTGAAGAACAAGCGTGAATAGCCAGACCACTGCAAAAGAAAACTGATTTTTGGAAACATGGGCCGAATTCCTAAAGTACACTAGAAGTACAGGAATTGATTATATCTTCAAAGCAACACAGTAGATTAAATTAACTGGGAAAGTAAACTAAAAAAAAAAGTTTAAGCCTACAGTGGGTTACTTTTGTTTCTTGTTATTAAAGCAAACAAGGAATCTCCCTCATTTTAGAGTATTTCAGTCAAGAAGGCCACCGACAACTGTAACTTACTCAGAGTATTAATTGAATGTGTTTTATTTTACACCATGATGTGAGAACATAACACCTGTTTAATAAAAGTATACACATTTGTAACTTCACCCAGAATACACTTTTAATGCACATTAAAAAAAGCGCTCATCTTACAAATTGTTTTGCAATCCAAATATACAATAGCTTGGAAAACAAATAGTTTAGAAAATGAATGCCAATGTAAAAAGACTACTTAAACCTATAACAGTAGAGTTTCTGCATGGCTCATCTTTACAGTTTTCTTACTGCTTCATCAATATCAGTAATCTGTTCCTTCAACTGGCTCCACTGTTCTGGATTTAGAGAGATACCTAAAGTAAACCAAAACAAATCCTTGGAGATTATTACAAATTCACACTTATGCTATAAACACACTTACGCAACTGCAGAATTCACAATGCAGAGATGCTTCAAGAGAACCTCAACTTTTGTATTAAAAAATGCAGATTTGAGGACAAGGAACTTGAAAGGTAGGATCTCAGAAGAGTTGGGGGGTCAAGGGCAATCAGCGCCTCTATGATCCAAGTCAAAATTTATGCAGTACAAAGTAGATAATCCCTCTTCAGGAATTCTACCAAGCCAAGTATTTACACAAGACCAGAGAAACAAGTTACCTGGAAGTCACTCTTGACATGGCTCACTTGTAACATTATACACAGCAGAGCTTGTTGTAGTTAAGACTTCAAACACTCATCAAAATGTTACTTGCAGTTTCTCAGCCCAGTTTAAAAGTGCCTAGATATTAACAGCCACAGAATATTAAAGCAGATACATACCTAAGCCTCAAAGGCCTTAAAAGCTGGAGGGGTTGTGACATGCTGATTCAGCACACAAGTACTGTACCATCCAAACAACAGACTGAAAGATTAGTAGGACCAGCACTGACAGCACAATCCAAACAAACAGCTAGTTATTCAAGGAACTTTGTCTCCTTTAGACCTACTTGTTTCCTGCTCTTTGAATGGAAACCACACAGAGTGCAAACAGTATGACCAGGAAGGGCATACAGGACAGATATGCAAGTCAGCCTGCCCATTTATTTGCATTCTATGATCAGAATAATTTATTTCTTTTTGTATTTCAGTAGGCATAGCTAGAGCACAGATCAGCTGAAAGTCTTGCACAGACAGTTTAAGGATCTACAAGACTCCATAATGTTCTTTCCTTTCTCACCTGCTCAGGCCTGGCATCACCTAGTATTTCTGTCAACAGGATCAAAACAAAACAAAACTGAACGCAGCTCAAAATTCACTTTGAGAACTTTGAGTTATATGCAATGCCAAAACATCATTGGGTGGGGATGGAAGGGAATGTGTGCAAAATGAGAGGCAGGTGGTGATCTTAAGTTAGATAGATCCCCAAGCCAATAAGCTAACAAACCTGAATGGGCACCAGAACTGCTGGGGCCAGAGAAACAGGAACCTCCAAATAGGTCTATGTCCAACCTGTCTGTATCTACTTTGAGGGTAGGCAAACCAAGAGCAGGGAAACAAAGGAATGTTTGGTTGTGTTCAGATTGGCCACTTCACACAAACTAGTTAAATATAGTGTGACTGAATGTGAAAAAGGACAGAATCTGTATACCTTTAGTAGCTGTGTAGAACAGGGAATTTTGGTAGATGTGTCTTGACATGTCGTGTCTGGTATATCTAAGTAGTAATGATGATGTGGAAGAATGGACTGTACTCCCAATCCTTTATTATTCTGTTGGGAGCCGCCCAGAGTGGCTGAGGAAACCCAGTCAGATGGGCATGGTATGTATAAATAAATAAATAAATAAATAAATAAATAAATTATTATTATTATTATTATTATTACTACTAGTACTACAACAACTCTTATTACTACACCTAATTACCCTGACTTAGATGTTTAGGTATGGGGCCCAAGAACCCATTATAGTGCATAATGTATTATCAAAAACTGTAGTCACCATGCAGACAACATAAGAATTACCTTTTCTGCCAGGTTTCATTTCACCTTCTTGATCCATCCAGTATTCTCTAATATCAATTAGGACTTTACCTTTAAAATCACGAACACTGACATATCTCATTTTACCAATCTGTCAACAAATAGAGAACTAAATCATTATTTCACCAAACACATGATACAGCTCTTCAAGCACTATTAAGGTCTTGTGTATGATACAAAGTAAAACTAGAGTTTATTTTCGAGATTATGGGATCAAGTGGTTCTTCTCAGTGAAATCTCTTACAACTAACAAGCAATGACAGCAAGAGACAGGAGAAGCCAAATCATTCTGCAGAAGTTATTGCTAAACCAAACTGATTTATTTCCTTTTTCTCAGAAGCGTGCTTTTTTATAGAAATATTGTCAAGGAATATAAAAAAAACCTCAATCACCTTCAGCCCTTTAACTAATGAGGATGAAATCATCATCCTAGCCTTCGGCTTTCAGAAGTATGAATCCACATTCAAATTGAGAAATAGGGTAGATACGCACAAGTTCAGTAAATTTTGGTCTTCAAACTAATGCATATATGAGATTATGATTAGCATCTGGAAGTAACCTTAAATGAAAGGCAACCAAGCTGATTTCCAAGTACAGTCGTACCTCTTTTTGCGTCTGGGATCTGTTCCGGAGCCCTGGACACTGGACGAAAGGGATGCTCAACAAAGTGCCGCTTTGCGCATAGTGCAATTTAGCACTTCTGCACGTGCGGCAAACTCGGAAGTAACCCGTTCTGTTACTTCTGGGTTTGCCACGGACGTTCGATGAAATGGACCCTAAACGGGGCGGACTCAAAATGAGGTACAACTGTACAGTGAAAATGCGCTAGACTCCATCTAGAGGCCTATATTTAGCTTAGGGCACCAAACCCATACGCAAGCAGTTTCAAGATTAAAAAAAGATCAAAAAAAAAAAAAAAACATTCTGAAAGCATTAAAGCAGGAAACTGCAGCCTGCAGAATGCTAGTTAGAAAAATTGATAGCAGCTGATATTCTCAGAAGCCTAGCTCAAAAAGAAGTACAGTGAACCATATTTTAAAAAAATATGGTGGATAATGATGCAACAGTTTTGGTCAAGGATATTACACTAAGTGCACCGAGATGCAAAAGCACCTTCCTATAATTCTAAAATTACTAAACTGTCTGAAGACCCCCAAAAATGCCACACATATTAGCAGGATTGAATAGCTTCTGTATCTGTTGTATTTCAAAGGATTACCAAAATCTCTACCACTGAAAATGTCAAGAACATCTTGGATGTGCCTTGGCTATCAATAGTATAATCTTAATATATTTTGCAATGCGAGGAGTAACATCTGAAATGTTTTTAAATGTTGACTCCTATGTGCTTAAGAGTTTCAACATACACAACTAAGTTCCACTAGCTCAGGCCTCCTCACTTGTTATAATCTTCCCTTTTCTGCATGCAGCAACATCCCAATCTCATGCAAATGGCCCATGACCACTGAAAAGGACTTTGAAACACACAGTTCCTGCCCATAGGCAAAATTTCCTACCCCTGGCCCACTACCTCCACGTCTCTTAACCCCCCCCCCCCGCTCCTTATTTGCCATCTACACCAGCACCTTCAATTACTTTCCACTCTCAGAGTAAACATGTAGAACCAATGGGGGAAAAACTCCATGCAAAATGTTATTATAACAGTAATTTGCTTAAGGTCACCCATCAAGTTCCTAGTTGTACTGTAATTTGAAGCAAAAAAGTTCCTAGCTCAACCAGAATACTGCTTACCAATTAGCTGTCCAAAGTAGTAAAAGAATGGATAATTACAAAATCAAGCTTTCTAAACTGCATACCTTTAATTAAGAACACTCTTCAACCTTTCACGCTTGCTGCATAAGCAACTATCGGATCACACTACAGATAGTAGTGTTAAACATAACACAGACCATCTGGGATCCAGTAATCTTCATTTATTTGGCAACAGATCAGATGTACCATTCAAGTACAATTTTCAACATTTCCTTTCGGATTAAAGTTCAGTATAGTTTTTGTGTGAGCATCGTACGGGCATGGACTAGTTCCTCAGTGAAGCAGAATTTAATGTGCTTTCTACTCATGTCATTCATAGACAAGCTAAGATGTTTTGACATATCTGTGCCAGTCAAATTAAAATTGCTCCCATCTTTCAGTCCAGCAGCTCCCAGCAAGCAAGGCCACCAAACCCACAGACAGGAAAATACTGTTGCTTGGGGAAGTTCAGCTTCCTTCCTGACCCTACCCACTACTGACTGATCCTAAACAAAATCAATTTTACTTCTCCAGCTCTCCTACTTCACGTCACTCCCTTTGTGTTACTGACACTGACTAGTAGGGGGGAAACTGTTTCTGCAAGAACATAAAGCTTCTGAGTCCATATAGCTGTTCTTTGGATGAAGGTCAGTATACAAATATAATTTAATAAATAAATAGCAGTTTAGGAAAGCTACAACTATATCTGTTTGCCAGTGCTTGTGTACTAGATGCTTGTAAATGGGTTTAGCTCACAGTCGTCTTAAGGATTCCAATCTTGCAAAGTTATGAAAACAGAACACCGGCTTTATTTATTTTCCTGATGATGACAGGTCTTCCGCTTTGTAAAATTTAAGTACAACCCACAACACAAGAACTGGGTATCCCACCAACTACTAAGAGCCACCAGTTACCTGAAACATATTCTCATCTCTGTTGCTACTTTGCTTGGAGGAGGCGGCACCTTTGGAGCTTTCACCAGTCTTCTGTTTCTTCACAGGCTTTTCAGGCACTGCTTGTTTTTTCCTTTTCACCTTGACATTTAAAAATCAAAGTGAATTAAGAACCTACTGGAGAAGTTGTAGTTTCAAGTTTACACCAATATGTCTCTCCTCCTTTCCCCACAACAGTGTAGGAAGAGTGTTCAAATGTACTCAATATTTGATCAGAGAAAGCCCCAGAAAACCATTTAACAAAAAAGTACCCATGTTCACAGGGAAGACACAATACTGACATACAAAGAACAATTTTACTAAGTAAAAGCTACATTTTTCTCATTGTGGGAAACTAAACCTTTTTCTATCAAGGTTCGATGCAGGCCTTAAAAGGAAAAAGAAACCTTATTTGCATCACTGCATACTTAAAATATAACCACGTTAAAGTTGCATCTACAGAAGACCAGATAAAATCAATGTGACACTGCAGCAAACTCTCAGAACAGTCTTGAATGGAGTCAATTGGCTTTGCTTTGTATTGAGAAACTTCCTGAGTTTGTTTACTCCAGTATCTCACTCTAGATAACTTGGGCTTTCCATCTCCACCAGAGACTGTGTAAATCCAGGAATTCCCTTAATGTTCGGCAAACTGTGTTGCTAAATAATAGGCACTTCCCTTCAATAGAAGTGTTGTTTGTACCAGCAGCTAGGATATCAACTTACAAATGAAAATGTAAACTCCCTTAAGATTAACTAGATCAAAGAGATGCAAAATAACATTGCAAAATAATGTATGCAACTTTCTACTACATAATGTATAAAAGACTGAGGGCTGGCAATACCAGACTCGACAGCACTTGAAACCACAGCTCAAAAATGTTGCCCTTTCTGTCCCATCTTCTGTGACAAAGGCCAAACCAAGATCCCAATTCATTTGTGCTCAAAAGCTCCCCAAGCTATTTGACCCTGCCCTGATCTATGCTGCCAATCCTGAATACCTCAAGTCCATAAAAAACGGGCCACTAACCAAAAGAATATTAGTTGCAGGTACATAGGGAATTGCTTAAGAATATTTAGATGAAAAGCCAAATTCACCTAATTGCAAAATTCTGTGGCCTAGGGGCAGAATGAGGGGCTTTGAATGCATAGTCTGGTGCACTTACATTCAACTGGTTCAACAAAAACACCTTTGTGAAATTCTCCAAGTACAGCCAAGTAGCTGAGAGAAGAATCAGGCCATGGGCGGGATGGAATCCTGCTCAGAGATGACATTTCAGGACCAAGCTAGATGTTGATCATTTGAACATTAAGGTTAACAGTTTGCTGTTCAGAACATTTATCTGCAAGCTAGAGGGATCCATTCTTTCCAAGATTTAGTGGTAAACACTTCTATATCAGTTATGCTTCTCCATTTCCCCTCATCAGCAAGTGGGTAAAGCACCACAAATTAGTAAATATGCAGATGGTAAAGTTCTTTAAAATGTGAAGTAACTATACGTCAACATTTTGAGAAACAGCAACTGGGCTAGTACTTACCCCTTAAGTACCAAAAAAAAAAAAATTTCCTGAGAGATTCATTCTTCCCCCACTTTACTGACTATGCTTGCTAAAAAAAGCATTCAGCTACAAGAGAGCTCTGCAATCTTCTACATGCCTAACTAGGTCCTAAATACCAGTATAAGTGGAACTTGAAAAAGAAATGTGCCCGGAATTGTGGGTATACTTGAAATGAAAAGTCTTAAAGGGTCATTGCCTTAAAATAGGTTGATGTATTTAAAAAATACAAACAGAATAAAAAATTAAAAAGTTCTGATCAAGATATCCATTCTGATCCAAATATTCCATAACTTAAAAATGAAATTAAAAATCATGAGTAGCACAAGTATGCCCTCAAAAGACTGACTCAATTAAAGAGAAGTGCATTTTAATTATCTTTTTAAGAACAAGGAAAGTAGATTTGTAAAATCAGCTCCCCTGAGGATCTATTTATCTTATACCGTTATGGCTTTTTAAGGCATATATGCAAGTCTTAGCTATTTATACACATCTCTGTATAAGTAGAAAGCATAAACTCTAAAATTAGTTTCTGGGTGGCTTATGCCACTGTTTTATTCTTGCTCAATATTTTGTGTATATATATATAGAGAGAGAGAGAGAGAGAGAGAGAGAATAAATCACCTTTTTGTCAACTTCACTGTCTGAATCACTGGCAGATGAGCTTGAAGACACAAGTTCTTTTGATTTCGGCATTCTAGGAAGGAAATAAATTTTGTTGTTTTTAAAAAAAGCTTCATACACTAAGTGATTGTTAGAATTTCACACCCCCTCCCATCAAGCAATCTCCTCCATCATTGTCATTTCACACACAATTGCTCTGAAGTTCCACTGAAATTAAATGGGCTTCAAAGTAATATTTAAGAATTGAGATACGAGCCATATAATGGCATTGGGCTTACCATTGGGGAAAAGTGGAGGGATACATAATAAATGAATATGGAGAGAAACACAAAATGCTTGGTTGTTAGGTAGCTTTGATTTTAAATAGGGTTAACTGATGTCCTCTCTGCTTATGAGACAGTGAATGAGACCCATATAGGATGCTACTTTATCTTAAATCAATACTATTAACACATTGCGATCCTATCCAACTGTTGTTTGAAGCACATATACTGTTAAGTCTGATAGACTAGCTGAACTTATTCTTCTGTTAGAGCAAAGGCAGAGAGATGGATAGGACTTGCATGGAGAAACAGTAGGGATCAAGTTACTTTAGACCTTCTGAAACAACGTAGCAAGTAAGAGACAGCAGTAGGTAAAAATGTATTTGTTTTAGAAGAGAGCAAACGTGTATTTTCAAGGATTGTGAGGAAGCTGATCCGCCTCACAGGTGGTAAGGTTAATAGTAAATAATGCACTCAGGCAAAGCTGGGGTGTTATGTACAAACCCTAACAAGATGTGGCAGAGTACAGAATGTATCACACCTTTGAATAAATGCTTTTGCTTATGAGTGAAGCTAAAAAAATGTTCTACAAAATCTAAGTGATAATTTGCAAGTGGCTTGACAGAACCGATGGATATGTTCTGTGAAATACCAATTTGTTATTCCAGTTTCAGAATGAAACAAGATGGCTGTGTTCTAACTCTACCGCTGGAGGCAAGATGCCTCTGAATATAAACTGCAAGGAAATTCATCACAAGTGCATCAGGTGCTGCTTGCGGTTTTCCCACAGGCATCTGGTTGTCCACTGGGATAACAGGATACTGGGCTGGATGAGCCTTTGGTCTGATCCAGCAGACATCATCTTATGTTGCCCTACATATATCAGTTATCAGGAATTCTTCCCACTTAACCCTTAAAAGAACCTCTAGCTCTCTCTCTCGGCAAGGTGTGGCTTCCGATTCCAGCTCCAAAAGATAACACATGAGAGAAAAAACCAAAACAGTTAAATATGCAGCTTCATCAGAAATCATACTGCTTTTCTCCAGGTAAGTATATTTGCTTGACCACACCACATCAATGACATGTTTTAACTTCTCAGAAAAATTAAACAAGCAGGCTTCAGGTGTTTCACTAAGGCAATTAAGGAGAAAGACATTTATTTATTTAATATGTTTATTATATCCAACCTTTGTTCCATCACAAACTTATTGTGGTATAAATTTGAGTGAAATATAAGAAACATGGGAAATGGCAGATGGAAGTAATAATAACAATTTATTATTACGGTCAGAGATCAGCTTGTAAGGAATAAAAAGTAGTAAAATACCCAGAGCCCAGCATTTTCAATGCAAATGGGAAAACCATATCAAGGCAATTAAAATTGATTAAAAAATAGGAAGAGACAAACACTAGAAATAAAGATATGGAGGGCAGTATAAAGAAGACAGGTAGATCCCTTGATATTACAAGGGAGGAGTCCTGGGGGCAGGAAGATTAACAGGATAGGCATACTGAGAGAAGAGGGTCAAGACTGAAAAATGCAACTGGTATTCTTGGGAGGGGGGAGATGCAGAGCATAGGGTTATGTTTAACAGAAACCTACCCACCAATGTCTGGGAGAGCACAGCCCTGTCATTCATAAATACCTCTGGTTTAAGAAGAAATCTGCCAACCTATGTTGCACCACACTACAGGCTTTCACACTAGCTTACCCAACTAAATAAAAATCCCCGTTGTCAGGGCTGGCTCCTGGTCCCAGCTCACAGAGGACCAACGCTGGCTGGTATTTATGTACAAAACTCTTTATTGAAGTACAGTTTCCATTTCCACGCCGCAGCGCTCCATCCCTACGTCTAAACTTTAGACCGGCGAAGCTCCCTCTGAGTCCCCGCCCCCTGTACACCAGTTTAAGACTCTAGCTTTACTCCACCTCTTCTTTCTCCTCTGGGTCCTGTTGCCCTCCGGGGCCCCTGTCTCCCTGGATTCCTCTGAGGCTGACGATGACGACCCCCCTGACTCCTCCCGCTCTCTTCTGCGGGCTTTAGGACCTGGCTCTCTTCCCGGGCTGCCCACTGTGCCTCCCTCCTGTACATTTGAACTTGGCGCGCGCGCGCGTTTAACTTTCCTGATGACCGTTTCCTCACTCCCCGACGGAGGTGTGGTCAATCCTGCCTCATGTTCTCCCGCTGGCAGCGCTCCACCTGATCCCGATGCCTGGGACTCCTCCCCCCTACTGCCCTCTGGGGGGGACGCGGGCCCTGATTTCCAACTGCTACTCTCTGAGTCTCCTCTGGCCCCTTCTTCCCGAGGTGTCCCCCTGTGCACTCCCCTTGCCCTGACCATGGGGGCCCCTTTCTGTGAATCCTCCGAGTCACTGGAGAGACTCAGAGACCTCGGACTACTGTCGTCGCTGACATTTCCTTCAGACTCCTCCCCCTCGCTCTCCGTTTCCTCCCTCTCCTGTGACTCTGCTCCTGAACCCCTGACACCCGTATTTGTTGGCCTCCTCAATATATTTGCAGGAACATCTGAGACCCACCCACATGACGACAGAATGTCTGTAAGTAACACGCCTGTGTTACATCCCGTCTTTCTGGATTCAGAGGCATGTGCTACAGCCATACTGTATATGAGTTTCTCTCACTGTATGAACTGTGAAGGTACAGTGAGAACTTTACGTGCTGTTACCACTCAATTCACCAAGATTTTCAAAAGAGCAAAAGGGAAGAGAATTTGGGAGGAGAGAGGTGATGGCAAGATGAGCATATAGACCTGTGTGCATTAAGTCTATAGACTAAAGAGGAGAGGGAGCTAACAGATCATGTAGTGCAGCTCCATGTGTAAATGTAGAAGGAAAATGAACTTGGAACAGGCTAAAACGTGACTAAGCCCATGGTT
Source organism: Podarcis tiliguerta (assembly GCF_965153285.1). Classification (NCBI taxonomy): domain Eukaryota; kingdom Metazoa; phylum Chordata; class Lepidosauria; order Squamata; family Lacertidae; genus Podarcis; species Podarcis tiliguerta. The sequence continues at coordinate 47,710,136 of NC_139544.1, forward strand.
AAAGCAATACATCATTACTGTATGTAGTGTGCCATCCCACACCCTATGTTCTGGTACTGCTCCAAATTGGGGGCAACAGACCAGGGGGCAGGCTTGGCTCCGCCATTGACTTGCTGAGCTTCTTGCTGCCACCCAATGGTGCCTCAAGTCCTGTGCCACATGGGGCACCCAAGGGACAAAATGGCCACTCAAGAGGCGGAGGATTGAACAGGAAGGTGAGGTTACAACACAGGAAAAAGCAGGTGGCGGGTCACTTAAAATGCAGAGAGTGCGTCACTGTTGGGGCCAAGGTATCCTAGAAGGTGCCATGGTTTTGTTGGGGGGGGGGTTCCCTTCATTTGAGTAAAAGGAGAGAGAAAGTGCAGCCCAAGGCCCCAGTAACACCCATGGGGAGGAAATGAGGGAGGGGAGCAGGTTGCCAGAAAATCAGAGAACCGTTGGGTCGCAAGGGACCCCGAGCGTCATCTAGTCCAACCCCCTACAATGCAGGAACCGTTTTGCCCAGCGTGGGGCTCGAACCCACGGCCCTATCGTGCTCTGCCGACCGAGGACCCGTAACCAGCCAAGATGAAGATGGGGAGAGAGAGAAAGACAGACAGACAAGACCACAGTATGGAGGACCAGAGACGGCGGCTTTAAGACAGCCGTGTAGATGAAGCCGGGAAGGAGGAGGGGAACCTGGGCCAGAGCGGTAAGGTGGGAATCCCCCCAGGCCATGTCGAGCTGGGGGGCGGTTCCCAGCCGCCATTTTCTCCCTCCCTCGGATGCTTTCTCTGCCCCCTCCCTTCCCCAACATGGCAGCCTCTGGGCTGCTGCGCCGCCTCTTCCCCTCAGGTTTCCCTCCACCCCCATAGAATTAGGGAATGGGGAGTCCGAAGACGACCCGCACCGATAGGGAGCAGTTATTTGTCCCATGGCTCCCTCGCTTCTCAGGGGCCAGCGTCGCCGCCGCCTCTCATTTCAGGGACTCGGGTCCCGAGGAGCCCAACATGGCGGCTCAAACCGCCGCGCCGCGCGCGCAGGCGACAGCGAGGGCCGAGAGTTCCATTCGAACGTGACCCCCCGCCCCCCGCAGAAAGAGCCACGGGAAGAGGGATGGGGAGCGCGCGCGAAGAGTAACGGAAAAAGCGGCACTCACGTTCCACTCGAAGCCCGCTGCTCTCCCTGCCTTCCTCTCGACTTGCCTTTTTTATCCCCGCCCCACGCCGCTGCAAAAGCGGAAGTGACGTAGCTCCGGCGGCCCGCCCACTCCAAAAGACCGCGGGAGGGCGCACGCACACCGTGCGTGAAGTTAGCGCGCTGTGCGCGGCTAGGCGCTCGGAGAGCGAGGAGCGTTTTGAGCGTGTGGGTGACTCGTGGGACGTAGAAATGCGTGCAGCATCAACCATCTTAAATTTAAAAAATTTAAAATCGAAGATTTCATTTATCAAATTCATTTTTCAAACCCTCAAAAAATAACACGATAAAACTGAGAAAAAAATCACAGCACTGATTTACAACATACATCGGTTAAAACATTGAAACTGGTTTAGGTCGTCTCAACTTTATAAGCTTCTGGGTAGGCTTGTCTAAAATGTTTCCAGCAGGCGTGGAAAGGAGTATAGCGCCGGCTTGATCTTAATACAATAGACAGGGAATTCCAAAGTGCAATGTGCTGCCACATTGAAAGTTATTACAAATGTGGAGTGTGTATTATGTGGCACTTGTATGTTCAAAGCATGTGACTTGTATTCTATTGAAGTTTATCATCACCATCATTCTATGTTTAAAGTAAGAACAGCTAAAAACATGGGAATGCAACCATTAAAAAACTAATTACCGGGTAAACATTGTTATAATTAAAACTTAATTATAATTATAATTTTTAAAAATCTATCAATAGTTCCTGCTATAAAAAGCTGTTCTTCTTTTGGAGTGCTGCAAGACTCACTTGTTTTTGCTGCATTATAGGCAAGCAGAGCTGCCACTCTGGAATGGAATATGAATGCCCCTTCCTTGCTCCAGCCTCAGGTTGAGAGAACATGAATAAATAGAGGAGCCTTCAGAGTGTATTAGTCAGTGCTTTGTTTTCTAGAAAAAGAGATGCCGGTACTCGGTAAGTGCCACACTTTTTAACAAGAAGAAAAAGAGGTGCTGTACTGCATACCGTTGAGTACCCCCTAAAAAAAGCCCTGGTATTAGTGTTTCATTTTCTGCAACTTTTAAAATTAAGGTCTGTAGGAGTACCTGTGGAACAGCACACCTGAGGTGTTGACTCCTAAAGAATCGCAAAGCCAACAAAATTCAGCTTGTAAAATTTTCAAAAGTTGGGAGAGAAATTGGGTCATTCATTGCCAGCAGTGCCATAGAGAAGGCCCCCTAAGTGCCAGTATTGTCAATTTCCACCCTTGATGTGTGTTTAGATTTCCCATCATACAAGCAGAGCCAAAGAGCTGCCCAGCAGCATTTTGACAAGATGCAATCGCTAGGAAATCATCTTCACAGAGTGACATGGAATTGAGTAAAATGAGGTGTTGCAATATTAAGTGCCAAATTGAACAGTTTTATAGCTATCTTTGCTGTTCCACCACCTGCTTCCTTTTATTGCACCCTATCTAGAGCACACACTACCGTATTTTTCGCTCTATAGGACGCACTTTTTCCCCTTCAAAAATGAAGGGGAAATGTGTGTGCGTCCTATGGAGCGAAGACGCCATAGCCCCGCGACCCTCTCCCAGCTGGAGAGGTGACGTGCAGGAACCTCTATAGCCGCGCGTCACCTCTCTAGCCGGGAGAACGCGCGCAGGGCTAAAGCAGCCCCCCCGCGACCCTCTCCCAGCTGGAGAGGTGACGGGCGGCTATAGCAGAAACCTCTATAGCCGCCCGTCACCTCTCCAGCCGGGAGAACGCGCACGGGGCTAAAGCAGCCCCCCGCGACCCTCTCCCAGCTGGAGAGGTGACGGGCGGCTATAGCAGGAACCTCTATAGCCGCACGTCATCTCTCCAGCCGGGAGAGCGCGCACGGGGCTAAAGCAGCCCCCAACGACCCTCTCCCAGCTGGAGAGGTGACGGGCGGCTATAGCAGAAACCTCTATAGCCGCCCGTCACCTCTCCAGCCAGGAGAGCGCGCAGGGGGCTAAAGCAGCCCCCCGCGACCCTCTCCCAGCTGGAGAGGTGACGTGCGACTATGGCAGCAGCCTCTCCGCTGCGCCTTTCCGCTGCTCTCTGACCTGCTCTTTGGGGCTGGTGGTGGGCCTCCCCCCGCCAGCCCCAAAGAGCAGGTTGAAAGGAACCTGAAGCCTGGAGAGCGAGAGGGGTTGGTGCGCACTGACCCCTCTCGCTCTCCAGGCTTCCAAGGTAGCCGCCTGAACGCACCTTAAACTGCACCTTGTTTTAGAGTGGGAAAACAAGAGGGGGAAAATTCTCCCTCTCTCTGCGCAGCGCCTCCTGCCGCTTCGCTGAAGGGGCGCTGGGCAGAGAGGGGGAGAATTTTTTTTTCTTGTTTTCCCCCCTCTAAAACAAAGTGCGTCCTATTGTCCGGTGCATCCTATGGTGCGAAAAATACGGTAGTTTGTTTCCTTCTCTCGAGTAGGTTCAGGGTTGGAGGCTTTGTGATATCAGACATGCACAGATCATCCTGATCTAGACTTCTGCTCTAAATCACCACTGTCTCTACTCTGTGGGTTAAGTGTGGAATTTCTGGAGCTTATAGGAACCAGTTAAAACATGTAAATGTCTGAATCTGTAGTCATACCACATTAAGCATCTTCCAGGGTGTAGTCTCAGGATGTTTGGCAAGCTCCACTAACTCCCCTTGCTCCCTGTACTGGGCCTGGTAATGGGGTTCCCCTGCCCTACAGTGTTCTGGCTCCAGGCTGGTGCTGACTAGAAGATGGCAGATTATTGTTGTACACCACAAATGACTCAGCAGTGGGGGCGTAAGCAGAACCCGCATTATGATTTGAAAGCTGGAAAAAGAACAGAACTGTTAGTTTGAAGAAAGGTCCTTGAATCCCACACAACAGCTTGGTAACAATGGCACAATTATTATCCCTGGAGAGGCTGCAAAGGAATACTGATGTGCAACTGAAGTGGGGAGTTGGATGTTGCTGTGCAATAACAGTGTAATAGCCATAATACTGTAATAAGAGATCTACCAATAACAATTAAATTTATCAATCATATGCAATGTATCTGAGAAACACAATTTTAGTCCTACTGATCGTATCTTTATTAGAGCACTAAATTGCAAAAATGGGTCACAATTCAGCAGAAGTACGATATGCTTACTTAACCCACTGAAACCAATGGCTTAAACAACGCTAATTCTGCACTGGATTGTGGGCTTCTTATGATGAGCACTTTGGGGACAAGTTTCTTTTGTGCAGAGGAGCCGCAAACAAACCTGGAGTGTCTCCATGTGATTTTACTAACACAACACAGTGCACTCCACTTCGTAAAAGGCCGGGTAAGGAAAATGCACTGGAATGGAGAAGAAACCGCGCCCTGGCCAGAAAACTACGTTTCCCGGCAGCCTCCGCACGCCTCGTGCGCACGCGCCGAAAGTCTCCGCCCGCGTCACGTTCCTGCCTCGCGGGGACCAAGAGGAACCCAAGAAGGACGGCGGGGGAGGAAGGAGAAGAACTACATTTCCCGCCGTCCCCTCTCCCTGTTTTACAACCTAGCAAGTGCCGCGCATGCGCCACGGAGAGGCCTGGCTCCTCAGTTCGCCCGTTGAATCCTCGTAGGTCGGTCAGTCGGTCGGCGGGCGGCGTGTGGGAGGGGAGAGCCAGACGAGCCAGCGACCTGCGCGCCTTCCTGCGACGGTGGTGGCGGCGGCGTGGGAACCAGTGAACCCGGAGCAGCTGCAGCAGCAGTAGCGGCGTCGTCCTCGGAGCGGGGCGAGCGCCGGAGGTAGAGAGTGTGTTTCCACCGCCGCCATTTCTGTCAGCCCGGACTCATGATTCCCATATGCCCGGTAGTCTCTTTCACCTATGGTGAGTAACGGCCGCTTTGGCGAGCCGGTCGGAGGGCGGAAAGGAGGGGCGGCGGCGGCGATGCGGCCTCTCGCCTCAGGTGTGCTGGTTTTTGACAAGGCCCCTCTCTCTTTTTCTCTCTCCTCTCCCCTCCATGTCGCTGCTGCAGTGCCCAGCCGGCTGGGGGAAGATGCCAAAATGGCCACCGGCAACTACTTCGGGTTCACCCACACCGGGGCTGCTGCCCAGTACAGGTAAAGAGAAGGCGGGCGGGCGGGGGGGGAGGTGTTTTCCCGGCCCCCCTTCTTCCCTGGCGCAGCGGAGACCTTGGAGAGGAGATGCGCGCAAACGCCGGCACGTGTGCGTGCTCGTGCGGAGGTGTTGATGCGTGTTGTGTGCGGCGACGGGGGGCGGAGCCGGCGGCGTCAGGCCTGCTTCGGGTCGTGCATTGGAATAAGGGCTCCCCGTCCTGCCGTAGGGCTGGATCCGCCTCCTCCTCCCCTCCAGCCTGGTGATTCTGCCGCCGCCTCTCCTCTCCGCCCTTCCAGCCCCGTCCTGCGCATGCTAATGAAGAAGACTCTGGTAGCGAGAGCTGTACGGCAATGGAACAGACTCTGCTGGAAGGATTCATTCGCTTTCCTTGGAGGCTCTTAAGCAGAGGTTGGAGCATAGCTGTCAACTTTTCCCTTTTCTTGCGAGGAATCCTATTCGGAATAAGGGAATTTCCCTTAAAGAAAGGGAAACGTTGGCAGCTATGGGTTGGAGGGCCATCTGTCGTGGATCATCTAATTGAGGTTCCTGCAGGGGGTCGGACTAGATGACCCTTGGTATCCCTTGCAGCTCTACAATTCTATATTTAGGTATCCCCAGATTGTTTAGTGAGACTTGCTTTCCAGCAAACAGGCACAGGGTTGCAGCTTTAAACGCGTTCTGTTTCTTTCGGTTCTGCATCCACGCACCTTCCCTTAGTCTCCCCAGCCAGGCCTTGGAAAACCTGTATTTTCCAACTATATTTCTCCCACTACATACTGACTTTTGTGTTCTGTATGCATTCAGTATCCTCCCTTAAATGTTTGACTTCCAAAACCTATTGCACAGTTCTGTGATATCTTATTTATTTTGAATATTAAAAAATAGTCTAAAATAAAGTATAAAATATAGGCAGGCTGTAAGGACTGATGGCTTATCGTCCAGGGCTTTGGATCCTAAAATAAGTTAAGGAAGTTCATGGAAGAAGAGGTTCCTGTTCCCGCCTCTCCAAAGCCTCTAAAGGGTAGCTTCAAAAATAAAGAGGGGGTAGGAAACTTTCATTCCTGGAACTTCCTGAATGAACGTTAGAATCCAACCCCAGCTGAATATTTGTGCCCTGCTGCAAAAAAAAATGGACGTTTGTTATTATTTATTAAATTTCTATGCCACCCTCCATCCAAAGATCATAGGGTGGTTTATAATATAAGGTTTATAAAGACAAAGGCTATAGTCTGACCTACTCATTATTAAGAACTGACAGTGTTTCCTTTAGGCCCCCGCAGTGCAGACTTTGAGAATTCATGGCTTGTGTGATTCAGAGCAGCTTTCCCATAGTATATTATGTGCCTCATGTATTTTACATTTTTGTAAAATATGTATGTTGCTTTGTGGTGACTTGGCTCTAAAAACTATAAATACGTACACTATTTTGGGGGAACTCTTAAACTAAATGTTCAGTATGGTGTGGTTGTGCAATTTTTCATAATTTCGGGAACAGGTGTTACCAAATGAAACTTGAAATGGAATGATTTTGAAAGAGATGATAAATTTCATAACTTCTTAATTACATAACTTCAAAATAGCATGCACATACAGTGCCTCACTTAGCTGAAATTATCCCCAGTGAAAGGAACATTTATTGCATCTGAAAGACAGTCTGTCCCCTCTTTAAGAATTGGGCCATTTTGTTAAATCATTTTGTTTACTGTGGAAATACCTCCAATTTAAAATAATTTGTATTTTTGTCAGATTTTGGCATAGTGAAGATAACTGTAATGACAGCACTACTTTATATATAAGTTTACTTCACCAACTTTGTTATTTCTTGTATAATTAGTATGACTTGGAGGTAAACCTTGAACTTGAAAACTTGTCAATTGATGGCAATTGTTTAATCCAGGCATCCCCAACCTGCGGCCCTCCAGATGTTTTGGCCTACAACTCCCATGATCCCTAGCTAACAGGACCAGTGGTCAGGGATGATGGGAATTGTAGTAGAAAACATCTGGAGGGGCAAAGGTTGGGGATGCCTGGTCTAATCATTCTCTTGCTTCAAATATCCACATAGAATGCTTTTATTGTTTCAGGCTTATTTACAGCTGCTAGGTCATATGTGAAATGAAATTGCTACACCTCTTAGGTTTTAACAATTGGAACAGTATTTTATTAACTTAAATCAGTTGCTTATTTCATGGTAAACACTTGCATATTTCATGGCACTCCGTCTTAAAAGTTTATATTCCTGAAATAAGCAGAGGCTGAGATCCAAAGAACTGCATGTGCAAAGCTATTCAAATCTGGGGAGAGGGCTAAAGATGCTTCCTCCTTGTGAAGTGGTTTCCTGAAATTAGAATGGCTTTTGGAAATGGGGAAATGTGCATCTGCATGTATTCTGCATGGTGCTTGAGATCTTGTCCATATTGTTGGAAATAACATTTTTGAAAGGTATGTAGCCAACCTTCAGTTTATTTCTCTGGATTCGGCGTTTTGCATAGTACAGCAGAAAAATACTGTACTATACTTCTCCATTATTTGGTCTTGAGTCTTAATAATAATGCATGGGTATGCTGTTCCCTGTGTAAGATTTCTAACGTGATGGAATTCTCTCTAGCCACAGTGTAACAGTTGTACTTGCAGACTTGACAAATCTTTCCAGTGTTCCATTTGAAGAAGTACAACTCTGAATTGTCGAAAGCCCAAATAGATTTTCCAGTTCTGTAATTACTGGAAATAATATTGTTGCCACTTCTCAGAAATTCCCTGCTCATTTCTTGCATTTTGTTGACTCTATAGCAGGGTGTCGGCAACCTAAGGCAACCTTATTTGAAACTCTGAAGGAATATAAAATTACTTATTTTTCTTATAAGAGATCTTAACTTCACAATTGATTGCAATACTTCTGTGGAAGAACTTCAAATACAGCAAAGTTTTAGGTAGAAGATGGAATTACTCCATATGCAGAAATAGTGATTAGAACAGAACAGTTGTCTCCATTCTGTCAAAACTTCTCTAGAGTTTAGGCATGCTTTAATACAGCTATAAAGAAGAGCATCATAAATTATTTTACGAACTATGAATTACCATGGTATTATAGTGATACAACATGTTTTTATGACAGTGATAGCTTATTGCTAATAAAAATGACAGAACTACTGATTCCCATTAAAAGGGGGGGACACACACAACTTCCTAGGTATGATCACAGATGAAAAGAATCTCTAAAAATGTTGATTCAGTACTAAATTATGTATGTGGGGGGATTAGTAGAAGAATGGAGTCAACAAGGAACAGGCTATGCATAGATCAGTTGTCATGAGAAATTATTCAGACCAAAGAGAAGGGAAGAATTGGCGGTTTGAGACACCAGTTTAACTGTCTCCTTTTCACACAGCTTCTGCTTAAAGGGGATTAGCAGAAGTTACTAGTTCTTGCCAATGTGCCTCAGAATACAAGGTTGAGGCAGGCTTCTCTACCCAGGAGTTAGGAGGTCAAATCCTACAATTTGTAAAATCTTGCAAACTCGATCACTGGCTCTGCGGGTTGTGGCAGACGCAAGGGGAACAGGTTTGCTAAAGTAAATGTGGTAACAGAACTATACCAGCCTTAGAATGAATAATGTTAAGGCTGTTCATTCTGTGCCATAACAAAATACATTTTATTCACATGAAACATTTCAAATATTTCTAAATGGTATATATACTTTTGATTTGCTGCTTCATCATGAATGAATGAATGACATTTCACTGCCTTCTCAAAATAATGAAAGCGTTGGCTTCACTTTCCTAACATCACTTTTTAAGCATTCTATGAGCCTACTTTTGTTTTGCATTATATTTAAGCATTTTGTGGGGAGGCATAATTATGTTCCTACTTGAAGCATTTCTTCAAAGATGGCATTTTCAAAAGAACTTTCCTTTTGGGGTATTTTCTTCGACAATTCTTGCAAGATAGGAGTTGTCATTGAAGGTTGCTAGAATGATTGTTTCATGAAGGGTATGTTGCTTATTATTATTTTCTTACTTTCTCTGTAGATTCAGCTGAATCTTCCTTTTTTTCTAATTATACTATCATATCATATATACACTTATACCAGTTTGTTTTTGAATGTTTGAGGTTATGTAATCGCAATTGCTCCACACATGCATGAGGAAGGAGTAACCAAACACATGTCTCTGATTAACCCCAAAACTACAAAAAAGGACCCCTTCCCCCAAACAGCCTATTTAAATGTCATCAGAATAGAAGTAAGAGCTGCCTCTAGAAATCAGTGGAGAAAAACAGTTTTTTAACGTAGCTGGCTTTGACACTAGAGTGCTCACCCCATTCTGCCCCTCACCCCTGAACAGCCCAATTAAAATAAGATGTTCGGTGGACCCAGGATGCTGGATAATGGGATGGTCAGAAATGTGAGTGGGAAGGAATTGAACTGCACTCAACACTGCTATGCTTGTAATACAAAACAGTGCACCTAAAATTACCAATTGCTATACAAGAATGAAAATGGTCCCTGCCTGCAAGTTGACAATACACTGCTTTAATGTGGCCTGTTATGAAATTCCTAGCCTTCTATCCTGGGATTCAGCTCCTGCCACATGTTCTTTTCAGCCTGTCAAAGAGCTGTTTGTCAGGCTGCAGGGAACCCAGTTTACAAGGATAAGAAGATGCACAGGGATGACTCCCAGTGGGTCTGTCTTCACTTGCGGTTGTTCTTCCCACAGCATGCTAAACAGCTGTCTGATGGGCTTGGGGGTGGAGGAAGCATGATTTTCAGTGCCAGTCGGCTGGGGAGCATGAGAAACACGTGGCAGGATTTCTTTCCATCACATATCATCCCTCCTCACCCTCTATCTGTGTGCGGGGGAGGGTTAATTTGTACATGGCCCTCAACCAAATGTGGCCCACACAGTTATCAAGGTTGCTTACCAGTGATCTAAATGTTTATAATCACATGAATATGGTGCTTACATGACTTTTCTTTGTATGTGTTAGTGTGGGAGATGAAAAGACTTTCCCATGCAGGAAATTAGCTGCAAATACATTTTCAGGTGTGCTTTTTTTGAGGCTTTCCATTTCCTGGGAGCATTCTAGGAATCTATATCTGACTCTGTTTCTTTGGTTCTATTGCACTGCAGAGTGTTTGGAAGCATTTGCTCTACAGTAGTTGTTTTATATGGAGATGTGAAATCGTACTTTTCTTAGATGTAGTATAGCTATAAAACCAATTACCTGACTCTGATCTATACATATTTTTAAAGCAGGTGTGGGTAAGCATTTCTAGCCAGTATCTCCCTACCTGTCAAATCAACTGATGTCACATTGTCATTAGGTTATACTGGTTTGAAGCCCTGGTTTTAGGACTTTAAAGCACAGTGTGGGCAATTTGAAAGCCCTTTTGCAAACAGCCCTCTCTAAACTTTCAAACATCAGGGGTTCAGAGAGCACTGTAAGGTTGCTTGCAAAAGGATTTCAAACGTGTGGCTTGCCCAAAACTACATTGGAACCAATTGGGGAGCCCTGGTAGGGCAGGTTTGGCCTGTGGGTTGGAGGTTCTCCACTTCCGGTTTATGTAAGTTTGTTTTACATCAAAAAATATCCTCTCAAAATTATATTTTGTTAAAAACGGTTCATTGGTTAAGGATGCAATCCTGTGCACTTTCCTGGCAATTAACTCCCGGTGAGATTTACATCTGATGAGTATACATGCATAGGATTGTACTCTAAATTATTTTGCTTTTGAGTAGCATTAATGTTCAGTGCCGATTTCACTAACCTTGTGACGTTTGCCTCATGTTTGCGCAACTGAGCTTTTCCAAGACCGTAAAAGTGAAAGGCCCCATTGAAAGGTTTTGACAAATGGGAATTCCATGACTCATTTAAACTCCTGGTCACTGTGCTTGTGTTTCAGACTTAGTTTAGCCTTTTTTAAGCTACCCTTAAATTTGGACAATTTTAGCAGCTTTGCCGTTAGGTGTCTGACACTACAAATTCATCATATTTCTTGTGTTTGTCTTTCTATTACAGCCAGCAGCCAGCTTCAGGTGTAGCCTATTCCCATCCGACTACAGTTGCAAGCTACACTGTCCATCAGGCTCCTGTAGCTGCACACACAGTTACTGCTGCCTATGCCCCAGCAGCAGCAACGGTTGCAGTTGCAAGGCCTGCTCCAGTGGCCGTTGCAGCTGCTGCAACAGCGGCAGCCTATGGAGGTTATCCAACGGCACATACAGCAACAGACTATGGTTATACACAGAGACAGCAAGAAGCTCCCCCGCCGCCACCTCCAGTCACTACACAAAATTACCAGGTACTTAATGGATAGACCATAATACTTGTGAAATTGAGTCTTTTACCTTTTAAAACATCATGGGCGATAGAATATGTTAAATATAGAGTAAGAATGTGCATGTATAACTCTTATGTAGTTTAGGCCAGTAATTCACAGAGCAGACCCTGACTGAGTAGCGGTGAAATGTAATAGGGTAGCAGATCCACCGCCACATCTTCAGCCCTGTCACTCATGCTGGCAGAGGGCATGGGGACAGGCAAATCGCTGTGCCAGCCTGAAGTTGGTGTACTGATCAAGCACAAATCAAGTCCAGTGACAACAGTGGGACTGGGTTAAGATCCAGCACATCCTGGACTGGCTCAGCTACATCTGCCCCTAGGATGGCCTCTTGGGGGACTTCCTGTGCTACTGCTGTTGTAGATGCCTTCAGTGGTACTTCCATGCACCCATATGTTTGGTAAGACAGTACAGAAATCTTTTTTTCCCTTTAGCTTGATCATCGCATAGTCAAATATATTTTTAAAAACCTGAGGATAGCACTATAACACCTAGGGGAAGAAATATGTAAAACATTACTTAATGTGGAAAGTAACAATAATTTAAGTAATTATTAGCCACTGAACATTCCTAGCAAATTATTAACTGTAGCATAACCACCTCATAAGCATGCTGCAGAACTTTTAATTATTTAGCACTGTACATGCCTGCAGGCTACAACATATGTGAGATATTAGTAGATTATTATATACAACCTGAGATAAAAGGCAATTGTAAGTTACTTTATTTTTGGTATTTGAACATTGCTGTATTTGTTGTATCTGCATATGGTTATGTCTGGAAAAATGTGCAGCTATGAGAACAATGTCAATCGTTTAATGTCATTTATTGTACAAGGGAAAGGAAGTGTATGTATGTTAAAGCAATACTGTAAGATTATTTTTTTTAACCCTTTTCCAAAAGTGAGGATTACAATTTTTTAAAAAAATAAACCAAGGATTTCTTAAAATTAAACCATATGATGAGGGCAGTGGATATCAACTGCAAATCCTTTTTTGAATTCCAGTGCTGAGCCATACCATAGAACGTATAAAATAGGAGTGCCTTTGAGTAGGCATAGAGTACCTTTTCCAAATCATTGAGTAATTACGGAGGATTGAGCCCACAAGTTTATGTAACTGAATACCACCCTGAGGTCTCAGTATCACCATTCCTGCAACAGAGTGTATGAAGTCACCTGTGTGGAAATATGTATGGCTGTGTTAGCAAACATTTTCATTTCACAGTGGAGCACAAAATAGTGTCTATTTGAAGACTGAAAACCCTTCTTAATGTAGAGCAGGAGCAGAGAATCCTTTTGTCCCAGTGGGCCAGATTTGTTTTCTGTCCACACCCCTGCAGGCCAAATTTGACCCTTCAATCACCAAATGGAATTATGCTGTCAGATGATGGACAGGTGGCTTTGTGCAGTGCTTTCTAAGCACCTGATAGCCAGCTTGTTGCCAGGTGCTTGGGACCTGCAGCCCCAGCACCAAGTATAGGGCTGACAAAACTGCTTTCTGCAGGGGTCAGCTGTGTGCGTGAATCCCCCAAAGAGAGCTCAGTTTCACAATATCTACCTGCTCCACACCTGATGTCACATATGGCACCTGGTATGGGGAAGGTCGGTGCAGTCTGGGGAAAACTTTTTATGAGATAAATTTGGCCTGTAACACTGGAGGTTCTCCAGCCTAATGTAGAGGTTTGTGCTTGGTGTCTTGTGGGTAAAGTGATGGTGATATAGCATTTTTAAAAAACGTAGGGGGAAAGGCTTAACAGGACATGAACATTTGGTTCTTTAATGCAAGATGTCTAGTACTAGCTTCATTTAATCTAGCAATCTTGGGAGGCAAAAAATACATAGTTTGATCCTCAAAAATGTAGCTTATCAATTCTGTTGAATGTTTCTACTATTTTAAAGTCTGATTAATTAGAATAATCAAAATAATTCAGTAATAGTCCATATATTTAATGGAAAAACTAATGTCCATGTGTTTTCTCCCCCATTCCCATGCTTCTTAAGGACACCTATTCATATGTTAGATCTACTGCCCCAGCTGTAGCTTATGACAGCAAGCAATACTATCAACAACCCACAGCCACTGCAGCTGCAGTGGCAGCTGCTGCCCAGCCACAGCCTTCTGTGGCTGAATCGTATTACCAAACAGGTGAGTTGCAAGTTTTAAAGAGAACTCCAGCTTTTTTGTTGTGATATAGTTCACAAATGTGTTACCATCTGCAGATGCTCAGAATCTAGTAAATAAAAGTTTGTTAGTAGCTTGGTTTTCAATGGTTAACTGTTTGGTTGTTGACTTAGTGTTTGTAAAGCAGTTAGGGCCCAGATGTGCGAATCTTAACAATTGTCTAGCTTCTAAATGCTCATTTAAATGCTTTATTCAAAGAAGGATTCTAACACGACTGCATCACAGAGTGCATGCCATGTTTTATCTTCTTAGGACTTGGAGGGTCTGTTTGCTAGGTAAAACATCTGGCCATTCTGAACTTTTAAGTCATTGGAGAACAACCTTTTTTGTGACTGCCACAAATAAGGTTCAAAGCTTTTGAGTGTCACTCTAATGTATGCTGCTGTGTATATGTAGTCTCATGTGCCTTGGTGCTGTTTTACAACTAGTCTATTCAGATGGGGAGCAAATGGCTATGTGTGAAGGAAATCGGAAAGGAGCAGAGTCAGATGCTTTAAATTGTTGCAGAGTAATTGGGGGGGGGGTTTAATTGCTTTTAACTAGAGTTTTTTGGTATAACTCAAATTAGTTTATTTTCTGGACATATCTGAATGGTGCGTTTTATATTGGAGCCCCATCCTAACTGGGAGCTAATCACCTCTTTTCATTAAACCAGATGTTGGTGGGAATTTTTTTTCATATAAATCAGTCTTGTGGCTGCACCAAGTTCATATCGGTGGATAAAATATCAGATAGGAATGTGGAATAAGCATACATTGCAATTAGTTTTTTGATCACTGTTTTTGGTTTAGCCACTATTATGTGCGTTCAAAGAATGTGGAGGTAAACCTGTTAGTTTAAGCGTTGTTGCACTGAAAGTAAAAGCACAAGCTTTAAGAAACGGTTCCAATCCCATTAGAATAGTGATATTTTTATAATAGAAGTTCCAAGTGCAGAGCTTAAGGTGTAGGGTGAGATTTATTCCCATATTGTCTGCCTTATTGAATAATAAGATAAAGTGAAAAATTAAATGCAATTGATTTTTAAATTATAATTGTTTACATGATTATTGAAATATTCATGTAATTATGCTCTCTTGTCTTAATCAGCTCCAAAAGCCGGCTATAGCCAAGGAGCAACTCAGTATACTCAAGCCCAGCAAACTCGTCAAGTGACAGCCATAAAACCAGCCACTCCAAGCCCAGCTACTACTACTTTCTCCATATATCCTGTATCTTCCACTGTGCAACCAGTTGCAGCAGCAGCTACCGTTGTTCCCTCGTATACCCAAAGTGCTACATATAGTACAACAGCAGTTACTTATTCTGGTGAGTATTGCTTGAAGAAGGGATATTGGAGGCTAGAAATAACTATCTAGATGCCTTTGTAAGATCAAAGGTACAAATGCTGTGCTGAACATGTCTAGATTTTTCAAAGTCAGGTTCTGTACTCAAATTACTTCTTGGGAACTTTTGCTTTGTCAAATGTGCTGATTGTGTGCAGGTTTACTCAGAAGTAAGTCAACTATGGCCAGTTGGACTTACTCTAAGGTAATGGTATGATTACAAATTCAGACTCTTTAGGACAGGTGAAAAAGAGTCTTGATGGCAGACTGTTGGTGTAGAGCAGGTATCATCAACCTTTTCAGGCACGAGGTGATGCCTTACAGATCTATGTTGGACTGATTGTACAGGTTTGCTGTATGTTTGTGGATGTTGGCATTGCTCCACTAGAAAAAAATTTGCTTTTTTAACTTGAAATAAACTCCTCTTTTCTGGCTGTGTAGCATTTCTTGGATATACAGATTGAGAATATTGGTTTTACTTTTAAGTACAAGTTTTGTGCATCTATGTTAATGCTGAAATTCTCCTTAATTAAGGGATACTCTCGTGTGCACTGGGCATTTATTACATTTAGATTTTCAGACTTTAATGTGCTTACAACTTACAACTTTTTTTGATCATTTAAAGGTACATCGTATTCTGGCTATGAGGCTGCAGTATATTCAGCTGCATCATCTTACTATCAACAGCAGCAGCAGCAACAGAAACAGGCGGCAGCGGCAGCTGCTGCTGCTGCTGCGACAGCCGCCTGGACAGGGACCACCTTCACTAAAAAGGCACCATTCCAAAATAAACAGTTGAAACCAAAACAGCCTCCCAAACCACCCCAGATCCACTATTGTGATGTTTGTAAGATCAGCTGTGCTGGACCACAGGTATTGCTGCTTTCTGATTATGAACTTAATTGCTTTGTAAAATGAAACAATTAGTATATGCCAAATATTCAGGGTCAATAAGTTTTTCGCTTCAGGGTTATTTCAGTTTAAAATATTCCAATTGCACTTTGGTTTTCGAATGTTTTGGAAGTCGAACGGACTTCCGGAACGTATTCCATTCGACTTCCAAGATACGACTGTATAATTATGTGGAGGAAAGTATTTTCAGGATACTTTTCAGCAGCAAATCAACTTCATGTTGGTTATCTCTTGCACTTTGCTTTTCAATGAACAGAATAATATGATAAATGAACTAATGTGTCTTGTTATTCATGTGGTGATTTAAACAGACTTACAAAGAACATTTGGAGGGACAGAAACATAAAAAGAAAGAAGCAGCATTGAAAGCATCACAGAACACAACCAGCAACAGTTCATCTGCTCGTGGGACTCAGAACCAGCTGCGTTGTGAACTCTGTGATGTGTCTTGCACAGGAGCTGATGCTTATGCTGCTCATATTCGTGGAGCGAAACATCAAAAAGTAAGCCTCTCCTTCCTCTGCCCTCCAATTTCTCAGGTTTTATACCCAGTTAGTGTCCCACCCTGGACAAAATGAATGGTCTGACAGGCAGGCATAATTCATCACATTTGATAGGAGGCTGGGACTGCCCACCTTTCAGTTACCTGACACAGTATGCCTTTAGGTAATTCAGCCTCAAATGAATGAATTGTGCTCTCAATTTGTCCTTTATAGCTATGGCTTTAATTCAAGCGAAGGCTTCATTCAGCAGTAAAGGTGAGCCCCCACCTTAGGCAGGGATTGGTTGTACTTGGAGCTCCTGAATTGAGCCTATCAGAATAAGGCTTGCATTTGGAGCGAGGGAGAGAGAGAGGAGAGAGAATGATAAGTCGCTCTGATCTGAATCACGGAGTTGGAAGGGACCTTGAGGAATAACTGGTCAAACCTCCTGCAATGCAGGAATCTACAGCTGTCCCCTACAGGGATAAAAACCTGCAACCTTAGCATTATCAGCACCACTCGAACCAACTGAGCTACAACACATTAAAGAATTTGCAAACACACATCTCTACATAGTGTCCCATGTACTAGCTACCAACATGAACACAATCAGATCTTTATGCACTAGAGCCTCTTTTGGTGTCTCCGAAGGTGACAACAGAGGCAGTGTCAGAATGGCGCCAAATGTAAAAGGCACTGAATGTTAGTACCTCTTGCAGAGGAACAGTTGGGAGTACATCAGTTGTGGGGCAGGTGGTTGTGGCTGGGGTGCAGTTTCATGGAGTATTTCATATGTGTATTAGACGCCATTAAGTTTCCCCTCATGAATTCTGTGAATTCTTTTGAAGGTTCCTTGAAACTTATACTTTCATGCTCTTAGAAGTACAGACAGGATTCTAAATAGACGTTGAACAATTTTGTAGATTCTGCTGTTAACTTTCTTCATTGGTGGTTCTAGGTGGTTAAGCTTCATACTAAACTTGGCAAGCCCATTCCTTCAACCGAACCAAACGTTGTGACCCAGGCTACGTCTGCAACATCTGCTTCCAAACCAACTGCTGTCTCTTCAAACATTGCAACTAACAGCAGCACTGTGAATTCTTCCGTTTCATCTTTGGCAGTGAAAATTCTTACTCCTTCGGCCAATGTGCTACTTAGCACAACTTCCAACAACAAAGCAACAATAGTTCCAGCTAATGTTGCTGTAAAGAAAATATCCACACCCAAAATTAACTTTGTTGGTAAGTACTGAAGTATTTTAGTGAGAAGTTCAGCAAGATACACTAAATAAACTTATGCAAGAACAGGTTTAAAATGAGTGTCTGCTATGATTTTAACAACCACTGGAAATTCTAATTTTCTCTCTGCTTGGCTGCATGAAGCCCATCAAACCAAGCATCTGTTTGCAGTTCTAAGCACTGTCTCTCTCATGGCAGTGTTTGTCTCATGCACACAAATTGCTACTCAAATGGTTTAGGAAAGTATTATATCAACACTTCTCTGCTCCAACATGCCTTTTATTAGAGATTACAATACTGAACATGGGGCTACCGTGGAACACAACTCCTAATGTTGTATGAACAATGCATTTTCAATAGCTGTCATAGTGTTTTGTTTGGTCAAGGCTCAGCATGTTCATGTCTTGCACCCAATTATCCTGTCCTCTTGAACGCCCCAGGCCATGCTGTCATTATTAAAACAAACTGTATAGTTTATTTGAACTTGTATTTTATTTATTTTAACTGTTTATGTTACCTGTTCTTTGAGGAAAATACTACAGTATTGTGCTATGGTTTGCTTGCTTGCTTGCTTGCGTGTTTATTATTTACAGAATATCCAGGTTTTTAAGCAGTAGGCCAGCCTCCCCTTGGTTGTGGCAAGAAATGTGACTTGAAAATGTAATGAAAATTAATATTCACTTGTGAAATGTTTCATCTTAGGTGGTAACAAGCTACAGACAACAGGAAGCAAAGTGGATGAATTAAAAGCAGTAGAAAATATCAAAACTACTCCTTCTATTGCTGCAGTGCAAACACAGGAAATTAAGCCAGATATGTCTGCTGAATCAGTAACATCTACAGCTCTTGCTGCTTTGCAAAGTGAGGTCCAACCAGTGGGTCATGACTATGTCGAAGAGGTATTTATGTTCATTAAATGCAATTAAACAAAACTGCTGAATTAATGTGTTAGATTACTTTATATGGCTCAGAAGTGTGAAATCATGCTGATAATTAAATTAGCTTCATGTCTCTGTGTGAGGTAACTACTTGGCTATTTTGTCTATGAAAGAATTTGCAGTGGAGTATTAATAGCATTGTCCATCCTTCCCTGAGTCTCAGATCTTCTGAGGAAGGTAATTGTGAGTGTCTCTGCCATTTAAGGTCAGTAGCTATTAAATTAAATGCCTTTGTCTTCAGGTAAACTAGAGTGTGAATACTGAGACTGTCTTAACAATTCTGATCACTGAGGACGTGGAGTGTCCTTCAAAACTGACCATTCAGAGTTCCAGCTCCAAAGGAGCAGGTAGTGGGATATATAGCAAGATGGCAATCATTGGGACATGTAGTAAGATGGCTGTGTCTTGTAAAACAGGAAAGTGATATGGCATATTACAGGCATGTCCAAAGTCCATTTCGGAGGCCTAATCCGTTCGATTTAATCCGGCCCCTGTGGCAGTATATGTCCTGCGGTAAAATACTAAAAAAAGTTCATCAGGAAAGCCATTAGGAAAGAAAAGGAGTTAAATGCCTCTACTGGGAGCTTCACAGATGGGGCAACATTTGAGAACATTGTAAATTTAATAGCTACTGACCTTAAATGGCAGAGACACTCACAAGTGACCTTCCTCAGAAGATTTGAGGCTAAGGGCAGGATAGATGGACATTCTTTCAGGAATCTAGATCCCATATTGTGTTGGGGGGGGGCGTGTCTCATGGCACAGGTTCTCATTAGGCCTCTGAAACCCTTTCCCCCCAGACCATGGCCAGCTGCCACATGTGCTACATATGTGACAGCAGATGAGAGGCAAGTAGATGCCAAAGGAACAATCAGGAGCTTAAAGTGAGGGGCAAACCCACACCATAAATTCAAAGCATATCAAATGCTTATTTAAAGTACGTGACTTTCCCCAATGAATCCTGGAAACTGGTTTGTTATGGGTACTGGGAATTCTGTCTCTGTAGAGCGGAAGTACAGTTCTCAGGATTCTTTGGGAGAAGTCATGTAGCTTAAGTCTGCATTGTATTTGCTTTAAAAGTACAGTGTTTATTTGCCTTGAGTTCCCAATTGTTCCTTTGCAAGCAGGGCTTGCTGACAGCGAGTTCCACTAGGAAGTTCCCCATCCGGGATCTAGTTCTCCAACGTTAGTGTAGGGTTTTCTAGGTCATAATCAGCATTTTGAAGTGAGCCTAGAAATGCATAGCTAACCCCTGTGTCTTTCAGGACAAGCGTTACATGCAGGGTGTAGATCTTTCAGGATCAATATCCTACACCGTTTGCTCTGTTCAAAATTCTAGTTACTATGCTCTGGACCAGGGGTCAGCAACCTAAGGCCCATAGACCGGAGCGGCCCATGGGGGTCGTTTGACCGGCCCATGAGCCGCCCCCAAACTGAAGTGCCCGCTCGCATGCTGTGCTAAAGTGGCGTGGCGCAGGGACTTGCTTCCTCGGCGCCAGAAATCACATCTGTGCAAACGCACATGCCCCAAAATGTGTCTGCACATGTGCAGACACAGAAAATCACGGGCACAATCCAGCCCATGAAGGGATCTCCGCGGGACCAATCCGACCCTGGCAAGATAAACCTTGCCGACCCTTGCTCTGGACTAGCTTCCAAACTGCCTTCAAAGGCAGCCCGCTTCAAAACACATTAGTAGTTACTGTGCTTGCTCTGGTGTTTAGAAAAGATTTTAACAGTGAAAGGACATTTATAGAATGGTATTTTGGCGTAGTAGAGTGTTCTTCAGCAATTGAGAATAGTGCCTCAACATAGTGTTCCAAAGTAGAACTATTTCAAACTTGCTCCAGAAAAATCCAAGGGGGGTTGGAGTGGCAAGTTACCTTACTTAAGGAGGGGTTTTAGCTGCTGTGGCTCTAGCAGAGGCATTTGCTATATGAATGAGTTCAGGGGCGCAGGATAGATCTAGATTTCTGAAAGAGCTGCTCGCATGGATAGAAGTGCTTTGTTGGCTATGAGAAACAAAAAGCTTTGCACTTGATCTGGAACACAACAATTAACTTGGAAAACAGGTAATTCAGCTTTGATATCAGACGATAGCAAAGGTAAGAATAGATATTTGGATCAAAGTTGTGTTTTTTAAAAACCTAATGGAAGTCTGCTATAGCTGGTTAATACAGGTTCTCTGTCGCCACTATTGCATAGATTTTATGCCAGAACATGTCTTTGTGTGAAAATTTGACAAAAATTAGTTCAGTTTCTTTATAAAAACGAATTGTGTTAAATGACCATTTTTATACTGCTTTTTCTTTATTTTTAAGGTACGGAATGATGAAGGGAAGGTTATTCGTTTCCATTGCAAACTTTGTGAATGCAGTTTTAATGATCCTAATGCTAAGGAGATGCATTTAAAAGGAAGGCGGCATAGATTACAATATAAGGTAAGTTGACTGTAGCAGCGTAAATGGTCTAGTTCTGACTGTCTCTCAGTAAATTTGATGGTGATGAGTTTTACTTGGTCTCTTCTAGGATGAAACCTAAGCAGGTAGTACATCTATTTTGAGCACCAACTGTTCCCTCCCCCAGCTGAACTATGGTAGCCATAGTTTGCTCCACATATTAAACTACTTATATGTATTGCAAATGAAAGTATTGCATGAGGAGGGATGATACTGTAACTTACTGTTTGCTCCTCATAATATTTTTTAATATGAAGGATTGTGTCTCTGACTGAATTGCAGTTTTTGCTTTGCCTTGGTGAAAATAATTGGATCTGACCACAGAGAATAAATCTTACAAGAAAATAAAATGAAAATTCTCCTTCTCTACAACAGAAAAAAGTAAACCCAGACTTGCAAGTAGAAGTGAAGCCGAGCATCCGGGCAAGGAAGATCCAGGAAGAAAAGATGAGGAAGCAGATGCAGAAAGAAGAATATTGGAGAAGACGTGAAGAGGAGGAACGGTGGAGAATGGAAATGAGGTTAACATGTAGAC
Organism: Podarcis tiliguerta; assembly: GCF_965153285.1. Classification (NCBI taxonomy): domain Eukaryota; kingdom Metazoa; phylum Chordata; class Lepidosauria; order Squamata; family Lacertidae; genus Podarcis; species Podarcis tiliguerta. The sequence goes on from NC_139544.1 coordinate 47,731,754, forward strand.
TTTAATAGCGACCAGTGTACATTTTGTAAACCTGAATTAGTTTCCATTCTATGTAACTATATTCCTATGAATGCTTGCCTTGGAAAACCTGGATTAATTTTACCTTTAAATAAATAATTGAAAACAGGCATAGAAAATATTTATAAAGAGTAAGAATGGCTTTTTATGGGTGTAATCCAGATCCTACTATGAATTCTGTAGCGAGTACAGAATTATTGAACCTGCCGCATCCAGTATCTTTTTTAACATTTGAAGTTCCAAAAATTAATTTTGGCAGGACCTGAATTATTGAACGTATTGTCAATAAAAGGTATTTCTGCATCAACTGAAAGCATATGTGATTTCATTCATATACTTAGACGCTATGAGGAGGACATGTACTGGAGGAGGATGGAAGAAGAGCAGCATCATTGGGATGACCGCCACAGAATACCTGATGGAGGATATCCTCATGGACCTCCAGGACCTCTTGGACTACTTGGTGTTAGACCAGGAATGCCACCACAGCCCCAGGGACCAGCTGTGAGTAATGTTCGCATTGTCTCTCTCCTCCTGATGTATTTGGTGCCACAGACTGGGGGTGGGGGGAACCTAGCAAGTCAACCAGGTCTGCAAATTATGCCTAGGCTTAGTAGCTAAGCATTGGCATCTGCTAACCAACTGTGAAATCTAGAGCCATCATGATGGCACCATCATATTACATGCGTTATCAGGACACTTATTCCACCATCAAGTCTTAATCTGAGCCCCATCAAATGAAGGAAGGAATAACATATGTGACTGCAGTCTTTTGTTTCCGTTTCCATTTCTTTATTTATGGTATTTGGTCCCTTTCAGTTCAGGACCATAGCTTACAGTGTCAAAACGTGTGCCCCCCCCCCCCCCCCGGTGATTACAAGGAGTTTCGGACCTAAAAAGAGAATCCCCATCTTAGTTTTTAAACTCAGACAAGATAACTGAATAAGGATTCTCTTACAGTGTGACCAGCTGAGATTCCGATTCCTGTATCTTTTGAATTTGATGTAATCTGTAACAAATAATAGTAAAACTTGAAAGCCTTCCTAAGTTTTGGTCTGTATCACCCCATTTATTTTCCAGAGCAGGGAGAGCCTTTAGCCCTGGTGGGTGGTTTTGATTCCAACCAATTCTTCATTTACATTTTTTAAAGATCTCATTTTCTTTATGCGAGCTCTTTTAATGCAGAAAACTTTGAGGCAGAAAACTTGATAATTTTAATAAAATAGCAAAGAACAAAAAGCAGGAAAACATAAAACGTATCTGATTTTTAAAATCCACTTTCTGTATTCAGCCTCTTCGCCGACCAGATTCTTCAGATGACCGTTACGTAATGACCAAACATGCTGCTATCTATCCAACTGAAGAGGAACTCCAGGCAGTACAGAAAATAGTTTCTATCACTGAGCGTGCACTGAAACTTGTATCTGATAACATGACTGACAATGAAAAAAACAAGAGCAAGGAAGGAGATGATAAAAAAGAGGGCGGTAAAGACAGGTATGTTTTATTGCCATTGTTGCTTGAAATCATTGTGCTTGGAGAGGGACTAAGACAAAATGGAGCATTTGCCCTACTTCATGCCAACTTAAACTTCTGTGCCCAGAAATACTGGATTCTGTTATCAGAATGATGGATCCCTCATTTTTGCCAATGAAAGTTGTTTGCTTAGCAGGCATTCTCCAGAAGCAACTAGGAACTGCATTTCTTCAACAGCAACTGCACTTTGATCAGATGAAAAAGTCCTTCAGCTGTGCAATAGATTCTTAGCAGCACTTCAGACTACTTTTCCTTGGCTGAGGCTTTATCCTCTTGCTGACGGTAGAGAAGGACTAGCCCAGAACTCCACCCAGTGTGAGAAATGCCAAACTTTTCATTGCACCTCTTTACTGTCTGGATCTTTTTTCCAAAACTCTGTGCTTTCCGCATAAAAATGTACACTGATGTATGTAGAGAATGACAGAATGCACACCGTCCTCACGGGGGTGGTATGTTGCACGTGAAGGGCCCTGCATTAGGCTTCTTTTCTTTGAGTGCTCTGGCCCTTGAGACACCTGCTTCTCACTTCATTTTTGCGCAGGGCTTTGAAAGGAGTCTTGCGAGTGGGAGTGTTGGCTAAGGGTTTGCTGCTCCGAGGAGACCGAAATGTCAACCTTGTCTTGCTGTGTGCTGAGAAACCTACGAAGACATTGCTGAGTCGCATTGCTGAAAATCTGCCCAAGCAACTTGCCGTATGTATGGTCTTGAAAACATTTGGTATTTTTCACTGGGGCTCTGCCAGTAAAATTTCCTCTATATCGTAATTTACTTTGAAGTAGGAGGACTGGCAGTGAGCTATTTTCTAAATACAGGTATAGATGCTCAGCCTGCAATACATAGCTGCACTGCCATCCTGTAATAGGAGTGCTCCTAGCCTCTTCACGGCTGTAGGAAGGCTGGAATAAGAGCCTTGTAGTACTGCTTGATGATGGGGAAGATGGAAAGGAAAGAACACCTCCCTTCCTAGTCTCCTTAAAACTCCACATTGTGTTATATAATGCTAAAGAACTCTGGTAGGAGATTGACTGCCAACCCCAAACATGAGCATTTTATTGTTTTATAGCAGGTGCTATAAGAAGGAAGCCCTCCAGGCCTCTCTGGCTCTGAGGACTCTCCCCTGGGCCACATGCCTCACTAGGCCTACTTCTCACACCCCTTGAGGGTAGTAATAGTAAAAATTTGTTATTTATACCTTGCCCATCTGTCTGGGTTTTCCCAGCCACTCTGGGCGGCTCCCAACAGAATATTAAAAACACAATGCCAACATCAAACATTAAAAACTTCCCTAAACAGGGCTGCCTTCAGATGTCTTCTAAAAGCCAGATCGTTGTTTATTTCCTTGACATCTGGTGGGAGGGCATTCCACAGGGCGGGCGCCAATATAGGTCTTTCAGGACCGGTGTTAAATGGTTTCAGCGGCCAGGCACCAGTGTAGCTGCTGCATTCTGGATTAGTTGGAATGTGCCTTTGAACTCTGCTACTGCTTCTTGCTTGCCTGGAAGAGTGGTGTGAAAGTACGTCTAGAAATTAGCCTGCTAATTAGGTAAAAAATGCACCTGTTACTCGACCCATTTTTCTCTCTGGGTCCTCTCAGAACTGGATTGGGCACCCCCCCAGGCTACCCAGAAAGGAATGTTAGCCCACTTTTTCTATATTCATTCAGGGGGCAGGGTGGATTCTGCACAGTGGGGAAGCAGAACTTTATTTTTCCTTTCTCCTCCATCCTAAAACCTTCCAATATACAGTGGGAAGGCCTTAACCTCATAATGGCCACCTGCTCCTTCCCTCCAGGATACTGTAAATTTGTTACAGACTCAAGTAAGCCAGTTCTCTCTCACACCTTACTATCCTTTAATGTATGAATTCATGATTTAGTCAAGGCACGGTACAAGGTACCTTGACTAAATTCCCCAGCAACTTGTGATGAACCTCCAGGTATTTTGGATTAGTCCCTTTTTGTGTGAAAACATTTAGCTTCTTATTTGCATTCTTTAGGTAATAAGTCCTGAGAAATATGAAATAAAGTGTGCAGGACAAGATGCATCCATCATTTTGAATTCCTGTGTGGAACCTAAAATGCAAGTGACCATCACGTTGACGTCACCAGTGATTCGGGAAGAGAACATGAGGGATGGAGGTTCGGAATCTGTTAAAAAATGCTCTATTTTAATTGGCTTATTCATTCTGTCATAAACGGCATTAAATCCTGGAAGGCAACATGCTGGCATGTGATACACATTTAATGGCAATTCATAAATCAAGCAGTCCTGTGTGTTTTTCCAAAACCTATTTTAGACTTATTCACTGCAACCAACAACCTCAGATTTCTGGAAAAAGTAGGTGTTTTTTTTTAAATGTGCAAACCTGTAAATGTTTATTACTCAAATACCTGCAAGTTGATAATCAAGAAGTCTTCCTCCCTAAGGGAGAAACTACACCAGGAAATTATATTGTATGTTTGAAACTGGATCAGTCTTAGCCTTGACTTATATGGCACTTAGTTAATTTTTAAGTTCAAAGTGATTCTGGCTTTGCTTGGAGCAAGATGTGTATTTTTTTCCAGTTTTTTGAGGTTGTTTTCTGGACTGGAGTATAAGACAAAGAGCTCCTAATATTGGTTGGAGTGTCTTAATTAAGTAGTACATATGCAGTGTGTTTATAGTAAAGAGTGATAGCTGAGTTCAGTTAAGTAGACGTTGGAACTTTAAAACTCAGTATGTATTTATGACCTGTGCGATCCTACTGGTGCCAGCAGTGTTGCTTTAGGGTCTCTTCTATAATTCTTTGAAAGCTACAAATGTTTTTAAGCCAGCAAGCATGATAATTTAATGTCTGCAATATGTTGGCTCTATTTAGAGGTCAGATAAAATGAACTTTGTTTTCTTTTGTCTTGTGTTGGTCAAAATAAACTTTTTGCAGGCACAGTGGTATTGCTGGCTAAGAATCCATAAGCGTAGGAAGTAAGGCTCTATTTAAGTTCTTGTTAGTGTAGAGTGAGTGTGCTTGTGTACATACACCTGTGGAATGAATTCTTAGCATTATGCTTTCAATATTTGAATAATTGCTTATGTTATTTTTTAAAAGTATAACTATTCTAGAAGCAAGCTTTCTCAAAAAGCTTATTTTTTAAAAAAAAGCTTTAATATTAATGTACATAGTATTTTTTTTCCTGGTTTTTAAAACACTGCTTAAATTTACATAATACCATTGGCTTTTAAATTCTGAAATAATCACAGATAACTTTGCTTGATTGCCCTGAGTTCAGTTTATTTATTCATCGTTACCAAGTAACAGAATGAATGTCAGACATCACATTTGGTTATATGCAACCTGTAAAGATTTGGCAAAAAAAGGAAAACGTGGATAGAAAATTGCACAACTATTTTGAAAATGCTCTTGATGCCATTTCACTGTGCCAGTTAATTTCACGATCTGACTTCAAAAGAAAATAAAGCTCCATTTTTTTGTCTGACCCAAACATTAATTAGAGTTGCCATTCTAAGTTTGATAATACTAAGTTTGATAATATTAATAGAGGAAAGCAAAGCTTTTAAAGTTTTTGAATCATTTCTTCAAGACACTGAGCAGCTTAAAATGAATATGTGAAAAAGTTTACCTCTGAAATATGTGGTTTAACTGCAAATTGCAGTAAACAAGACTTTTATAAAGATCGTTGTTTATGTGCTGCAAAAAAAAATATGGTATACTCTTAACTGCAGCTCTTAATGCTCGGTGTCTTAACTTGGTTGATGGAATCTAGCTGGCTTTTGGGAGTTGAATTCAGGTGGCAAGGAAGGCTTTGCTGGAAGAACCCAATTTGAAGTAGATGTATTTCATTTGCTGGTTGAATAACATCTTATGTAATCCTATTCAGTTGCAAACTGAAGGGGAAGGAGAAGGTAAACACAAAACTGTTAACCATGTAGGATTTTGTTCTTTACAGTTTTGTGCACTTAACAGTTAAATTTACAGAATTTACTCCGGATATAAAGATTCTGTAATCCATGCTGCGGAATGTGTTTCTTCAGCAAAGTGTATATGTTTATGTTTTTTATCCTTAGCTTATTAGCCCCGGTCCAAAGCCTTCTAGCAGAGACAATTGAATCCTGTCAGGGATTGCTGCCAAGACATCGGAAGGATTTTTGACCAAGGTTTTCTAAAGCTCAATGTCACACCTGCCATATTTTTGAGGGGGTTTGGTTGCATAGTCCTAGCATTTACTGTTACTTTTGTGTTTTGTCTTTTTTTTCCTTCTTGTCTTTGTCTCTCTCTTCTCTAGAATTAAGCAGTGTTCACACTAGCTTTGAAACAGTTGACTGGGTAATACTTAATTCACACCTGGAATTGAAAGCGCATGTCATACCTGTTAACTTTTTAATAATGAAATAGTGTGGACACAGCATGTCTTATTGAAGATTAACCCCTTATTTTTAGAATACAAGAAAAATAATCTGCACTTAAAAAAAAAACTATGGTTGAAGCTAAGAGGGCACACTTGAATTCTGATTCATTTAATTTTAGGACCAGTTTTAAGGGGTTAATCCACTTGGAGTCTTTATGCAAAAATCCACATATAGGAAAGTCTTTTAAATGGATATCCAGCCCAGATAAGCTCTCAATTTCTATAGCTGCTTCAGCATCTTCTGATGGCTTCAGGGTTGATTTGCAATGGGTACACTCTATCTCCCACTGAGGTCAATGACAAATCTCAAGCTTAATAGAGCTGGATCACCCATAATCTTGCTTGTCAATTGTATATGGGTCTCTGGATCATTGCATCATATTTTTTTTTTAAAAAGTAGTGCTTCGAAATACAAGTGTTTTAATACCATTATTTAAATAATAATAATCCAGAACTTCAGTGATAATTAAACTGAGTAATGCTATTTTCTTGCAAGTATTTTTTAGGAGAGTATAAATAGTTTTTATGAAACAAAGCTTGCTCCCACAAGCTATATAAAGTAGAATAAACTCTCCCTATTTTGTCAGAACTATGAACTGAACTTTAAATGTGTCAATTATCAAATCGTACTGCTGACTTTGGCCTCAGTTGACTCTTTTTCCTTAAATTTTCTGTCCTTTCACTTGATACATCTATAATCCTAATGTCTTCTTTCATTTGCTTTGAAATCTCTCACTAATGTGACTCATTTTTCACTTCACTGTATCTGTATAGCCCATAAAATTCACCATGTTAAAATGGCATAAATCCCATTGCTAAAATGTTTAAGACTTGTATATCCCACTGGTAAAATATTAATATAAGCATAAACAAATGGATTTCCTATGAGAGGTGTACAATTCAGGCATAGCATACTAAATGAAATTGAAATAATTCTGTGCACAGCGGAAGTGTCATTTATATAAATTTTGGCTTGCATTCTCCTGACCTGTTTCTCTTCATTGATGGCTGACCTTCAAGCCAAATCTGTTAATATATTGGTTTACGTTCTTTTCCTAGTTGGTGTGTTCCATGAGTCTTTGATTTGCTGTTATGGGTATGTTTGCTTCAATTAGACTACATTTTAATGTCCCATCTGCTGAATAATCCAGGCAAAGTCTGGTTGCATTCAACATTTATTTTAACAGCAATTTTGTATTGGCAGAAAATTAAAAAATATCTAGAAATACTCTTGGCTGCTCAACAGGCAGTTACAACATATTTAGGAACAGTAATTATAACTGACACAAAATCCTTGTTTGGAAAATAAGAATTTACCAGATGCAGTGTTGTTCTTTCTATCACACTGCTGTTGCTTCTGCTTTTCCTGGTTTTGATTTTTCCTCTTACTTCCTTCTCTTAAGACCCCTCTTTCTTGTTTTCTTCTGGTATACCCCTGGATGAAATTGGGATGGATATACACGGCATGCACCTTGGTGCAATAGGAGCCTAGAGGGTTTAAGAAATACAAAAATGTACAGGTGCTCTTGACTTGAATTTTACAAAGTATTTCACATCCCTTCAGACTCCATAAAACCAAAAAATCTGGATTGTTTCTAGAAGTATAGTTTTACCTTACCTTAATGTGAGGTATCCTAGTACATCATGGGTCTTGACTGCTCAGGAAGAATTTTGACCCATTAACTAGGCCTAAGTCTGAGGTAGCATGCGGCCATTTTAAGTTGTCCCAACAAACACAGGGCACAATCCACTGGGAAGTTGTTCTGCACAAGCACCATTAAAATGGATGGGAACTTAACAGAAATGCCCATTCAGTTCAGTGGGGCCCACACAGAAGAACTTCACAATAGATTTTGCTCACAGTTTGTTGTAACTTTTGCTTCATTCAAGTGGATTTTTGTGTACCTTCTGTCTTGTGTTTCCTGTGCTGGTGCACTGTGTCCAACCATTCTTCCTTCAACATTTTAATTTTAGGGGAAATTTATTTTTCCAGAGGATTTTTTTTCACAAATAGATGGACATAAAAAAAAAACAAGATTGAGAGCTAACCTTGTATTATGCTCTTGATTACCTTTTGTATTGGGCTCAATGGCCACATACAGATTAAGGGATTATTACTACTATATACGAATACATTGGAGATAGGGATTGCAATATAAATGGCACGTGTGACATGGAAGCTAATTTAAGGAAGTGTCTTGCTCACCTGGTCAAACACCCATTCCTCACTGCATTTTGCCAATTCAATCCATTTTAGATGTAACCTCGGGTATGGTGAAAGACCCACCGGACGTCTTGGACAGGCAAAAATGCCTTGACGCTCTGGCTGCTCTACGCCACGCTAAGTGGTTCCAGGTTCGGAACATCATTTTACTTTCTTCTTGTAGCCTTATGAGAGAGAGTAGTTCAGTTGTTCGGTTGGATGTTAAACTATGCGGAAAAACTAAAGGTTGCCCATAGTAAATATGTGTATATATATCTATTATGTGTACTCATATATAAAATTAAATGACATGGGGGAAATTAATTCATCTTGGAAGATCTGTATAGAAGAACTGCTTTATGCCGTTCTTGCCAATTTGACGTCAACTTGTTTTTCTGGCCACCAAGATAGCGAAGTTGAAAGCTTGACTCGCTGGGGGAAATCGTATGTTTTGTATTGGTAATGTGTTCCATAAGGCTGCAGAGTAACTTTGCTTTAAATAACAGAATGTGTGTTTAAAGCTTTGTGTGTTAGATGTAAGACTTTTACCCTTTATTTCTTGAAGCTTATTAAGTGTAGGGAATGAAAGGTGAGAAACTATTTGGTTTGGTGACTTTGCACTCCAGCAAAGGTACGACAGAGAAACCAAACAGATTCCCATAGCCTTTCAGTCTCTCTACTTGTTAGCTCTTTACTCCTGTATTTCTATTATAGGAAGGTAATTGTATTTTCTGTACAAATGAACCAAAGTGTGCAGGAATTCAAGGTATATTAGTCTTGTATAACCTGTGCACCTTGACTTCTCAATTACTAACCTTGGCATAAAATGCTTCTGTAAATGGCAGCTCCTGGAATGTTTCATGTGGCTTGTTTCTTTTCTGTGTCTGAGCTTCCATTGAACAGTGGTGTTTTAGCTTCTCTAAGAGGCCTATTTTCTATTGGTGCTGGGATTGATTAACTTGATTTTGTATTGCCCTCAAGGCTAGAGCTAACGGTCTGCAGTCGTGTGTCATTATCATACGTATTCTTCGTGATCTCTGTCAGAGAGTTCCCACTTGGTCTGACTTTCCAAGCTGGGTAAGTACTTCCTTTTTGTTTATTTCATTTATGAATAGTTTCCTATGAAGCATCTCTTAAGTCATTTCACAATGCAATAAAACAATTGCATACATAAAAACAGTTGCAAAACTAGTACAGATACTGACTAGGACAATAATCTGCTTAGTAGGCTTGTTGAAAGAGGGAAATATTCAACAGACACCAAAATGACAATAGAGATTTCTGGTACTCCTTTCCTTCAAATGCTCCATACTTAATTTATTTGAAGGCATTCATTTGTTTCAGAAGTGAGGGTATCCATAATATCAGGACAAAGCAAAACATTTTGAAACACATTTTCCTCTCAAGAATCATGATAATAAGGCAAACGTGTGAGAGAGAACTTCTGAACCAGAAGGCCTCACTCTCATTTTTTAAATAAGATTTACATACCATTTGATTGCTGTGAAACTTATAAGTGATTTACAAGAAATAGTAAAGTCTCAATAAAAATGATTAAAAAACCAATAAAACAATTAATTGCCAATTCTCTGTGTTCTCAGAATTACGCATTAAATTCTTTTGAATATCCTTGCAACTTTGGAATTTTATACTTCTCTTAAGCAGCTGCGTTTATTTGCTGGCTGTTGTGATGCCTCATAGCTTCAATCCAAAGAGCTCCTTGTGCTTATACAAGACACACATGTTGATTACATATATGCAGAGATCCCACTGACACAAAATATTTCTGCCTGATTTAGGGTGATTCCTCCCTCCTCTGGTGCCCCCACTTTTTATGAAGAGTCCTTGACCCTCTAGATGCAGTTTATGGGACATTCAGCAAGAGGAGGGGGGAAATAGGATACCTTGGGTACCCTAAGCCTAGTCACTTGGATTTTCACAAGAGACACTCTTAGCACTGCTATATTCTCCTGTGGTTCATCATCTGTCAATCTTCAGTATGGCAGTATCTGCACTTTTTGAAGGCACTTCCAATGAACATCAGGCAGGCACCTACAGTATTGTCATTTAGGTTCCTGCTTAAAACTTACTCGTTCACCCAGGATTTCCTGGGTAAATAGCTGTATTGATTTTGCACTTGTAATAATGATGATGATGATAATTTTATATTTTGTTCTTAATGTTGGCAGTATAGAAATGTTTGCAAGTTATTAAACAAGTTGCTTAAGCAAGCTTCCCTTTGCTTACACAACTATTGGATATAGCAAACATATTTTTAATTGCTACTGCTGTCCTTCAGGGGCAATTACAGAACAGTGCACAAAATAAGTATTAATTTTGAAGAATTTGAGGGGAGCTGGATCTTTCTAATGACTCTTGCATTCCTTTTATTTATGAAAATTTGCAAGGAGTGTGGGCTGTACTGAAGATGTCCCTGTAAGCTCTGCATCTAATTCAAAACACAGGCCCTTCACCTGTGGAATTCAGTGTTGTGCTATGACAACCATTCCGCCAGCAACAAGCATTTCAGCTGTCCAGATGGAACGACCTCCTCCTCCACCACAGCCATTTGCTCTTCTGGGGGTTCTCTTGACCCTGCAGAGCAGATTATGGAGGGAAAGCACTCTTGTACTAATGGGATTCCCTATGCTGGCTTCCGCTAGCACACTGGGGTAGTTGAATCCAGCCCATGTTACTGATAGGGCTCCACAGATTCTTGCAAGCCTTGGATATGATCATTATTTATGGTAACTACTGAGCTACTCCCAAGGCCCCTGGTATGTGCAGAAGTCTTAGGAGAGTAGGGGGTGAGCCCCTTATTTCCCAGTAGGCTTCAGAGATCCTCTGAAGCTGTGAGTTTTTTGCTCGTTTTTTCTGAGCATCTTCAAAGCCTGGTATGAAGTGAGAGACAGTCATTTCTCTCCCCCCCAAGTTCTCTGCAGTGTGCAGATTTGTAGTTTTGTTTTGTATTATCAAGGCTAGGTGGTGGTATCTGATAACCACATATATACCCTGACTATTGAAACTGTATGCAAACATTTGTGTGTGTTGCCTTTGGCTTAGATTCTAATTTCTTGTGAATGGAACTTTGTTGATGCTCCTGTTGGCAGAAGTTCACCAATTCCCCCTCCAGCCCCTTGCCCCCGCCATCTGTTATGGAGCATTAGGGGGCTCTCTGGAATGTCATGGGGCATTGGAGAATACATGGGAAAGGGGAAATTAGTGAAAATCTGCAGAGGGGCAACTCACAATCTAAGCCTTCTTCATATTTTTGCAGCACAACTCTTCAGTGTTTTATGCAGCAGGACCCCATTTTCATGTCAAGATTGCATCTGATTCCAGCCTGCATTCATTTCCTTGATTCATTTATAGGTTAAGCACATTTTTAATGAACAACACTAGACTCCATTGTGGCTTCCACTGAGAGAAACATGGCAGCATGAATTGATATAGGGAACTCTTTTTTTATTAAAAGGCTTTCTGCAGGTATCAACAGTTGCTGTATTGGTTTAAACTTGCTTATATTTTCTGAGCTGCAAAGTTTTAAGACTGTGTTAACAGACAGCCATTGCTCATAAAGTTATCATGTGCTACTTACCAGCTGATGGCATTCTACATTTCGTCTTCTAAAGTGTGGATAGTGGTTTATCGTTACATCTCTTTGTTTTATTTAGGCAATGGAATTATTAGTAGAGAAGGCAATTAGCAGCGCTACTGGACCACAAAGCCCAGGAGATGCCTTAAGAAGAGTGTTTGAGTGTATATCTTCGGGAATTATCCTTAAAGGCAAGTAGCAGTCATAGTCGACACTTGAAATGCTGTGTTAAACTGATTGGTTTGTCTACTTTACACATTATTTTGTTACAGTATAGGAAGAATGAAATAATACTATCTTCATGAAATTAGTAAAAAGAAAAAAGAAAATAAAGTATACTTTTTTGTTTATAGGTGGTCCTGGCCTTTTGGATCCCTGTGAAAAAGATCCTTTTGATACACTTGCTTTAATGACAGATCAGCAACGAGAAGACATTACTTCAAGTGCACAGGTAATTAAAAGTTCTCAGAAAATAGTTAAATATAGTGAATATCTGATACACAAACTTCAAAAAGGAAAAAAAGAACCTGATCTGAAAAATGAATTTGCTTCCTATATGCTGTAGTTTAATTTCAGTTTTCGATTTTAATTTTGTATTAAACGTACTAAGCACTTAACAGGTCTCTAGGCAACTTACACCGAAGAACATACACAAAAATACATCATGAAATAGAAAAGGGGGAATCATATTAACTCTGGGTGGGTGGGTGGGTGGGTGAGCCCCTCCACCATAGCAGTAGTAACAATGCTGGCAGCAGAGTAACAGAAACAAAAATTATACTCCCACCCAGTAACCAGCACAGCCCACCTCCCTAGTCCCTGTCGATGCACCTGTTGGAGCAGAGAAAGAATTACTAGGGTCTTTTACCAATTTTACAAATCACTGCTTTTCATCTTAAAGGATGTGAAGAAAAAGGAAATGCTATGTCAAAAATAATACCAAATTCACTATTTAATAAAACTGGTTGAAGTAATGATAAAAATCAGGAGCTATATCGATAGTGGCTAGTCAGGGAGTTACAATTCAGGGTAGCATACGGAAAGAGCCCAACCCATGTTATAGACCAGGGTTGGAGAACCTTTTTGGCCAGTGGGACAGATCTCTCTCTCTGCACCCTGCAGATCAACATTGACAGGTGCTTGGTTGGGGGAGATAGTTATCAAGCAGGATTGAACTCCCCATGCATCAGCTGATGCACAACAAATTCATTCCCGCTTCCTGAAGGATTTGAGTGCACCAACACACCTGATCTGGTTTACACACACAAACCAAGCAGGGTTGAACTCTGTGCTTCAGTCCTTTCCAGCTGCAGTATGCAGCCATGTTTTACCTGCCCAACAACCAGTGTCACATGTGAGCCACCTGTGGGGCAGCTGGATGACAGTGGTTTGATAGGCCAAATTTGGCCCATGGGGCAGAAGTTCCCACCACTCTTCTAGGCAGTTTCACTTCTGAAGGCAGAGGAAATACAGCATTTTGCAACATATTCTACACAGGGGACCAATTTTGCTTCACTATGCAACTAACATTTTGTTTTCAAGGAACTTTCAGAAGCTATATCATTAACTGAAATTCCATAAAGCTGTATGGTATATATAGAAGAGTTTTAAATACTCATATATGGTCTTGAAAATGTCTTACTAAAATGAACATGCATCTATTTTTAGAAGTTTAAATAATTCTGATAACCTTTTTCCTCCTCCACAGTTTGCATTGAGACTCCTTGCATTCCGTCAAATACACAAAGTTTTAGGAATGGATCCCTTGCCCCAGATGAACCAGCGCTTCAATATTCACAACAATCGTAAAAGGAGACGGGACAGTGATGGAGTTGATGGCTTTGAAGCTGAGGGGAAGAAAGACAAGAAAGATTATGATAACTTTTAAAAAAAGAAAAGAAAACTGTGTTTGGTGTTAACAGAGGCCATTTGTTCTCTGAATTTTTTCTCAATGTCTGTTAAATACATCCAAAAAAGTTAGAAAAATTACTTTTTGTGTGGCATTCACACCATTTTTTTTAGGATGTGCAGACTAATTATGGTAGAAAGAGATCACAAATGGAAACTATTCTGACTTCTAGGGGACGCCTCATTGTTTAGTTTCTAACTTCTAATGTATGATTCTTGTTTTCTCTTCTTTACGTTAAGTAGTACAATGTATACTTAAATTCCACTGTATTTAATACAGTGTTTTGTGCTTCAGTTGCTTTGTGTATTTTGCTCTTTTATTTAGAATTTTAAGTTACCATTGACACAAGCTGTAAGTTGCTTTGTATTAGAAAATGGTAAATACAGTCCTTCACTTAATATTTTATAGAGGAACACTTTTTGTAAAGTGGGTCTGCAATATTATTTCTCCTAAATGTGAAGCGTTAACACAAACTTATCCTGCTATTTAAGTGCTTTCAATTAAATGTTTCTGCCAAATCCATGGCATTTGTCTCTTTAGTGATATAATGGTGTACTTAAGACAGATTTGTGTTACTCTAATCAGGTTTGTTGTTAGTTATGCATTAGCAGTATAAATGCTGAACATACACAGTTTGGATTTGCTGCAATTTTAGCAACTGCATAATTGATTTTAAAAATTGCATGACTTTGTTTTTAATAGAAGGGCTTTAAAAAAGTATCAATTTAGGTTTCATGCCTAGGTCTTTGTATGATTGACTTTGATATAGCAAGGCCAAAAAATAAATTTCTGAAATTTTGCCGAAAACATTAAGAGGGCATTTTTCCCTTTGGGAAAGAGCTAGCTACTTGTTTTCAAAGAGCTTATCAGTATGGTAGCTCTGAATTAAAATAATTGTTTGCTATATCAGTGCCTGTGAGATTGCTCCTTTAGCTATTTCCTTACCAAATTATTCAGTAACTTTCATTTTAGGTCTACAACCTGAACGTAGATACCAATCTTTCTGGAAATTTGAAGGTTGTTAAAGAAAATAGCAGAAAATTATTTGTGGCCATAGTGTATGCTTATGTGTCCTTCAAACAACTAAATATTATAGCAGTGCTGTAATTCAGGTCTACATCTGGCTGTTGATGTATGCTCTGGTACACAGATGTGATTTGTTACAACACTACAGTGGAATCTGCAAATAAAACTAAAATCTATTAAATGACTTAACGTTCATTATACACTGGGAACATGCACTTTGCTTTGTCTTTCTGATGGGATTATGCTAGTTTTCAGCACATAGATTTAACATTGGCAACCGGTGGTGTCCATCCGCCAATGGAATAGATTTCAACAGTGGTGGCTTCCCTTTCCTCCCTCCCCCCCCCCCCAATCTGCTCCAGATTCATCCATCCAAACCAATTACAAGAAAGGAGATTCTGACTAAACATCAGGAAGAACTTTGACAGTAGGTGCTGTTCAACAGTGGAACAGACTCCCTCGTGAAGTGGTGGACTTTCCTCCTTTGGAGGTTTTTAAGCAGAGGTTGGATGGCCATCTGTAATGGGTGCTTTCGTTGAGATTCCTGCATTGCAGGGGGTTGAACTAGATGGCCTTTGAGGTCCCTCCCAACATATAAAATATGATTCTGTAGGGTCGAGGGGGACCCTCCAGACCAGACTGTAGGGGAGGTTGCAGTAAAGTGGAAACCCATGTGATATTTATGTTGCCCGGTGTTCCTAAAATTTCTTGAGAAATAGGAAATTGTAAATGGTTGACTGATTTCATCAGAGACTGCCATGTTCTGGCGCACTTCAATTTTTGATAATTGCAAATCCTTCAGGCTGTATTTGTTCTAAATTCATAACATTCATTAACAGACACGTAAGTGCAGTATATTGTACGAAGGGGGATGTATCAAAGCTGAATCTTTTGAGCCATTATGACTACAGTGGTACCTCAGGTTACAGACGCTTTGGGTTACAGATGCTTCAGGTTACAGACTCCGCTAACCCAGAAATAGTACCTCAGGTTAAGAACTTTGCTTCAGGATGAGAACAGAAATCGTGCGGCGGCGGCAGGAGGCCCCATTAGCTAAAGTGGTACCTCAGGTTAAGAACAGTTTCAGGTTAAGAATGGACCTCCAGAACGAATTAAGTTCTTAACCCGAGGTACCACTGTATACCTAAATTATTAACTTTTATTCTCATTTAAGATTTGATGCATCATATTGGCGAGCACATTGTGAGAGTACCTGGACGTAGTCAGTTTTGGTAGCATAGAGACTTCAAATGCTGCTGGTTGTGATCTGAGTGTAAGGGGACTGGGATGTTTTTAGAAGCGCACACCTTTTCTAATAATGGGGCATTTTTCTATCTTAGGCCACATAGCATGTTGCTACTCCCCCCGCTCCCCCCAAAAAAAATCTGTGGTCACATATTTCCATGTCTTCACATTTCTCTTTTGGGCCTTCACATTCTCCTGTGTGCTGCTTCTTCAGCATTGTGACAGTGGAAGAACATCTTTAAATGATTTTTTCCAACATTCGTGCACTATAATAATACATGCAGCTTGTAGTGTGTTTTTACGCACAGCATTTGGATTTTAGGACAAAGTTCTGTTTATTTTTAACAGAGTATGCTAAACATCGGACCATCATTTAAGACAGCATTGGTAACCCGAACAATAATTAACAGTGCAATCTTCTACATGATCATTTGGGGGAAAGTCCCATTGTGCTTAATGGGCCTTGTATTCCTTCCCATGACTACCAGTCTGGGTAGGCGAGTTGTGCCAGAGGCACTTAAGTAGCTTGTCACCACACCAGCTTGGGCTCCCTCTACCCCCAGATGGGAGCATTTTTGGGAATCGGAGGCAAATACTTAGGAGGGGAGGCTGAAAGCACCCAGCCTACCTGGCTGTCCCCTGAGCCCAATGTAGCTTGTTTTTACTCTGTCAAACCCCGCACACATCGCACCAACCAAGTCATTTTAGGCATTGGGGTGGGGAATGTCAACTGAGGGAACGCACCCAAGACCGCAACAGCCTAGTTTATGATGAAAAAGACGGAACAAACAAGAGGAGGCCAAATGTTGCTTCAAGAAAATGCAAAGAACCTATACTGTTGCATCTACTTACAAAAACTTCTGGTCTCATGTTACAGAATAGATGGTCAGCTGAGGGACTTTGGAGGACAAAGGACAGTTGGGCAGTGAACATTGACTTTTGGAGGTTGGGTGATGGACTAAGGTAAAGGGACCCCTGACCATTAGGTCCAGTCGTGGCCGACTCTGGGGTTGCGGCGCTCATCTCGCTTTATTGGCCGAGGGAGCCAGCGTACAGCTTCCGGGTCATGTGGCCGGCATGACTAAGCCGCTTCTGGCGAACCAGAGCAGCGCACGGAAACGCCGTTTACCTTCCCGCCAGAGCGGTACCTATTTATCGCTTTCGAACTGCTAGGTTGGCAGGAGCAGGGACAGAGCAACGGGAGCTCACCCCGTTATGGGGATTTGAACCACTGACCTTCTGATCGGCAAGTCCTAGGTGGTTTAACCCACAGCGCCACTCGCCACCCGTTAATTACTGCATTTTCCTGCGAAATGGAGACTATTCTGTGCTTTGTATATTCTAGAGGAGATGTTCTCTGGTATACTCTGCCCACATTACAGGGTTCACCTCCAGGTAAGAGTACAGGATTGTAGTCTAAGTCTTAAGTACGCTGTTTCCAAATTCCAATAGAATGAGAACAAGATTTTCTTTTTTTTTTTTTTTTTTATAATATATTTATTGAAGTTTTCAAATAAAGCATATATTAGATAAGCACAACTTGTCATTGTCCATTTAACATCTCTCAATTGTTACATGGGACTCCCCCACACCTCCCGCATACACTTACATCATTGTTAAATTAATTTCAAACAAATTATCATTTAACTCATCTTAATTAATAATCTTAATTTGGTTTGACATATAATTCAACCTTAAATCTAATTTAATGGTAGACAATTATCTGCACTGGCATCCAATTCAACACTCAGCCAAATTACAATATTTTTGTAAATAAATCTTAAATTCCCTCCAATCTTCTTCCATCCTTTCTTCTCCCTGGTCTCGAATTCTGCCGGTCATCTCGGCTAATTGCATATAGTCCATCAGTTGCATCTGCCATTCTTCCACAGTGGGTAGCTCCTGAGTTTTCCAATTCTTGGCAATTAATATTCTTGCTGCTGTTGTTGCGTACATAAAGAATGTTCTGTCCTTTTTTAACACACTCTGGCCGACAATACCCAGGAGAAAGGCCTCTGGTTTCTTAGTAAAGGTGTATTTAAACACCTTTTTTAATTCATTATATATCTTCTCCCAAAAGGCCTTCACTCTAGGGCAGGTCCACCAGAGGTGAAAAAAAGTTCCTTCATTTTCCTTACATTTCCAACATTTGCTATCAGACGAATGGTATATTTTAGCCAGTTTAACAGGGGTCATGTACCATCTATACATCATTTTCATCACATTTTCCTTCAACGCATTACATGCAGTGAAGTTCAGCCCAGAGGTCCACAACCTTTCCCAATCTTCAAACATAATATTATACCCAATATCCTGCGCCCATTTTATCATTGTTGATTTTACCATTTCGTCATGTGTGTTCCATTTCAGCAGCAAGTTATACATTCTTGAAAGTACCTTAGTCTTAGGTTCTAACAGTTCAGTTTCTAACTTTGACTTTTCCACTTGGAATCCTAGCTTTTTGTCATTTTTAAACACTTCTTTAATCTGAGCATATTGTAACCAGTCTCGCACTTTGTCTCTCATCTTTTCTAAACTCTGCAATTTCCAGTTGTCACCATCCTTTTCTATTATCTCCCAATATTTTGGCCAGTTGGCCTCCATATTGGCTCTTTTCCAAGCCTTAGCCTCCAGGGGTGACAGCCACCTCGGAGTTTTATTCTCCAGTAAGTCTTTATATTTTGTCCAGACATTAAAAACTGATTTTCTGACAATATGGTTCTTGAAGGCCTTATTTATCTTAGCTTTATCATACCATAGATATGCATGCCATCCAAACGCATTATTAAAACCTTCCAAATCCAAGACATCCGTATCTTCAAGAAGTAACCAATCTTTTAACCAGCAGAAAGCTGCAGCTTCATAATACAACCTTAAATCTGGCAGGGCAAAGCCCCCTCTTTCTTTCGCATCTGTTAATATTTTAAATTTGATTCTGGGCTTTTTGCCCTGCCAGACAAATTTAGAAATATCTTTCTGCCACTTCCGAAAGCACTCTGTCTTGTCTACAATCTGCAGTGTCTGAAACAAAAATAACATTTTTGGCAATACATTCATCTTGATGGCAGCTATTCGGCCTAACAAAGAAAGATTTAGTCTTGACCAACTATCCAAGTCTCTCTTAATCTCTGACCAGCATTTTTCATAATTATCTTTAAATAAACTCAGATTTTTTGCTGTTATGTTTACCCCTAGGTATTTAACTTTTTTAACCACATTTAGTTCTGTCTCTTTCTGAAGCTGTTCCAACTCAGTATCTGTCAAGTTTTTCCCCAAAACTTTAGTTTTTTGCTTGTTTAACTTAAATCCTGCCACTCGACCAAAGTTTTGAATCAGTTGTAGTACTCTTTTCAAACTAGACTCCGGCTCCTGTAATGTCAGAACTAGGTCATCTGCAAAAGCTTTAAGTTTATATTGTTTCGCTCCGACCTGAATCCCTTCCACCAACCGGTCCCCCCTAATCATATTCAGGAGCACTTCCAGAACCGAAATAAACAGTAATGGGGAAATCGGGCAGCCTTGTCGTGTACCTTTTTCAATTTTAAACTCTTCTGTAACCACATTGTTAACTATCAGTTTAGCCTTTTGTTCTGAATATATTGCCTCAATCCCGTTCTCAAACCCCCGTCCCACTCCCATTTCTTTTAAATTCCCCTTCATAAATTTCCAAGATATGTTGTCGAAGGCTTTCTCCGCGTCTATAAAAATTAAAACTGCTTTAGTGTTTATGTTTGTTTGTAAAAGTTCCAATATGTCTATAATGTTCCTCGTGTTAGTAAACATATGTCTGCCCGGGAGAAAGCCTGCCTGGTCTTTATGGATTATCTCACTTAAAACTTTCTTAAATCTTCGTGCCAAAACATCTGCAAATATTTTGTAATCCACATTTAAAAGGGAGATGGGACGGTAGTTCTTGAGTTGTGTCTTTTCAGTTTCTGACTTTGGAATCAATGTGATAAATGCTTCTTTCCACGATTCAGGCGCCTTCTTCCCCTCCATTATTTCATTACTGACCTCCAACAAAGGTTGTATCAAATAATCCTTCAATGTCTTATAGTAGTTAGAGGTCAGTCCATCTGGCCCTGGTAATTTGCCCTGTTTCAGACTCTGGATGGCCTGTTCAATCTCTTGTCGTGTTATTTTGCCATTCAAAATTATTCTATTTTCTTCTGACAGCTTTGCTAATCCATTTCTCTCCAAAAATTGTGTAATCTCTATTTCATCTTGTGGCCCTTGAGTGTATAACTTTTTAAAATACCTCTGGAAGCACTTTCTAATCTCTCCCGGGTTCTGAATGTTCCTTCCTTCAACCTCTAAGTTTGTTACTGTATTTAATCTTTGTCTCCTTTTCAACTGCCAGGCTAGCAGTTTCCCACATTTATTTGCCGATTCAAAAGTTTTTTGTTTCATTATTTTAATCTTCCATTCTATTTCCTGATTTATCAGTTTGGAATATTGTGCCTGATAAAGTTTAATTTCTCTCAGAATCGGTTGGGACTTCGGGTTAGATCTTAACTTCTTCTCCAACTCTTTGATACTTTCCAGAATTTTATCTTTCTTTTCATTTTGCAGTCTTTTCTTTAAAGAATTCTGTTGAATCAAGAACCCTCTCATCACAGCTTTACTTGCATCCCAGATAGTTCTTTTTTCCACCGTAGTGTTCAAATTAATCTCAAAATAGTCCTTTAAAGTTTTTTGGGCCTTCTTTACAATTCTTTGGTCTCTAAACAGGCCATCATTCATCTTCCATCTAAAGGAGCCGGTTGGGATCAATGTCATATCCATTCTCAAGGCGTTATGGTCGGAGCATGTTTTAGGGCAGATTTTCACCTTCCTCACCTTAGGTGCCAGACTTCTAGTTATCCATATTTGGTCGATTCGTGTCCAAGTCAGTTGAGCTTCAGAAAAGAATGTTCCTTCTCTTCCCAAGGGGTTTCTAACTCTCCAGATGTCAACCCAGTCCATATTGTCAGTCATTTCAAAAAAGGTCTTAGGTAGTCTTCCCTCTTTAGTAATGTTCTGGTTCTGTGACTTATCCATATTTGTTGATGCGACCCCGTTCATGTCCCCCATCATGATGACGTTGTTGTAATCCAGATAATCCAGCATGGTCTCGTGCAACTTCTTATAAAAATCCGATTTACCTTCATTTGGAGCATAAATTCCTAATATCAAAATTTTTTCTCCTTGATACTGTACTTCTATTGCGAGGATTCTTCCACTTTCATCTTTAAAAAGAAATTTTGGTGAAAGGCTCTCTTTTGCATAGATCACTACACCTCTCTTTTTAACTGTATCCGATGATATAAATTCTTGACCAAGCCTTTTATTTATTAACACCTTTCTATGGAGCCTAATCACATGTGTTTCTTGTAAGCATATAATGTCCAATTGTTCCTTTTTTAAAATATGAAAAATTTTAGACCTTTTTTCAGGACTGTTGCAGCCATTTATGTTCCAGCTCAAAAGCTGCAGAGACATCCTGGATAGGTCTGGTTATTCTTTCTGGGGTGGTACCTTGTTCTCCGGTCCTTGAGGATCCGAGGGGGCGGGCTCCCCTGGAAGTTCTGGCGCTGGCAATCCAAGTCCTTTGTGGAGGTCTTCTCCGTGTGCTCCCAAAAACTTGTCTCTATCTTCCACTGTTTTGATTTTGATCTTTCTCCCTCTGTAGGTAAAGGATAATCCTTGTGGAAACTCCCACCTGAAGATAATTGCGTTGCTTCTCAACAGTCTTGCCAATTCCGTGTAGTTAGATCTAAGGTCCAGCAACTGCTTAGGAATGTCCTTGTAGATTTCAATTTTCTTGCCCAAAATGCCTAGTGACTTTTCGTAGTGCAGGCCCAAAATCTTGTCCCTTTCCTCCTTTGATCTCAGTGTTATCAAACAATCTCTGGGCTTCTCTGTCCTTCTGACTCTGCCAAGCCTGAAAGCAGATACGATTTTAAAGTCTTTTTCCTCTAACTTCCAAAACTTGGCAAATTCCTTAGTTAGAAATTCAATAAAATTATCTTCTTCCACCTCTGGTATTGACCGTATCCTCAAGTTGGTCTCCCTGTTTCGCAGTTCTGTCATCGAAAAGTAAGTCTGATGTTCTCCAACTTGTTTGCTGAGTGGTCTTACTTCTTTCTCAAGTTCTTCCAGTCTTTGACTAGTATCTTCAGCCAGTTTACGATTTTCACCTACAGCCTCCTTTAATTCTCCAATAGACTGGGCATTCTGTGCAACTTGTCCAGTCAGCTTATTCAAGCTTTCTGTGTTCTGTTCAATTTTAGCTGTATGCAAATCAGCCTTCTTGTCCAGAGCCTCCAGTTTCTCCAAAATTTTCTCCAAGACAGAGCTACTTGTCCCTGAAGCCATATCTCCCAGGTGCAGCTCCTCTGTCTCACCCTCCCCTGCCTGTATTAGGGAGGCCGCCTCTATGTCTGGAGGCAAAGTGGAAGGCAAGGCCGGCACAGAAGATCTACGCTGTGAGGCTGCAGATAAAGTTAGAGTTGTTTGTTTGGTCCTTCCTCTTCTCCTTGCGCCACTCATTCCAAAGTTATCTGTAATCCAAGGTCAATCCAAGTTGTTCCCATGAGAAAGCAGAGTCCCAGATACAATAGTCAAACAGAGGCCGGGAAAGGGAAAGTAAAACAAAGTCACTGCTGTAAATCCAAAATCCTCTAGAGGGAGCTTAATACGTCTTCAGGGAAAAGATCAAATCCAATACGTCTTCAGGGAAAAGATCAAATCCAAGTTAAACTTATAAATTTAAATCCATGTCCATCGCCTCCACAATGTATTATTTTTAGCAGAGTAAAACTTAAAGCAAAACAGTGTTTCTTACAGTGCCTTGACTGCAACAGTTTCAAAGTATCCAGTTCCAACTCAGAATGTTTCAAAACCTGAATTCAATGTATCCAAAGTTGCAAACTGGTGTTCATCCAGGCAGCTCCAGCACCAGAGATTCTTATTTATTTTGTAATCCACTGGTGCCACAGAAGAAGGATATCAATGCACCCCCAATATGACCAGCAAAAGTCAATAGCTCAAAGTCTTTCACTCAGAAAACTGCTTTAACAGGGTGCCAGCATTTAGTTAACGCATAACTTTTTGTCTCCACTCCTCCTGCTCTTTGCTTAAAGTTCAGTATAGCGGGAGATGGGCTTCCTGCTTATCCTCACTCCGTTTTCAGCCAGATTTCAACTTTTTTTAAAAAAGTTTTAAAAGTTTCAGAAAGTTCTCAAAAAGTTTCAGAAAGTTGACAAAAGTTTCAGAAAGTTTTCAATGTCCAAATTTACTCACGGGTTGTAGTTTCCAAAGTTCAGAAAAGTTGCAGGAAGAAAGGACAGCGCTGACCGGCCACAGCAACGCGGCTTCACTTCGCTGTTTGCGCAATGACCCACAGCGCCGCTACCCCCTCCGCGATCCGGAGCCCCTTACGGGGTCCCTTCAGCGTTTTGGGGGCTGCTTCTGGCGCCCGCCGGGTCCCGAGACCACAGGCTTCTGCCACCTGTGGTTTTCCTGAATGGGTCTCCGCTTCGCCGTAGCGGACGACCCGTTTACAGCGGAGCTCCCTTCTCCTTACTCGGAGAAGGCAGCCATTACCGGTCGCGCCGCCTCCGGAAGTCCGAGAACAAGATTTTCAAGGTGATAAACTTTTTTTAATTGCTGGAGAAATTTCTCCAGGTAACAAGACCTTATCTGTTTTAAGTAATCCTACCCAAGTAAAACTTTGACTTGCCTTACTTGCCAGTTTAATAAATAAGTCAATTTCAGACATAATGGCTGCTGTTCAGGAAACAAAGGCTGGACATCTGATAATAATACTACAATGCTATTAAGTACTGCTTGATAAGAGTCACTATGGTGCAAGTCTTATCAGGTGGTCATGTTCTGTGATGCAAAAGCTTTACCTGTTGGAGGGAGGCAAAGGCATTTTGCATACATTCGGGTGTATTAGTGCACACATTCCAGGACTGAGCTCTTGGTATTCATGACTCTGCTTAAGATTTATGATTTCTGTTATTCTTCCTAGTGCTACTTAGAATCAGATTGTTATCCAACACAATTGTCTTCTCCCAACAAATCCTGTACCACTGTTTGTACTGCCAAAACAACATAAAAAACCCCAGCAGAGACAGGCAGTATCATGTTTGATAATACCATTTAATAAACTGCATGAAACACCTAGCTTTTCCTTAATACACTGGGCTTCATAAAATCACTCAAGGGACCAAATTATTTAAAATGTCTTATTTTTCCCCATGATTGTTCTAACTTTAATTATTCCTTCCTGTTCCCATAACTTCCTAATTGGCTCTTTCTTGGTTGGTTTCTTTTTTAACTCTTCCAACGTCTGGCATACAAAATCCCTGCTAGAGTTAAGTATATAAAGCAGGCGTGGAAAACCTTTGTTCCCCCAGATGTTGTTGAACTACAATTCCCATCATCTGGCCACCAATGAGAGGCATTGTTATAGACTGCATAAGGTTGGGGAAGAAGAGAAGTAGGGAGAGAGAAAGTGAGAGAAGGTTGTGGTAGCAAACTTTCGTTCTTTTGCATAACTTGATTTGCCAACAGGGTGACATTCAGTCTTTGTATTTCTAATTAAAAGTGAAAACATCTTACACATCCCATCCACTCCCAAACAGCTGCAAGTCTCCCAAACAACCTTCTAAACAGCTGGGGCAATTAATTCAAAATTAATCAGCTGCTGAGCTATTAATTGGGACCAGGTGTTGCAAACACATCTCACCTGGGCTAGAAAACTTCTGCTTCCAAGCAGAATTGATTTACTTACCATTAACCCCCTAGATTAGGGATGGAGAAACTTTGACCTTTGAGGTATTGTTGAACTACGGCTTTCCATAATTATTGGCCATACTAGCTGGAAGCTCAGCTGATGGCAGTTGCAGCCCAAGAGCCTTACGACCTGAGTAGTTGAATGAGCACCTGCAATTATCAACCTGCCAACATACAGCATTAAAATCTTAAAGAGGCCCCCTTCTGAGTGCTTTACATAATTTTTTCAACTGGCACTTTACAGCAGCGGGGGTGGGACATGATTATTTCCTCGGTTTATTGCAAAGTGTTTATTAGTTGTTGCAAACAACCCTAGAAATACTCGTATGGAAGAGCAGTATAGATATCATTAAATAGGAATGTAGTTGTTGGTGTGTGGGTGTGGTTTTGTTCTTATTGCTTTGATTTGCATCCTTATTGCACCCTGAAGGGCAACATAAGGCTGTTCTACCTCCCCTGCCGGTGTTCACAAGTGGCGAGAATGCTTTTGCACTCACATTGTGTTTGTGGGCTTCCCATAGATATTGGTTGGCCAGGCTGAAAAGGGAGAGTTGCAAGGGACCACAAGGGTCATCTAGTCCAACCCCCTGCAATGCAGAAATCTCAACTAAAGTTTGCTCCATCCTCTATGCGACAGCCCTTCAGACATTTGAAGATGGCTATCATATCTCCTCTTTCCCAAATCCTTCAAACATCCCTCCTAAGGCTTGGCTTCCAGACCCTCGATCATTTTGGCTGCCTTCCTCTGCACACGTTCCACCTTGTCAATATCCTTTATCATTTGGAGAGCCCAGAACTGGTCACAGCACTCCAGTGTGGTCTGACCAAGGCAGAAGGATCCTAACATTTCCCATAACAATTTAAAACAAACACGTTGCATCTGATTTTGTTTTCGGGTTCCTGGAAATTTTATAGTCGCACACACCTTTACAAACCGTGCAACTTAAAATTGCATTATGAGAAACTAGATTCGTGTGCGGCGGTACTACAGTTAATACAGCTCAGAGTTCCAGGCGACGGGGGAGGGGAGGGGACAAGGAAATCACCTCTCCTTTTAAGCCGTTCCGTGAGTCATTTGCTGATTGGGTAACGTATCTGTCGTTCAGCTCTTGGATTTTTTTTATTTATCTAATAAATGTTGTGATTGGTCCCAGGACACTTTTCCCCACCCCTTTTTTCACGGGAACGACCATTCCCTGCAAAGCGAGCGAGAAAGGGCGGGGCGGGTAGGCGGGACCTCTGCCTGAGATCGACCTCCTGCCGGCCCAATG
The DNA here is from genome assembly GCF_965153285.1 of Podarcis tiliguerta. NCBI lineage: Eukaryota > Metazoa > Chordata > Lepidosauria > Squamata > Lacertidae > Podarcis > Podarcis tiliguerta. The sequence continues at coordinate 47,757,743 of NC_139544.1, forward strand.
GCGGCGCGGATGGCTGGGCGGAGCTCGTGCATTAATAGGGCGGGGGGGAGAGGCTCACGTGCGCCGCCGCCGGGACTGTGGGCTCTTGCCGCTCGCTGCGATGGGAGGGATTAACTACGTGAGGCGAAGCAGGGCGGCGCTGGAGGACGACGACGACGCCGCGGAGTCCTCCTGGGAGGAGCTGCCGACGCCGCCCTCGCCCGCCGGCACCGGCCGGAGCCCTGGCAGCGCCGCCGCCGCCGCCGGGAGTACGCGGGGGCCAGACATGCTGGGCGCGGGGGGCGGCGCGGGGGCCAGGCCGGCCAAGCCCTCCTTCGTCTCCTACATCAGCCCGGAGGTAGGTCGGGGACTGAGGGGACCAGGCGAGGCGGTTGGTCTGAGAGGAAGGGAGCGAGGGCGGGGGCGCGGGTGGGGCTGGCGGCGCGCGGGGGGAGGAGGGAGTGGGGAGAAGGGGGCGAGGGGGCCGGCGTGGGAATGGGGTCCTCCAGGGCTTTTTACCTGACCCGAGATTGAGAAACAAACGCCGGTCTAAGCTTTTGTGGAAGGAGGTGGAAGGAGGTCTATTAAAAATTATAATAACGGAAAATAAGCATTGAAAAAATATTAATAGTGTTATTAAAAGTGCACTCTGTCAGAAGCAGACACTCTCAAGGGGTGTGTGTGTGTGTGTATATATATATATTGTATATATATTGTGTGTATATATATATATATATATAGGGGGCGAAGTGGGCCGGCGTGGGAATGGGGTTCTCCAGGGATATATATATATATATATATACACACACACACAAACACACCTTGAGAGTGTCTTGCTCCTGGCCAAGTGCACTTTTAATAACACTATTAATACTTTTTAAATGCTTATTTTCCGTCATTACTATTTTTAATAGACCTCCTTATTTATTCCACAAAAGCTTAGACCAGCGTTTGTTTCTCAATCTTGGGTCTCGAAACCCATCTTCAGGTCTCTTAAAAGAGTTGCTTCCTTCAGGTGCTGCGAGGTTGGGTCGGTGGTCCCTGCTTTATTTGGGGAGTATGTGCCCCTCACAAGTGAAGTTTTTTATATATATTAAAAAAACAGCCGTAGAACTATAGCGTTGGAGGGGTTCCCCTCCCCCCCCAGGGTCATCTAGTCCAGCCCCCTGCTATGCAGGAGTAGGCACGTGGCCCATTGGGGATTGAACCCGCGACCTTGGCATTATCAGCAGGACGTGGCTTCCGCAGAAGTGTAACCATGATAATAAACCTTGTGTTTGTGACGCCACGAGACTTTTGCTTTTTAGGATAGCAATATATTGCTTTTTCTTGTTTGTAGGTTAGTGTGCCTGCTGTGAAGTTAGGTCAGTGGTGCGCTTTCACTTTCTCACAACCCTCCTCCCCACTGTTTTGCGTTGAGGGGAGGAGGGTTGGGCAGTCACCAAGTGTGCAAGGAGAATTTGTGTCTGGCGTCAGCGTGTGTGGTGTTTCGTACAGTGAAAGTCCCTGCCGCAGGAGCTTAAAAGCTTACTTGATGGGAAAGGGGGGGGGGGAGAAGGTAACAGCAGTGGGAGGTGGAGAAAACAGGGGAAGAGAATAATAAGGATAAATTTAGTTTTTGATAATGTTAATCAAGTTACTGGGCGCTTTTGATATTATTTTTTTTAACTGCACAAAACTAAAAGCATTGAAAGCATGAAATTATTTACATCTTGATGGTAGCTGGTCATATATATTCTCATGTTGGTGTGTTTCCAACAAAAACAAGTGTAGTTGTTGAATAATAACAGTGGGTTTTTAAAAATACATTGGCTTGGTGAAGTGCCCCTGTTGAAGCTTCATATTTAACCATTAGCTTGATACCAGCTTTCCTACTGTGGTCGAAGTAAGGCCCTCCCTAGCTATGTGTTTACTCAGTACCAAGCTCCCCTGAGCTCACTGGGACCTACTTCCAGGTAAGGCTGCTTAAAGGGTTGTAGCCTTACTGTCCAAATAATTTTGCTTTGCTGATACAGAGAGGCTAGTTTCTGCCTGTAATGCTTCGTTTTAAAATATGTCAGTCTTTATATACTTGGGATGAAATAAGGTAAATTATAAGTTTGCATTTTCTGGATGCTGCCAAGGTATGTCAGAACAGTTTAACCTTTGTGAAGTGGTGTGACTCAAGCCTGCATGGGATAGTCTTGCATTTGTTCCTTAAGGGATGTTTCCTGCTTTGCTCCCTCCAAGCTCCTTAAATCTAAGTTGGTTGCAGGCTAAAGTAGCATTGTGAGGAAAGGAACTCTATATGCGTGTAGTATATTGATGTGTAGTTACAGTAAAGCACCTGTTGCTGTGACAAAAGTGGGGAAGGAAGCCTTGTATAGTGCAAAGCACTCAGTGGGCTTTATATTTCCACTGTCAAGAGGAAGTCGGCCAGACTTTGCCATCATTGTAAAAATAGCAATTTTCTATTTGCCATAAGAGTGAATGGCAGTCATTAATTATTATAAGGGGAATATATAGAAAAGGTGTGCACCTCTGATAGGAGTTAAACCTGCTCTCTGCCTGTGGTGACTTCTGCCATTTCAAATCAAATCTATCTGCAAAACTGCATTCTTGATTGTACTAAATATGATTGCATGTGGGACAAAAAACCCAATTAAATTTTTCTCTTCCCCTTTCCTCTTTTAAACAGTAGCTTGGTCAGAGATGGGTGGTGCTAAGTAGGTGTGGTTGGGATAGGATTTCTGAATATTCTTACCTCGGATCACTAGGTGTAAGGCAGATGTAATTCTGTGGACTCCCTCTCAGAATTGCTTGGTTGCAATTTGGCTTGAAAGAAGCTTTGTAGGCATATTTTCAAGCCTAATTGTGGCAAAGGGTGCTTTTTGTGGGGTAGGGAGGTGTGAAGAAAATAAGCTAACGCCGTAACCAGCTGTGCTCCTTCTGCCAAAAATGTCACCTATGCTACAACTTGACTTTAAAAAAAGCCTTCTGTTGGCTACAGTGCTCTTCCCCTGCTGCAACTAGGCTTTAAAATTCAAAATAAGTCCCAGTCCTGCCCCCATTCTTGAAGGGAGATGCTCTTCCTGTTGTTGCAATGCCCTTGAGGATTTTTCAGGTTCCCAAATGTGCCCACTATCCCCAAAAGCTGATATTTGGAAGTGTATGATAGGGCCAGTGAAGAATGGTGTGAGAGTGGAGTGTTGAAATATGGCATTTCCTGCTTTCTTTTAAATGCCTGAGGATCTTATCATTAGGTAGACAGGTGTGCTGAGGGAGTTTAGTGAATTGAGGAGAGAAGGTTGTCTTTGGCAGGCTATTGGAGGGCAATTTGTGTTGTTGGAATGCTGTGACGGAAGAGGCGCTGCTTCACATCCCCTACATCTCCTGTTCATACATATCCTGCAGCAAACTATTAACTACATATGGAATCAAAGAGTAATAGGGGAATAGATGGTTTCAGATAATACCTGCTGATGTAAGTGCACTGTAGGATTTTCTATCTCTTCTCAGACAGAGGCTGTATGTATTTTTGCTCAAAGGCTCATGATATAAATTTAGGTGTACAGTAATGTGTGGGTAACTGCAAGCCTGTGACTTGTGCGTCTTCTAGATTACCTTTGTGACGGGAGTATTGGAATTTTGTGCATATTGCTGCTTCCTGATTAGGCAGGCAGTGAGCCAATTGGTTTGACTGTGCATAGGAAAACATTTGCACTGAGAGAGTGTTAAGCATGAGGTGGGTTTTAATAGGTAGGAGAGGATATATTGCAGTTTATCCCTCCAGGCCCCCATGTGTATGGGTTGAAGAGTTTTAAAAGTCCCATCCTTAGCAGCAAAATTGAAGCATGTGGATATTGGGCAGTAAAACCTTGTTTTGAGCAAGTCTAGCCATGAAGCTGGTTCTCCCTTTATTACCCCACTTAAAAAAGAATCAGACAACAACTTGTAAAGTAAGTGTAAGAATAAGATTTATAATCATGCAAAGGCAACAGTAAAAGCTATGCAGGCAAAATGCTTATATTTACAGTATAACCAGCCTCAGGCATATACCTAAAGCTGAGGCATGACTGCATCCAATGCTGGTCAAAGGAATAGAGAGAAGAGAGAGGAAATGCCCCTTCTCCACAGAGCCCTCTTTACCATTGTATTTCTATGGTCTGAGTATTTGCCTACAGCTCTGTGGTATTAGTTAGGTTTGGCTGATAATCTCCCACATTAAGCAGGTGCCAGTTAATCTTGTATTCCAAATTTAACAGCTAATGAATGACTTGTGACAGGTACCGGTATGTAAAGTTCTATATGGTGTTGTTGTGTACCAAGTGTGGTGAAGCTGAATAATGGTCAGGAAAATATCCCTTGTTTCTTTCCAGAATACATTGAAAATTGCAAAGTTTAGAGTCATGGAAGATGTTGTAAGAATCTACTTTTAAAAGAAATGGTGCCATGCTTCCAATTTGACAGGGGGAAGAAAGCAGAAACAATGCTTTCTTTACTTGCCAAAGTAATGAAAGCAGATACTTGAACTTGCCCTTCAGGCCAGTTCCATACTGGTTCTACTTGTTTATAGTTTCATTCTGCTTTGGCGTTAACTGAAGGACATTAAAAATGATTTGAATATCCCAAATAATTGTTATAAAAATACAATTATCATTGTGCAGCACTACTAAAATTTGGTGTTTGGGTTTGTTGGTTTAGTTATCTCCATGTTAATTTATACTGGAACAAAGACTAAATAGGAAACAAATTTGGATAAAGTTTCCTAGTATCTAGTATATTGTCTTTTTTTGTGGGGGGTCAGGTCCTTCAGAGATAACTTGCACAAAAGTATCCTAAGCCTCAGATGAGCTCAAAGTTATCCTGGGGGAAAACTTCTATTTTCAGTTTTGTATGTACTGCGGGGAAAATTTCAAGGTTAAGTTGCATTCATGAAATGGGAGCAAGGTGGTGCTTGGGGAAAATCCCTGGGATAAGTATGTTGTCAGACAACTCTTGTCAGGACACATTTTGTGTTAGTTTCTAATGGAGTTAACTGTGGAGCATTGCAAGCAATATGGCAGCTCCACTGACCTTGGGTACATTTTAAGATTATATACTACTTCCATGAAGGCACATATGGTTTTTCCTGCTCTCATTTTATTTTCTCTACAATATTGATACCATTTTTTTAGGCTTAGAGAGCGATCCTAGCCCAATGTCACCCAGTGAGCTTCATGGTTGAGCAGACTACTCAACCCAAGGGCTCCTTGTTCAAAGCCAAATACAGTGGTACCACCATGTGGTGGGCTGGACTATATTTGTTTGGGGGAAATGAATGAATTCCTATGCCCCACAAATAACCCAGAGATGCATTTTAAATAATATCACACATTCTACTCATGTAAAAACACCAGGTAGGCCCCACAAATAACCCAGAGCTGCATTTTAAATTCTACTCATGTAAAAACACGCTGATTCCCAGACCGTCAACGGGCCAGATTGAGAAGGCAATTGGGCCGCATCTGGCCCACAGGCCTTAAGTTGCCTACCCCTGGTCAAAACCAATGACATTACCAGGGATTACTGATAGCCAGGGTTACATATTCAAGATAGTTTCCATTATTAGCTAAGCACCTGGTTGGCATTGCCCAAGTTAAATGGTGGGTGAAAGGATATGTTTCATCAGTTTTGCATTTCTGGTGTTTTATAATTCTAGTTGCAGAAAGACCAGGTAAGCTTATGATAAAAGTACAGTGTTTTTGAATTTACTGTTGTGTGTTGAATCTCAGCTACTTGTGAAGTAGTGTCATTTCCTCTGTGACAGCTAAACTAAGTGTAGGGAATTTCACATCCCCTGGAGTAGATACTATTAACTGTAAACACTCACATTTTCCCACAATAAACAGTTCACTGCTATGCAAAGTTTAGTCTTTGCTGCATCTATATTTGGCTGATTTCCTGCTGCTTTGCAGCTTGGATTATGTCAAGGATTTTCTCTCTCTCTCTCTCTTTCTGGGTGTGGGTGTTTGCAGAGTACCAACATGTTTTAAAAACCAGCTAGATCCTTCTTGCCAGGTAAAGAGAAGCTGATGATGCTGGACAAAATTGACTCCAGCATGTACTGCCTGTCATGGCTTATCTTGTATTCTATTTATGATCTCCAAGGAGAATGTCTATATTTATGTAGACAAAGCAGTAGCACCTCCACCCAGGGAATTAATCATAGAAAATCAGGTTGAAGGGGGGTGGAAGTTAGTGCATGGAAAAGAAGGAAGAGACTCTAGCTATGAAGTATAAAGAAAAAATCGGACTGCATAGGCCACTTCCTGCTTCATACTGAAGCTATTTAAAAATGTTTCCGGGGCAGAGGTGAGAGCTGCCCATAAAAATAACGGAGAAATCCAAGATTTTAAAGGAGCTTTGGGATTTGTTATCAATGAGTCCACCCCAGCCAAAATAACTCTGCAAGAGGTAGCCACAAAGAGCTCTGTTCCTTCTCACTTTCTTCTTAATTAGAATGAAACCCTTTAAAATATAATCCTACTACTGTAAATTTCAAAGTATGTCAAGTTTTTTATATTACTGGTTTGAAGAAGCTTTGGATAGGAGAGAGTGCTTTACAACAGCCCTGCACTATATAGTTAATACTGCAGATCAGTCTGAGTGGTTTAAAACAACCCTGCAGTATATTTTTCTAAGGATTGGTAAATGGTGAACCTTTAAATCTGCAGTACATTTCTTTCTGCCCCTACTTGTAGTCTGTTTGGTACAGCCAAGATGATGTGTAAATTGGATTTGCTAGCCACTTGTTAAATGCACTCGGAATAGCAGCTGTTTTCAGAAAAGGGAACTTTGAATCCAGATGTGTATTTATATATTTAAAGAATTTATGCACTTCCAAAAATTGATTAGTTATCTGATCAAATATTCTGTTGCCTAATGGAATATGCATTCAAAGTTCTTGTCTTTTTGTTGCCTTGGCTGTTTTTTAATCAGCTCCTGACTATTGGGATGAATAACTCCACAATGTGCAAAGCTGACTTATGAACATCTAGAGACTGCACACTCGCTCTTTATGCAGCTGCACATCTCAATATTGTGCAACTTATTGTTTCAGCTGTCCATCTCTGAATCATTTCAGTCTTAGCAACCTGCGTCCTGTTTTTCTTTGAAGCTTTTACCAATGCACTTTTTAGTTCAGGGATCAAGAATGTTAAGATTTAAGTGTTTTCAAATCACGTGTTTAATTTTCATGCTACCTTTCATGCCTAAAGACTGTCTAAGATATTTTTGCCCCATTCTTGAGCATAGGCTGTTCAGTTATATTACTCAAATCCTTGCCTCTAATCTTACTAGCTTATATACAGTAGATGCTTTAACATGACATGTGTAAATTGACACTAATAAACTTCTAGCTATACCTTTCTGGTACAGCTACAGCTCTTCATACATGAAATAATACTCTAGCTGACCCTACACAACTTTTTGCTCCCAGAGCTTACTTAGCTGGGATTACTTTAACATTTGAGTGAGACTTTGGCAGCCAAAATATTCAGGTGGGGAGTGCTGTTTCAGTGGCTCTTTAACCTTCACCACTTTACATCCAGACAGATAAGGTGTTCTAGATCTCCACAGACAACTAGAGGCTATCTGTTCATTTAATGATGTTTATTGGTATTGTGCCAACTTGCTGCTTACTGCATGTGATGCAGATGTCCTTGGTCTGTGTGATACTCGGAATTTGGCAAGAAGCTTTGAATACTGCAGAACCATTAAACAAAATAATCAGGAAAACAGTTTCTGAAATATTAAATAGAATGCTGCCTATATAGCTACCGTGTTTTTTGCACCATAACACTCAATATTTTCCTCCTATAAAGTAAGGGGAAATCTCTGTGCGTGTTATGGAGGGAATGCCTACGGGTGGCATGCCTACGGATTTTCCTCCTCTAAAAACTACGTGCGTGTTATGGTCGGGTGCGTGTTATAGAGTGAGAAATACGGTAATATGACTAATAGCCCCATGATTTTAGAAGGTAAATGAGAAATCATATTTAAGGGTTGTAACATCCTAGTTCTTTGCCCTTCCCTACTTTTTTTTTTTAATCTTGTCCAGTATGGGCATTTCCTAGTACAGGCTAATTTGCAGATTTTCTGTGAAGTAGAAAAGTGTTGCATTTGACCAAGAAGGAAATAAGATTTTCCACATCAGTCTACTGTTTTAGGTTCAACAGTAGACTGATGTTAATGTTGGCTTTTTTCCAGTATCTTAAAAACTATCAATATAGTTTTCATCTTCTTAAAAACAAGGTGAATTGCTGGTGGAAAATCAATATTTACCTTCACTTTTAGGTAAGATACTAGAAATGGGTCACACTATAATGGATTGCCACTAGCAATAAGGACACGAGTCCAGCTTGGACCAATGTTATCATGCATCATGTTTCCGATAGAAAAGCCAGCCAGGTACTTTTGGTAGAGGCACAAGTCAGTCATTAAGTCAGTGGCGTTAGCTCATTGTGTTTTCCCCTCTTTTTGCCTAAGCAACTAATATTGAGGCAGTATATTAGCTGAAGTAAATTAAAACCCTCTGAAATTTTAGATTATTTATTAGATTATTTGCTTCCTTTAAGGAAGCAATTGGGAATGCAGTTGTCCTTATTGCTGGAGCTATTAAAAACGAAAGTAATCTTTCATTCCCCCCAACAACTTCAGGAAACTTTCTTGAAAAGATTATAAATTCCAATAGTTAGGGAAAGCTTCCGGTATTTAGTCATAATATTTGTATAGCATATCTATTAACTGCTGCAAGAATAACTATTGCCAGGACATGGAAATCATTACAATCAACTATGGGCCAATGCTACAATGCAATTTGGCAAATGGCATTATTGAAAAAAACTGAAACAAATTAAAAATTAGCAAGAGGCCAAACCTTGGAGGTTTTTAAACAGGTTATAAACGGAGGTTGGATGGCCATCTGTCATAGATGCTTTAGCTGAGTTTTTTGCATTGCAGGGGGTTGGGGTCCCTTCCAACTCTAAGATTCTGTGAAATTTTATGCAGTCTGATGTGACTTTATTGATAACACACACAATATGGTAAAACAGTGCCCATAGCTTGCAGCACAGCCTGGCATTCTTGAAGTACATATTTTAATTTTTCCCTTCTCCCGCTTCCTATAATTTCTGATTGTTGTTGATACAAAATAAATTCACTTATGGTCAGCAATCTAAGCAATAAGCGCTACTATACATTTCATATCTGTCATAACTTTACACATTTTGGTATATGTATACTTAGATGAACATTTCTGAATATATTAACAAAGTTGTGCGTGAGTGTTTTATTTTTTTAAAAAAATTATGTCATCGTTGCATGCCATAAGCACTAATTTAAACAATGCAACCATGTCAAACAGTTCAAATATGAAAATGAATAAAAGCTATGTTACAAAAAAAATACTGGAGCTGCTATGTTCTTGACATTTGCCATACTTGCTAGGAAGTAGAGAACACTGTTGAGTGTTAACGGTAAATTTTTTATCTTGGCACTAGTTTGTTTATGCAACAAAGATGGACTGTGATATTCTCCCAGCTGAAACAGGTTGTGGAACAGGATCTGGGCACTCATGGCTTATTTATTACTGGTGAAGCAGCAGCTGAGAATATGGTCTGATGTAACTAATGTGAAAGGATTGTTTTTGTCCCCAGTGGAGGAGAAAGCACAGATAGGTACCTGGAGAAGTAACGGGCAGACTAATTAAAGTGCTAGGTTTGTTTTTTTAAGCTATTAGGAAAATAGGGAATGATGGCTAGCTGATGCAAATCCTAAAATAACAGTTACATGTATATATTGATATAAACTTAACACAGCATCTTTTGCTGTTTGAACCAGAAAAGTAAAGATACTGTTAATTATGAATAGCAATATATTTGAGCCCTCAAAGTACAGCATTTCTGTAGATGGCAGGTGCGGCCAGGCGTTGGGAATTGACAATGTGATAATGGTTTTCCTTTTTGAGTGGCTTGTGTAACTTAGGACAACGGCAGGAGGACCGTGTGTTGCATTAAATTCTACAGCCTTGGAGCCAAATTGGGGCAGACATTCAAGTTGTCTTTCAGCTAGTATTAGATGGCCAGAGTTTCAGTTTGTTATAATATCCCAACAAAAACTAAACAGCTACTTGTCTGATAAAATAGAAACTCAAATTCCTGCATAGTTTGTGGCAATCAACAAGAGAATAACAGTTTTCTTGTTATCTTATAATAGCAACTTATACAGTTGCTTTCTTGGGTTTGTGTGTATGTATATGCGTAAAGAAAATCTGTGAACCCTTTGCTGGACTAGCTGCTTGCTTGGCCAATCTCTAGTTACAGTATAACTTTATTTGCCAAACAATATGGTACTTTGAACTTTCCTAAAGCAATACATGTTGGAAAGCATTTGAAACAGCTTTTTACTTCTGATTTGGACTAATGCAATGTCTTTTCTTCTAGGAGGTATATGTGAGGGAAGCCACAGGAAAGGAAGTAGAGCCAAATTTGTTGCCAGGTAACATATAGACAATGCTGTAGAATCTTATCAATGTTATACGCATGACCTGCCTAGAAGACCTGAGATAAAGGACATGCGTCAAGATTTGTCCAACTGCATTTTTATTCTTTTGTAGAATGCCTCCACAATATCTGTAACAGATGGTGAAAGTTGACAGTAACTGTTAGGTTCACAGCAGTACTGTCTCAAACACCTTCCTTTTTTAAGGGAGGAGCTGTGAGCCTTTGATGAATGATGTCAGGGCTGGGAAAGTTTAAAGCTTTGTGGCTGAGAAAACTCCTGGGCCAATGCAAACTGTTGCCAAGAAAGAACAGGCTGAAAGCTTTGCAGAATGGTTGGTAGTCTACAACAGAGGCTGCCACCGTTTTTGGACCCATGGACATATTTGGAATTGTGGGAAAGCGCCTTGGGCGCCATCATAAAATGACTGCCATGGTAGACATGGCCATTACCAAACATTCTTGTTTAAGGCAAAGTCTCTCTCTGGCAAGATACAAACCCAGAGAGAGAGAGGGGGGGAAAAACAGCCATAGAGAGCAGAAGCTCAGCTGAGGAGGGGCACACAATCTGAGAAAATGCAGATACGATCCACCGTTTCATATTTCTCTCTTGGGTTGCTTCACTCTCCTCCCCACCTCCTCCTTGCATTGGGTCTGGCTGCTACTCCCACATACCTTTTTCTGTCGTCTTCAGTATTTATACAAGGTGCTTTTCCTTCTTCCTGCTTGAAGTGGACTGAATCAAGCACCTGAGCAGCCAATGCTCAGAGAACTGAGAAAGGAAGTGGGGAGGAGCAGCACACTGTGCACTTTCACTCCTCTCTCTATACTTTTCAAGGCTGAGATGGGCAGGTGTGGTCCTGCTCTCAGCCTGGAAAAGTTCATAGTTCAACAAGCAAAGAGCGTGACACGCTTCTCACTTCCTCATCTCCAAGTATTTCTCAAGGTTGTGATTATTCCCTTCCTACTTTGGAAGAGAGAAAAAGGTGTGAGGGAATGTGGAGGCCTTGTGTGTGCTGGAAGGTTATTGCACATGGTCACCACATTAATGCATTGTCAAAAAGAACCCCCACATGGCTGCTATAGGAATTGATTGCAGCATCTGAGCACAGTTGCTACTTTCTTTGATATTTTTGGAGAAAGTAAGCAAGTGTGGGGAGAAGGAATAGCAACTTTATCTCTAAAAGATGTATAGAATGAAGACTACTGTCTTGTTCCTGTATGGTGAACTGCATTGGCCAATATTCCCCTGTATGGAGATATTAGGTGTAGCAACCCTATTTTCTGGCATCTGGCCACCCTTGTGGGTAAAAGGTTTAGTGGAGTTAAAGGCGGGTCCCAAATGTGAAGGAAGTTGAAGACTCTGCTTTGCCATTCAGCTAACTGTAGATATGGGTAACTTGTGGGCCTCCAGATGTTATAGGACTACAACTCTCAGTGGTCAGGGATTATTGAAATCAATTAATATCTGGAGCGCTACAGGTAAATGAGAATGGGAAGGTAGTGGAAAATGGCTATATGTAGAACAAGCTTGTTTTAAAGGCTCCAGGTGTTAATGCAGGCACTCCAAACTTGGCCCTCCAGATGTTTTGAGACTACAACTTCCATCATCCCTAGCTAACAGGACCAGTGGTCAGGGATGATGGGAATTGTAGTCCCCAAACATCTGGAGGACTGAGTTTGAGGATGCCTGTGTTAATGGGCTTTAGCATCCTTCCTTCTATTTATGCAGTGTAGGTAACTAGCCATGTAATACAGAGAGTACTTAAAATATTGAAAGTGGATTTAATGAACACTAGGGGCTCTGTAATTTAGACCAATAATACTCAACAGCAGTCGTTGATTTAAATATTTCGCATCTGTAATTCAAGTACTCTTTCCTGCAGTGAAGTTACATGTGACAACTTCATTTGTAATTTGTTAGAGAAGCATTAAAGAACCTGAGTAGTTCACTACACTGTGCTAAGAAGCATGTTGATTTCCATCAGGTGAACTGCTGCTTTGCGAGGCAAATATGGTTTTGAAGTACACACAAGATGATGGATCAAACCGTGGCACCTATGGGAAACTTATATGCACGAATTTCAAGATTTCATTCCTTGGTGAAGAACCTGCTTTGGAGGATGATGTAAGGAATCTAAGTTAACCTTAAGCTATCTTGTGAGTGTATCCTCTTCATTATATGGTGGCAGGCTGCCATAGAGTGCATTTAGAGTCCAGTCTAGAAACTGTTGAAGCAAGAATGATAGTAGCCAGATCTCTAGTTTCCAGTAGCTGATGTACTAGTTGAACTGATAAGGACACTCTGGGCTACAGCTGCAACCTGAGAATCCAGGAATAAAATTGATTTTAGCAATGCCCCAAGACAAATCTGACATAATAAGGAAGGGTGATCAGATCCAGAATGAGTTGTATCCATAGTCTGTTGAGCTGCTTACTCACCTAAAAAAATAAAAATAAATTCATAATCCATATAAAACAGTTTAAGCATTCTCACTCTGTCAGTCACTGATCGCAGGCACAGGTTCATGGACTTTAGCTTGGTTTACTGAAAACGAGAAATGGAGCATGCTGTAATTGGAATATGTTGACTTACACTGATATCGCCTGACAACCTCTGCCAGCAGTTTAATGTAAATGCCAAATACCACGGGGGAAAATATTGAATCCCAAGGAATCCTACAGAATAACTTGCTTGAGAAGGAACAGTCTCCCAGTACCACCTTCTCAAGCCTACCTTCCAGTAAGCAGAACCACTAAAAATGGTGCCCTGAATCTTGCAAGGAAGTCCAGAATGATACTGTAGTGGCTGATATTGAAAGCCACTGAGATGTCTGAGAGGATCAAGAGTAATACTCCCTGTCTTTCTCCTAGCAAAGGTGGTTCTCCAGAGGCCCAATCAATACCTCAGAATTAGAGAGACCTGAAATGAGGCGGGGGTTAGATATTTTGCTTCATCCAACAGTGTCCAGGGATGGCTGCCTGCCTGGCTCTGCGTGCTATATTTAAATATTTTGCAAAACACCACTCTGGCCCATTTAGGTTGGAGTCTTAAGGTTTCCCTTAAACATGTAGCTTTTAGAATACTGGAGGTAAAAATGAGGCTTAACAATTGTCTTCAAATATTAAATGTGTGTCTAGTTCTTTTAGGATGGACAAGTTGCTGGTGAACAATTAAATTATCCACAGCTTCAAATATGTAGCTATGTCAAAGCAGTCTCTGTAGTAAAGTGATTTGTTTTTAGGTAAGATTAGATTGCACATTGTTAGGGATGTGACATTAAAATTGGGCATTTTTAGGCATCAATGGAGAGTAATGGAGGTCTGTTGGTGCTCTTGGAAGACTGAGGCTTTGGAAATAGGAAAAAGAAACTTCAAAACTTGTAGCCACAAGTGAAAGTGTCTGCCTCAAGGTCACACACTCAGCTTTATGGTTGAGAGTGTACCCTAATCTTCCAGTCCTGTTATTATTAATCTTCCAGTCCTGTTACCCTAATCTTCCAGTCCTGTTATTATGAACGTACCTTATGTGGAGGAAGGGAAAGGAGAATGTTAGCCGCTTTGAGACTCCTTGAAGGGAGTGAAAGGCGGGATATCAAATCCAAACTCTTCTTCTTCTTCTTATACTTGCAATACAGAGTAAATGAAAAGACTAGTGTCTGTTAAGGAACACACAAAACATTTTTCTTTTTTCAGGAACTAGAATTTTATAATAAAATCATTGGGGAAAATGACATCACTCTTCAGTGTGTGGACCAGCTTTATGGAGGTAGGCTGACAACTTCCTGTGACTATTTGGTATCAACTAAACAACTTATTTCACTTGGTGATCCTAATCTAAAGTTCAGTTTTGGTGCCACTTGTTTGTGTTTTAATTTGTAAATCTTATATAATGTGTCAAGATCACTTGCTATGAAGCATGTATTCCAACATATTCAACTCTCAAATAGCCTTGCTGGCCAGATAGGTTTCCATTCCTTATATCAGGATGAATGTGTGTTACTTTTCAGCTCCCGTTATAGTCACTAATCTAAAATTATTGATAGAATAGTTCATGATAGAGAAGGGGTAGATTTCCTTGTTCCCTGTTCTAACTCACTGCATGGAGAAATGTTAAAACTATTTTCCCCCCTTAAAGTTTATGATGAGAGAAAGAAACCCCTGAATGGTCAACTGAGAAAATACCCAGAGACGATGATAATCTACTGCAAAGATCTCAGAGTGTTTCACTTCTGCTTGCGATACACCAAGGAGGAAGAAGTAAAACGGGTAACTGTAGCCTCAATTCCCTTTCTTTAGAACAAAAGCATTTGGGAGTAGCTATGAAAAAATGTTCATGAATAGAGTGACTAAGCTTTTTCCGTCGGGCATTTACAAAGTTTTAATGTGGATGTGCAGCATCTTGGTGTACACCCTTCTGAAAATTTCTCTCCTGTTGCTTTTATGAAACCTGGAAGCAAGTCAGAGTTGTCATGACATTTGAAACCTGAGTTCGTGGTTTCAAACAATGAGCAGTACCCAAGGTTTGTTCTTTGTTTACTGCTTGTAGATGGTTTGTAATAAAGAAAAGCATGAATCTGGGTTCAGATGTTGGAACAAGCCAGATTCTGGCTTGTTTTCCAGTGGCACAGGAGAATTGGGGAAAGGAGCACAGAGAGAACTTTTCACGTTCAACTATTATGAATAGAAATACAGTATTAAAATAGTACTATTAAAAGAAATATGTATAAAGAAAAACAGTAAAAGGAATATTCAGCTAGTGCTTTTATCCAGCATTGATACATTCATCACACACTGACAGATACTGTGTGAACATACGGGAAGTCTTGTTTCTAACAGCAGCAGTAAGCTTCTCTCATGTATTTGAATGAAAAATTGACACATTTAAAGAAAGCGGGAGCATCCCAAATTAGTTACTCTTTAAAACTTTTATTACTTCAGAATTGCCACTGAGGATTTGGAAATCACAGGAAAATGGCATGTTCTGTATTCACACAAAAGCCCTCAGGTGACTGGTTGTATCTATTATAATATGTACAGCTCCCAGTAGCATTAAAAGTGCAGTCTACATAATAGTGAAGCTTCTTTCCTTCGGTTTGTCTGAACTGCTTTGACGTCGCACCCTAGCCATTGTTCAGATGTCGGGATAAAGAGCCTCAGGCTTGCTCCAGTTCCTTCCCCCAGCTCCTGGTTCATGGTGAACATAGCTTGCTCGATTTGGATGGCCTTCCGGCAAACCAGGAAATAGAATGGAGAGGAGTTTGTGTTCAATGGCGAGGCCATAGTTTGGCTGTGGCTCCATTTATACATTGAGTGCAGAAGCTAGAATTACTTAAGTCCTTTTTACATCTAGTTCTGAACATTGCAGAAGTGTATATACTTGGTAATGACACACAAATTGATATTGGCTTCATCTGTTCACCCATCCAAGATAATATAGCCTCGGCCTATGTCGCATCATATAGTTCTACATTTGGTACATTGTTTATGGAGTTGGTCCCCTACAGGGAGTTGTCCATACTCATGGGTGTATGGAGAGCATTGCAATAGTATAAGGGTTTAGACTGCACTGCCTTTAAGTTTAAAAAGTGACCTTAATATAGCTTGAAAATGTGTGGGAGTCTTGAACATTTAACTTCTCACAACCTTTCTCTGTTTGGAAAAAAGGATACATCTAGAAAAGAATGGGTTCAGACCTCTTGTTACCCAGGAATATGAAGAGCATGTGACTTGTCCTTTTAAAAATCTCTCACGCCCTCCTGTCAGTCATTGTCATGCGATTGACTAGTGGGTGGTTCCACTCAACTGTCAACATTGGCCCATGGAGGTAGGGGGAGGTAGTAACTAAGCAGGATTAACCACCCTGAGTTCTAGCCTGCTTTCTGCAGGGATTAGCTGTGCAAGCAAGTTGGCCAGGGGGAGTTTGCCTGCATAGTCAAGCCAAGGAGGATTGAAGTTCCCTGCCACCAGCTGATGCATGGGGTGGTTAACGTTTTGCTTTCATGCCGTTGTACTGGACACATTTCTACCTGCACCACACCTAATGTTTCATATGATGTCAGGTGTAGGGCAGATCAATGTGGTTTGGGGGGAAATGGTCTGGGGGGCAAAATGGGGAGTCTTGGTCAAGTCCGACTCGGGGGCTGGAGGGTACCTAGCCCTTTGTGCTATATCATGTTCTTAAGCTTATCCCCAGTTTGTTTGCTTTTTTGCCTTCACCCAACAGAGTCTCTTTTCAACCACTTAGAGCTCAGCATTTTAACCTTAAGTATTAATTTGAAGCCTAAATAGATGGTTTGATCTAGTTGTGATATATACAGTCTGCAGGTTCTCCAAACTGGGAGCCTTGTCAGTAAAAAGCTATCTAAACATTTTCCGTAAGAATAGGGTCACCCTGGGCACAGACCAACTTTAATCTTGAAGGTTAATTTGTGCTCGGGACTAGGCATAAGCTAGACCTTAAGAAAATACATAAAACATATGCAGTCACTCTCATACTCAGATTCCCTCTTGGTATCCTTCACTCCCATTTTTTCACCATTTCTTCACCTTCCAAAGTGGTATCCTTTGTCAGATGGTTGCTTCAGCATGTTCTACCCTCGCCTTGATCTGACAAACCAGCCAGTCTGTTCTCCCTTCTTAGGATCAGGGTACCTTAAACACACTCCATTCCTTTCTGGATGCTTCCTTTGCTTCAGTCGCAGAAAGGTGAGAGCTAGTAGCATGTTCCTTGGCTTCCTGAGTAGTAGCAGGGTTTAACTCATTCTTTTCTGCATGCCTCATTTGCCCCAAACAAGGATGGAGCTTCTTGGTAAGTGACTAGACTTCCTTTCTGGCTAATCCTTGTTCTGGTTTATAAATGTGTTGATTTGTTGATCCTTTCTTAGATCGTCAGTGGCATAGTTCATCAAACACAGACTCCTAAGCTATTTAAACGCTTGTTTCTGTTCTCTTATGCAACAGCTGTACCAAGTAAAGCAGGTAAGCATATATCTACTTGGTTTTGTTCTCAAATTATCTGTTGAAGCCAGTTTGTTCTTCAGGTGGTATAGCTACTCATGCAGAAGTGGAATTTATGATACTGGCAAATATCAAATTATTTTCCTTACTAAATATGCTTAGGTGTTTGGTCGTTTCATTTCCCATTCATTTCAATGGCAGTAGCATGGTCATCTAAGTAGTAAGCTATTTTACTATGAATCATGAGATGTGATAAAATGCCCATCTGTATGGAATCAAAGAGAGGAACTTCAGTGGATGTCTCTTCAATACTTTGTGCTGAATTCTCTCTTGCTGAAAAAAAGGATTTGCTAGGAAGGCTGCATGTCTGAATTTTTGTCCAAGTATTTTGAACTTATGAGAAGGAAATCAACAGGCTTCATTTCTGTATGCTTGGATTCCTTATCTAGTAAATAAAACTAAAACTAAAAGCAGCTGTGTTTAGCCTGAGAATAACTGGGAAAAACTTTTCTAGCTGCTGAAATGATATAAATGTAGTGTGTGTGTGTGTGTGTGTGTGTGTGTGTGTGTGTGTGTCTGTTTTAATCAAGTGGTAGAAGCAGTGTCACTTCACTGTATTGAGGTGAGACTAACTAGGGGATAAAGATAAACGGCAACAAAGATCTTCTTCAATTTCATATCCAAACACCTTTAGGTAAAATCCAGGAAGGTACTAGGGCATCCATACAGTACTCTGTACCAGCACACAGTAAGCACTCCCTAAGTTGTATGTAGCTGCAACGCAAGTGAAAACTATTCAAAAACATTATTTTGCCTATGTGATAACTTGGCACTATGTCTTTGCCCACAGTTATTTTCCAAGACTGAAGTATGAATATCTTGGAATTGAAAACATACCCCATACCTACCTTAATTTACCTTTAAAACATTCTGTATTTCTTAAGCTGTAACTCTGGTGCCAGTTTTCTTCCTAGCCAGAGTGGATTCCATGATATTGTCACAAAGTTGAAGCAGAAAGGGCAGTGCTTCCCACCCTTGCTATGAATAGGTGAATATCTTGGCCTGTTTTTCAAACCACTCCCAAAATTACAAAACAAAGTTATTTATGGTGATGTGCAGCTTCCTGTTAAATGCTTCCCCTTCCCCATTTTGGCTAAGCCCTAGCAATATTTTAATCCAGTGGGCTCCTTGGTATATACTTCCTGTCTGTAGAAACATTGTGAATGAAAAGAAGGAAGGAGAATTTTTTTTAATTGGTTGGTATTCTAAGGGCAGCTTCTCCCTTTTCGTAGAAATATTTCCTGCATGATTTGAGTGTCCCTATGATTGGTCTTCATTAACATTACTAGTGTCCCACTGTGGGAAGGCAAAGCACCTCCCTCATTGGTGTGTTTATGGCAAAATAAACACCTTGCAATTCATGAATGATACTATATATACTCTTTCCAACATTGGAATTGTTTGGGTGCAGGAAAAAGGTTGGATGTGAAACAATGAGATAGTTATGCAGTCACTTCCCAGACTGCTGGTATACTAGTGTCTGACATCCGATAGCCATGTGTTTGCATATAATTCTTATAGCTAGACTGACTTGCTATAATGCAATTTTTAAATGTATGCTTGATTATTCATTCCAGGTTTCTTCATATTTATCCATTCTTGTTTTATGTCGACATGCAATTCGTTCATATGTAGCTAATCTGTCCATATTATCAATCCATGTGCTCAATGGAATCTTTTTGCGGCTCTTCCAATTCATCTAAACAAGTTTTTTTGCTTCTAATATAGCACAGTACATCCATTTTTATTTTTTTTTGATCCTTTGAAATCTCACACATTTCCGGAATATAATTTATTAAATTAAAAAACAATTTCTTTTTATTACTCTTGCTATAAATATCCTCACCTCGCACCAAAATGATCTTATCATTGAGCAGTTAATCAACATATGTACTAAGTTCGCATTTTTACTCCCACATCTCCAGCAGTTGTCTGCACTTATTTTCTTCTGGAATAGTTTTGCTGGAGTCCAGTGGACTTTGAATATTTTCTGTTGAATAAGTCTTAGATCCATAGTGGCTATTTCTGTTTCTTATACTTGACTCCTATATTTCATTTCTTATCTGTACCCCTAACTTTTCACTCCATTTTTGTTCACTCCATGGTTTTTGTTGTATGTATCTTTTGCGGTTGATGTTTATATTGAAAAAATGATTTTATTTTTTTTTAAGTGTGCTTGATTATTTCTAATAACTGGCATTGATGGACTTACAGCTGCACTTAGAATTGTTTGACACTGTATTTTGTACTTCCACTGCTTTTTATGGAAATTCATCAAAAGTTTATAACCACCTAATTAGATTTTCGGTATGTGGAAAATCTGTATTGTGGATGTATTGGTATGAATTGAGACTACTGCTTTGAATAGCATATTCTGTATGGGCTTAAAACCCTTCATTTTTAAACTTGCATTCCTGAAAATGTTAGGTTATGAGGGAGTACTGATGCCTGTACAGACCATGTTGCAAATGGGCACATTTGCACCTGAATTTTTGGCAGTTTCCTTTTTAGGATGTCTCTTTTGTGGCACTCCAAGCTATTCTTGAAGCTGACCTGGGTTCAAAAAGCAGTTTGAGGATATTGAAAGCAATTCAAAGAGGGAAAAGGGTTGAGCATGTAGAAACAGCAATTTCACTTTAAACTGCCAAGTTTTTGTCAGTTTCTCGCTTTGGGTTATGGGTGTAGTCTCTAGGTCAAATCAATAGCTTTGTGTAAATATGTTGAAATGCTAATTTCTACATTTAAATCACAAAACTAAATTCAGCCAGTCCTGTAGCTAAACTTTCTAGTTTCTTGCTAAAAACACCCCAAATGTATGTTCTTTTGTTAGATTAGTTAGAACTAACAAATTATATTTTGACAGAAAAAAAGAATCAGACAGTGATGTTTGATTCTATTAATGACTGGCGTCAGGAACTGGAACGAACCAAAGGAAACCTGAAATTCAAAGCAGTGAGTTCCAATGAAGACTACAAAGTTTCTAAAAAGTAAGTATAGCTCACATAATATTGCTATTGAACAAATTAACAAATGTAAACTGATTTCTTTTATATCTGTTCTCTAAAGCTGTGAACAAATTAATTTGAATAGCAATCTTTGGGAATTTATTCTCTTAAGGTGTTTGCAGTTGTTATCAATGATTAGGTTATTCAAACAGAGGTTCCCATAAATATATATTTCCTTTTTTATGGTAATTTTTATTAGTTTTCAATTGCAATCCAATAATAGCCTCATTATAACAATACCAATTTATAATACAATTATTAATACTAGTAGTTCAAATACTGAATTATATAATTTAGATAAGGCCCCCCACGTGCTAGAATTCACAGCTTGATGATTTGCTTTATTTCTGTGTTCCAAAATCTTAATTTCTATTACATTCTGGTTGTAATAATCCTTATGCAACAATTGCAATATTAATAATTTCTATTTGTGTTGACTAATTAAATGATTTATAAAACTACAAGCGAGGAACTCAAACTATATCCTTGTTCTTCCTGTGTGTGGCAGTTATTCTGTCTGTGGTGTTTCTTCCTGTCCTTGTAAGATGTTACGTCTTTCTTTCCCCCGGTTGTTGCTGTTAACCATCATGCCTTGCGCGAATAGTTAGCAATGTAGTTAGGCAGTCCTAGAAGCAAAACTCAGGTTCCTAGGTAGGAGCTTGAAAGCTAGAACCTGCAAGATAGCTTTTTTTTTTTTATGCTACTTATTCCATACACAGGGCTAGCAAAACAAACACAGCTAAGTGCCCTCAATGTGTGGATTAGCCAATACAGTGGTACTTCTGGTTGCAAACGGGATCTGTTCCGGAGGCCCATTCGCAACATAAATGGAACGCAACCCGCAGCAGCGCGTCTGCGTACATGCAGGTTGCGATTTGCCTCTTCTGTGCATGCGCATGCCATAATTTTGCACATCTGCGCATGCGTGAGCGGCGAAACCCGGAAGTAACCCTTTCTGGTACTTCTGGGTCGCTGTGGGACGCAACCTGAATAAACGTATCATGAAGCAAATGTAACATGAGGTATGACTGTAGTGTTTGTAGGAAGTGTTTGGACTGAGGGACATTTTGGACAAGCTAGACCTGCAGAAATGGGCTGATAATCCACTTGAGTCGGAATGGAACCAGACTGGTTGGTACCTAAAATAATAAAGGTGGCAGAAAAGCTTGTAAACTGATTCATGAGGGAAAGCCAAAATGAGTTGAGGAGCGTCGGGTTCAACCTAAATCTAGGGGATGAGAACATTGGTCCAATAGGGGGAGGGGTTGCAGTAGACACTGGAGGTGCAGAGGTGATAGCAATTTATATAAACCAAAGTTCCATAAGTAAGTGCAGATGACATTTGGGGAGAGAAAGTGTATAAATGTTTATATTCTAATGCTAGAAACCTAGGAAGCAAGCAGGAGCATGTTGTTTTAAAGGATGACATACATACAGGGAGTGTATCCCCTGGAGGAATGGGGAGAGCCATTAGATAGCTTGTCTCTGGATACAAACTCTATAGTGGGGTGTGCTGCAACATGGTGCCCTCCAAATATTGTTTGCCTCTGGTTCCTATTTTGAGAACTTTTTAAAAACTGAACAGTTCCTGTGGTGTTCCGCATCATAAGTGCAAATTGCTGTTGACTTTTAATGTTTTCAGGTTGCCAGCATACTTCATTGTTCCCATGTCTGTCTCTGAAGAGGACCTTTCGGAATATGAAGGAAGAGGAATTCCAGTGAGTATATTCGTAGTCAAGAATTTATGGAAGACATGTATGGGAATGAAGTGAACTTTACACAGGGTGTGTTTAGGACTTGTTGTGGCACAGCTGAAGAATCTGAGTAATATATCAAATGAGTGCAGTTTAAGAACAGAAGCTGAGCAAGAAAGGAGACAGTTTTGTACTCCTGAACATTGGGTCATGTAATTTTGTGTGGTGTTAATTTTTATCTATTAAATAAGGATAAATGTTGGCACCACAGAATTCAGAATGAAATTTCTGTACATTCTGTGAATGAAGTCGGAGAATCTTCCATGGTTTGGAGAACTGGAAATGGAGCCTCGGGCTTTGCACACTCCCACTTGGGTGATGTAAAAAACGTGGCTTCCCTCAAACCAGACTTGGAGACTGATTCAACCTATGTCTTGTACAAACACGAAAATGAGTAGGCAGAAAGCATGTGAGCTAGAGGTTATCGTATGATCATCTAACCTAACTCATGATCTTTAAAAATGATTGCAGTTTATTATTGGCAGTCCTTAAGAAAACTAAATGTAATGCAGAAATGCTGTAGTGATCTAATATTCACTCGTAACATGCTGTTGTATGATGCAGCTACTTTATAACAAAATGAATGCCCCTTGGGTAATATTTACTGATGAGAATAAACGTGTGTTGCAGATTTGGTGTTGGTCCTGCCACAATGGTGCTGCTCTCCTCAAGATGTCTACTCTGCCCAAAGCACAAGATGACAACGCTCTACAAACACAGAAAATCTTCTTAGAGGAGTCAGTATTAGCTTCTTTCATTTTTAAGTGTCTGTGAGGATCTTCTCATCAGGCTTTATTTCACTCCTACTTTATATGCATGTTACAAATATTTGCCTATGACTATGTTCATTGTGCTATTACCACAAGGGTGATGTGAACTGCAGGTTTTTTCTCCTAATGTTGACTAATTGTTTGCCATAGATGGCTGTTAATGTTGTTTATTCATTCTTCGATGCATCCTGGACAGCCAAAAAACCAATTGCTAACCCAAAGCACAATGATGAAATTCCCAAACAGCAGGGTGCATCTAACTGCCAGTAGCTATAGGGCTTGTCTATAGGAGCAGGTCTAAATAAACAAAGCCTATGTATCACTTTGTCTTCACCATTGGTTCTGTAAGCATCCCTGGAACTTTGGAAGAGGAAGATTATAAACGTGGAAAACACCAGTGCCATTATAAAAATTAGAGGGTACGGTTTTAACAGTATAACTGGGCGATACAGCAAAGGCTCCAAGAGCTCAAGTAAATCTAGCATTGTTCCTCCTATCTAGAACTGAAATAGGTAACTTGGGGCCCTCCAGGTGCTGTTGGAGTACAACCACCCATCAGCCCCAGCCAGCACAGCTGATGCTCAAGGGTGATGGAAGTTGTAACACAATATCTTACTGCTGGCCACAGGTTCTTTACCCCAATTATAGAGTGAAAAAAAAAACAATCAAGAAGACCATGTTGTTTTTTACCAAAGTAATTGCATAAAAACTGTGTTCTTGTTGACTGTCTTTGCCACTCATGCTATAGCTGATCTTATACTCTGAACCCTAGAAAACTGACATTTATATTGACATGTAAGAAATTGGATTGTAAACTTCCTTGCTTTTTAATTTTAAAATAGTCACTATTAAGCCATTTAAATCATAAGTTTTAATGTGTTTTTCAGTATGTATAAGACACTTGATAACCCTCCTTATGAAGCCATGAAAGTTGATGTCCTGTCAAGTAGTCTTCCGTCTCTGCAAGAGATCCAAATTGCATACACCAGATTTAAACAGCTGTTTCTGATAGGTAAGTGGAAACTATATTGAGGGCACTATAGAAGAATATTCTGTCTAGACTTGCTAAAGCAAAAAAATACGCTTTTTCTCCAGTAACCACCCCACTGGCTGAAGAAGTCCCCATTTGAAATTTGTAACTAAGCTTGTATGTTGCTTTCCTGATACATGAAGTGCTGAGAAGAGTTAGCTGTTTGCAAATGTGTGAAATCATGTAGTATGTCTAAAGCCAAGGATGAACAGTTCTACAGCACCAAGAGCCATAGCAAAATAGCACTTTACAAAAGAGAGCCACATCTAACTTCATTACCCTTAGACCTGTCTTCTGCTTCTGATACTACTGACCCCATATGTTTTTTTCATTCTGTTCTCCTTGTTCAATCCTATCCCTTTGAGTTCAAGGAGTTTCTGTGATAATTTCCCACTTGCTGTCAGTGTCAGACATTTGGTTCCAGTGCTCTACTACTTATTCATTTGAGCTGCTCCATCGTACTGATGACTTAGGGCTCTGCTTCACGTTTTTTCCAGAAGTTGCAAACATAACAGTTAATACATATCTCAAATATCATTGTGCCTTTTGAAATCTTCTGTTCTATTGATGTCAAGTACTTGAGTTGCCACCAGAAATAGCTAAAAACAATTTCTCTGCTTTTTACAGATAATAGTACAGACTTCTGGGATACTGATGTGAAATGGTTTTCATTATTGGAGAGTACAAATTGGCTAGAAATCGTAAGGTTAGTGAAACCCTCAACTGTAGTGCATCTTAGAAAGTTAATGCCGTACTAAGCTAGCAATGCCAAACTTAATCTGAATTTGCTCCAAGATGTAATCACCTGTATAAGATCAAACAATAACACAATGGCTTTATGGACTTCATATCATAATTAAGGCTTCCATTTATGTTAATGTGACAATTTTGTTCCATTCATGTAGCAGATGCTGAGTCTGAGAGTTAATTTTCCCACTTCAATTCCCTCTACAGCAGCATTAAGGGACAGAGTTGGTCCCCTTTCATATTAGAACACATAATTTTAATTTTCAAGGATGAGTCTTCAGGCACATAAAAAACACATTTCCTTATTACAGGAAAGAAAGCATAAAAACCTTGTAAAATACTAGCACTACAACTCTAAAATATTGATTATTGATGCAGAGCTGAGAAACTCTAAATCATTATCGCCTGAATCAGCAAGGCTAGAATTGGGCAGGAAAGTGAAACTAAGAGAGAAGATGTCTCAGGCCAAAAGCAAAATAGGAAACAAAGAAATTCAAACCAACAGTGCCATTGGAGGCTCAGTGGACCTTCTCAAATTTAGCCCACAGCCCCAAAATAGGCCCATAAAATCCAAGGCAACGATACAGACAATCGTCTCGCCACCCCTATTAGTCAATCTGGAATCAGCTCTTCCGGCACCAGCCGGAATGGTCACACCTACTAAAGAACAGCAAAATGTAAACAAAATTTCGACACACTCCTCAATGCCTGACCTGGAGTCATCATTATCGGGCGGAGAATCTCTAGTTGACGATTTAGAAGCTCAAACCGCTATCGATATGGACTGGACAGAAGACCCCTTGGGCCATATAAATAAGATGACATACCCACGGAAGGGAAATCTAAGAATAGTTAAAACTTGTACCGACTTAATCTCTGCTCCCCTAGGTGATAAGCTCTCTGATAAAACAAGGGATTTCAGAGAGGAGACTAGACCAAATCAGGACACTACCCCTATAGGACCGGCTGAGCAGAGCATAATTACAAATAGCTCAAGAGGTACATCTGCGCCAAAAGGAGAGAAGTCATCTACTATTAGTCAAAGGAAAATTACTGACTTCTTTAAATCTGACAACCCACCAAGGCCAGCGTTCCCCCCTTCCCTATTGTGACTACCCAAACCTCAGTCAAATCCTCCCCCGTTCTCCCTTTTAAGCTGGAATATAGCAGGTTGGAAGGGGAAAAAATCTGACCCGGACTTTGTAAAACTAATAAACTCACACCAAGTAATTCTCTTGCAGGAAACATGGGAAGAGGGGAGAGTAGATATTAATGGTTTTGATGTTACATCATTACCGGCATGCCCGTCTACTAAAGGAGGCCGGCCCAGAGGAGGATTAGTTATAGCAATTTCCTTGAAAATACAGGCAAAACTCACGCTTGTAAATGCTTCCACCTTTGCAATTACAGCCCTGATTACGGGGGAAAACTTTGAACTTGTTATAACAAATGTTTATCTTCCTCCTGGAGGCAATATTGCAGACTTACACAATAAATGGGGAACCTTGGAGGAACATCTCACTTTTTGCCACTCCAAATACCCCAATATACCCAATGTTATAGCTGGGGACTTCAACGCTCGCATTGCAACAAACTGGGAGTCTTTAATCAAAGCCAAATGGTGGATAACCCCAGAATTCATTAATGACCTCTCCCTCCATAATCAAAGACTTTCCAAAGACAAAAGGGTAAATGAAGCGGGAACCCTTCTTTACCAATTGGTACTACGTCTAAACTTAGTGATTCTAAACGGGAACTGCCTGCCTGACGTACCGGGCGAGTTTACACACATAAGCCCCTCTGCAAACAGTGTCCTGGATTATATATTAGTATCTTATGACATATTCCCCAGAGTTTCCCATTTCAAAGTTGAAAATATTCATCTGAGCGACCACCTACCGTTGGTCGCCACAATGACTATAGACTGGACCCCAGATGGAAACAGACACCCAACACATCTGATTATGAACTCAGTATTGCAAATCAAAAGTGTAAAGTGGTCCGAATTACAGGCCCAAAAATACTCAGCATATTTCCAACAAGGACTAAAACAAGCATATTCAGGCTTAACCGAGGATTATTATGATTATGACCAAACTTTAAGACTATTCTTGAATCTGTCGGAAGATCTAACGTCTTTTTTCTCTGTCCCGACGCATAAAATAAATCGAACACAAAGGAAGATAGGTGCATTGTGGTTCAATAGTGCTTGTAAACAGGCTAGACAACTTCTCGGTAACATCTACAAAGAGTATAAAGCCTCCGGGGCAACGGTCTTGCCAAAAGAATATTTCCAAGCAAAATCGGCCTACAAGCAAATTCAAAAGGGAGCCAGACAGGAATGGCAAGTGAATCAATGGCGAGCAATCATAGAAGCCTCATCATCACGGAACTCCAGACAATTTTGGCTCCTGGTAAATAAAAGAACTAAAAGATACCCTTTGACTATTATTCCTGCCCCGGTTTGGGAATCTTACTTAAAAAATTACTTTGCCACAACTGACTGTATTGCTAACACAAGAGATGAATTTCAACATCAGCTTCCCCTCTGGCCCCCCACCGATCCAGAAGACATCCATGACCTGATCGTTAAACTCAAAACAGGGAAAGCGCCTGGGCCAGACCTGATCCCGGCAGAAGCAATAAAATACCACGCGGACTGGTGGGCCAAAGTTCTGGCGACCATCTTCGATGCCGTTAACAACTCTGGAATGATCCCGGAAGTATGGAAGGACGCTGTTATCGTTCCAATCCACAAAAAGGGCTCACCAGATGACCCGGGGAATTACAGAAACATCAGTCTGCTCTCAATAGTGGGGAAACTGTATGCCCGCTTCCTGTTGAACAGACTTAACCAATGGGCCGAAGAGAAAAAATTAATTGGGCCCGAACAAGCTGGATTCCGCCCAAAACAGTCAACAATTAATCACATTCTAACTTTACAGCATCTTGCCTGGAAATACTCCACCCCAAAGGGTGGCCAACTCTGTGTAGCATTCATTGACCTAAAGGCAGCATTCGATAGTATCCCCAGGAGCATCCTCTGGGAAAAACTCATCCGCTGGGGCATTGACAGAAGGCTTCTCTGGCTAATAATCAAACTCCATGAGAACTCAGCGGCCAGAGTGAGATTCACCCCGGAGGGTGATCTCACGAATTCAATTCCCATTAACAGAGGTGTCCGACAGGGTTGTATATTGGCTCCACTCCTGTTCAATTTGTTCATAAGTGACATGAGGACTCCCCTAATAGAGGCCCAAGAAAGGATTCATGCACCCCGCCTAGCACTTTATCGCTGCCCCTTGTTACTATATGCGGATGACGCAGTCATTCTTTCTTTTTCTAGAGTAGGTCTCAGGAGGGCCCTAAAAATTTTTGGATCATACTGTAGCGCAAACTCCCTTACAATTAATTATGGAAAATCTAAGATCCTGATTTTCTCAAAGAGCCGGAAACTCCATAATTGGAGAATTGATGGGAGAGTCATCGAACAAGTCTATAGATTCCAATATTTGGGAGTTTGGTTACAACATAACCTCAGATGGAAGGCCCATGTAGCCTATGTTACAAATAGAGCCAAAGCTATCTCCTTGGCGATCTTGCGATTCTTCTTCACCGATGGGGCCCTTCATATCCCATCGGCGCTGAAAGTCTTCAAGGCCAAGGTGATCCCGACAATAGCTTATGCCATCTCAATCTGGGGGACCCTTGCCAACCTATCTCACCTGGAGGTCATTCAAAATCAGTTCTTAAGAGGGATATTGAAACTACCCAACTGTGTAAGTAATACAGCGTTACGCATGGAACTTAATATTGTATCCCTGGAAAATGCTCTGTGGAAGCACATACTCTGTCACTGGTTATCTCTATGGCACAATCTCCCAAACTTGTACTTGATACAATGTATGTGGAGAGATGATTTCCAGAGCCCATGGGTAAAAAATTTACAGCTGAAAATTACGGCAATGGGAATCTCCCCATCCAAATTATTAGAGCAGGACATAGTCCCAGCTAAAAGAACAGTAACCTGTAAGCTAGAGGAGATGGACTTGCAGCAGAAAATGATCTTGGGCAATGGTACCTGCTCACCTCTAAATCTTGGTTTATTACCCCTCTTAAGGCTCCCAAACTATTTGAATTCCTTAACTTCCTCAGCTCATAGATATGCCTTTGTAAAGGCAAGATTCAACACCTTCCCATCGAACGTGCTGAGAAATAGATTCTCCAATGGACAGATATCGCTCTTATGTGATTGTAACAGTGGGGCACCGGAATCGTTGCATCACATAATTTCTGACTGTGCTTTTCACCTACCGGCCAGGAGCAAGTTTCTTGCTCAATATCTTAAGGGAATTGCCGATGACACAATTGAAGCCAAACTGAGATATCTACTAATTGATGATGACCCCCTAAAATCACTCATGGTTGCCAGATTCCTGATCAGCGTCCTATCCCTAAAGAAGAGAAACGGTCTCCTGTGTGATTCGGACAACCCCTTTAAACCATGACCTATGTTTTAGGTGATATCACCATTGTTTTAAATCATGATCTATGTTTTGGGCGATATCACCATTGATACCCCTGATTAATTTATGAGTAGAGGGTGATGTATAGGTTACAAATTTATTGCAATGTATGGTGGTGGTTCCTGTTTTGTATGATGGTGGTTTTTGTTTTTGTTTTGCTTTGGTTACTGTTTGTCTTTTGTAAGCTTTGGCGATTTTAAATTTGGAGTTTTAAGTATAATATGTTGGTATGGGAAACTGTCGTGTAACGGGCCAATGGCCGTAATAAAGATCAATCCAATGGGCAGGAAAGTGCTGTGAGCTTCCCAAATGAAAGAGTGAGGGGTGCTCAAAGGAAGGATTTATACCCAATGTTTCCTTTGAAGGGGACAGATTATAATTTTTTTCCTCTGTTATCAAAGAAAAACAAGACTACATTCCACAAAATAGCCAACTTAATGAAAAGGTTTGATAACTCATATGCACCAAATGCACTGCATCATCTTTAACAATGTTACTAATGTGTTTACTATTAGCAAACAAAATGTTAGTAACATCTAATAAAACTACATCAAATATAAAGAATTGTTATTTTTGGAAAGCGTATCTGGATAGAATTTACACATGTATTCCCAAAACCTAAATAATACAGGAGTGTTTGGCTAAAACACTAACTGTATCAATGTTAAAAATAGCATTTGTTGTGAACACAGCTTGTTTCACTAAGCTATAAAGGAAGATTAAGTCAGGCCAATTCAACAGGAGACACAAGGTTATTGGTTTAGTGTAGGAAATCAGGGGTACTGATATACCAGTCTGATATGTAAGTCTGTGGCCCATTTTAGAAGGATGTTAGAAAAATAGAAAAATGCCCTTTATTCCTCTTTTTAAAAATGTTTAATTCTGTTCCATTGTGGTGAGAAAAATGCAACTATAGGGCCTGTTTATTGTGTCTGGAATCAGCCAAAATGGGTACAGAAGTGGGAGATGTTTGTCAGTTGTGCTAAAGCATTGTATTCATGTTCTAGGAGATGTCTGAGAAAAGCAGTAGAGATTATTGATTTGCTAGAAGCAGAGAATACAAATGTTCTCCTTATAGGTAAGTTGTGTACATCCTTCTTTCCAGTGCGCCTTCCACATAGCTGCTCTGCTTTCTAAGTAGCTGAATTGTAGAGTAGTTCTCAAACATATGTGAAGAAAGGAGTTGAGTTTCATGAACTGCATTCTATATTTAGAGTTGCCCTGGAATTATTAAAAGTTGTAGGGTTGGACAGTAGTTATGCTGCTGTTGCAATCCCTTCTCTAGTTGACACCTGACACATAGCCTTGGCAGGCAAGGGGATTATTCAAAGAGGAAGAGTTGACTATTTAAGGTCTACAGCTGAGTACACTTCATGTGTTAAATGTATTCAGAAGATAAGTGAGGGGGTTTGAGCCTTACTCTGCAGTATGCTTGGAGTACAATCAAGCCAAAGCAGAGAATTGAAGCCAAAGCACTGAATTGACTTCAGTGGTAGATGGTTTCTTGCTGAAATTAATAAAATAAAGACCATAGCTTTGGATGGCACCCAGATTTATTTGTAGGTCTTCTCGTGAAGCTGCGCTGTAGGTGCTTGGGCATTAATTTGCCGTGAGCAGTTTTAAGATCTCATGGTGACTTCCTCCCCACCAAAAGAGAACAGGTCAAAATCGTCTCAGAGGGAGCCCAGAGTATGCTCACTTCCCAAAAGAGTTGTTTACAAGCAATTGTTTTGATGCTTGCAGAGCTTATTCTATGGGTATTGCAGTTGAGGTTTACTTTGAAGTACACAGCATGGGCTGTCAAATGGGCATGCAAAATGCTTAATTTCCACAGTGCAGGTGCTGGTTTTGCAGATCCTTGTGGGAGAAGAGTCCATTTCACACTTGGGATGATACACTTTGTATAAAGCTTTACAATACAGTGCATTGCAAGTTTGCTTATATGTTTGGTAATCTTTTCTAGAAGTTGGTTCAGTTGTTCTGACGGTTAGATTATTTGTTAAACTCCTAGGATTTCTGGATATTGTACAAGGTTAAGAAAACAGTTCCTGCCAGCTGGCATATAATATAATATAATATAATATAATATAATATAATATAATAATATAATATAATATAATATAATATAATATAATATAATATAATATAATATAATATAATATAATATAATATATAATATAAGCAAAAGAGATGGGATAAAAATGGAGAACAAACTCTGGCAGTATTTCTTAGTTGCATTAAATATCTGGCCAGGTGGGATGGCTACTGAAGGAGTTGGTTCTGTGTAAGGAAGGTCTTTGGCAATTACGCCAAGGGATTGTAGATGGCCTGCTGCCTTTTCTCCCCTTTGCTGCAGCCTGGTGGAAAAACTGCTAATTCATAGGTCTCGTGACACATTCAAACCACAACCCTAACGGCTATTAATGTTGACTGTGCATAATGTCTGTGGCAGTGTATCTCAAGTCTAGTTTAGAAAGAAGAATTATTAATGGTAGGGAGGAAATGCATGCTTCCATGGCTTGATAGAAACTCTGGTAAGTGACCAAGAGGCCATTGGTTGTTTTCAGAGATGGCTTTGGGCTATTGAAAAGTACTTTTGTGAGGCAAGGTGGTTGATTCTCACTGATACCCCTATCTCTTTTATGCCATAACCCCCAAACGTGCATTTTGAGGGGTGTGGGAGGGGCTGCACTAGGTAGAAAAGTCTGAAAATTTGTGTGCCTAAGGTCACACACGCAGAAGTCTTTTCCACTAGCACGTATCTACCATTCATGGTCTTCGCCAACTCTTTTCCTAGATACAGGTAGGTAGCCCTGTTGGTCTGCCGTAGTCAAAACAAATACTTCATGCATGTATCTGAAGCGTGCATGCACACGAAAGCTCATACCAATAACAAACTTAGTTGGTCTCTAAGGTGCTACTGGAAGGAATTTTTAAATTTTATTTTCCTAGAGTCTTGCTGGAATGGGTCTCATTTATTAAGCAGATAAGATTTCAAAGAGCAAGCTTTGATTCACTTAATGCCTTATTGCAATCCTATAATCATTTGCGTTGGAGTTACCATTCAACTCAGTAAGGTTGGCTAAACATGTGTAGGATTGAGCTTTAGGTCTTACTATTTCTCACCAGCTCATTTACATTAAAGTGTAACATATAAAACAGAATTAAGCACTCCTTGAAGTGTACTAAACAGCTTGCATGCAAAAATCCCTGTAGGATTTTTTACTTTTCAGTTTCAGAGGTGGTTTTCCATGTAGCATAGTTCGTGAGATCAGGGTCCCATTGTTCTACAGAGCCTGCGGTTTACAGCCTTGTGGCAGGTGGCGAGAGCTGTGCAAGCAGAGCAACATTGCTCCACTACCTCCTGAACATAGTGTTGCTGCCAGTTCCTGAGAGGGAGAGCTGCAAGGTGAAGGAGCTCAGCACAGTGTGGTGGTAGGAGTATTGGATTGGCTCCTCAACTGTGCTGAGCTTTTCCCCCCTCTCCGTTTCAGGAACCAGCAGTATTTGGGAGGCAGGTGAGCAGGGCTGCCCCCCTGTTACTGGCCAGTCCTTTCCACTGAAAGGCCACCTGCAGTCCCTGGATAAGCAAAATGGTACTACTTAGGGATCCAAGTTTGCTCTAGCTCTATAAACCATATTGAGTGAAATTATGGTTTATGGGGAAACATTATGTGCCTTAGTTTCCTCATATTTTATCTGTTCTTCCCTGGAAGATTTTTGTACCAAGAATTTGAGGTATATATGTCATGCCCTAAAGAAATGGGATAAGCCCTCTCTGTAAGTGGTCACTGGACTCTTCCATTGGGTTGATGCTTCATTTCCTGATAGCGTAACTCGGAGGTTTTCAACCTTTTTGAGTCCATGGCTTCCTTGACCAACTACACGTTTTATCTGGCACCCCTGTGGGGCTCAGGAGCCCAGTTATGTCATTCCTTGCTTGCAGGGCTGGCAGTCTCTCACCCTTTTTCAAACACCCTCCCTTGTGGAGTGTTTTCTCATCCTTCTCTCCTCTTCCCTCTGCATGGGAGTCCTCTGGGCAGCCTCTGCTGCTGCCCCTGGTCTCTGAGCTGCCCTCCCTGCCCCAAAGAGAGCTGCCTCCCAGAGGCACCATTTGCCTGGGAAGCTTGTAGCCAGGGCTGCTCCAACAGCCAGCCACACAAGCCTTTGGGAGGCACAGATGCAAGAGGGCACCAGAGGAGGGAGGAAAGGAAGGAGGGACAGAGGCCAGTGTGGCCCGCGGCACCCCTGACCATCATTCAAAACACCCTAGGATGCCACGGCACACTGGTTGAAAATCATTGGCGTAACTAGTTTTAGAGGAAACAGAATAAGCACCCTTCCGGAAGTTGGGTCTGTAAATCTTGGATACAGTGGTACCTCAGGTTACAGACTCCACTAACCCAGAAATAGTACCTTGGGTTAAGAACTTTGCTTCAGGATGAGAACAGAAATCGTGCCGTGGCAGCGCAGCGGCAGCAGGAGGCCCCATTAGCTAAAGTGGTGCCTCAGGTTAAGAACAGACCTCCAGAACGAATTAAGTACTTAACCCGAGGTACCACTGTGTATGCATGCCTATGGGGTCTTGACTGTGGCTTTTTACTAAGTAACCTCCTTGCATCCTGAAATGTGGGCTTAGTTGGAAATCACTTTAGCATATTGCTGAGATTTTATTTTGGCTGGACACCTGCATCTTCCTTCTGTCTCATCTCCTTATTTTCCTTCTTTCAGTGAAGACCCTGTTTTCTGCTGTCCCATTTTTCTCCACCTGTGAGTAGAGTGCTGTTGGCTAGACTACAGATGGGTAGATTAGGGACGCTGGCATTTAGCACTGTGGCTAATTGGTAATTGTGCCATTCAGCTAGGGCTGGGAACATTCATCCTGTCTGCATTTTTAAGCAAACCAACTCTCCAACAATTAAGTGCATCTACATAGTTATCACTCTTCTCTGAATTTTGGAAGCTATTGGCTTAAAGATTGCAGTAAAATGCCCACTTTGGGATAAAACATGTTTAGAAATGCATGCATTGACATATAATATGTATTTAAATACATATTTGGCACACTTAAACATTGGATTATTGTACAAACAGGCTAGAACAGACTTATGAATGAACACATGGGAAACTGACACAGGCCAGAAATGGACTGATTCACCCACCCCTACACTAAGCAAGCTCAAAACTGGCTACTTTTAAGTAGCTTTCTCTTTGAAAACATTATGCAATTTTCCAAACTTTCTTCTTCAATCCTACATCCTGCACACAGTTGTGTTCTTTCCTCATGCAGCATTTAGTACATTGTTCGAGGTTCTTCAGCTTTGTGTTATGACATCTTACTGTGATCTGTGGTGCTGGGGTTTGCCTTGACCACTGTGAAATAGTTTCTGTGCGCTGCTTTGGTAATCTATATCCCTAGTTGACATAATCAAGAATGAAAGGGAAACATCTGAAATTTGTTCTACTAGAGAATATGAAATTTCACTCAAAGTACTGTGTTTCTGAGAAAGCAATACAGGCATCCTTCCACTTATGCACGATCAACTTTTGTGCAACCATGTATATGGGCAGTGATGGGGAATAATTTAATACATACTGGAAAATGGAAGGAGATAGCTGGAGAGTCCATGTGGCTCGCGAGGAGCCATAATTGGACTTCAGTGAAGGTGGAAAAGAGACTGGAGTTCCAGCAGGGCTTTGTTTACACTGCTCAGCCTCCTTGCCTGACAGCTGATGTGTGGGGTAGTGCAGCACCACTTTTCCGCATGTCTTCCAGCCTCTAGCCGCCCCCAGTTTCAGTTCCAGTTGTGGATAATTTTGGGTACAGTATTTTTTATATGGATTGGAGAAGAGATCAGCAAACAGGAAATATAAAGGGTGCTCCCCACTTACATGATTTTCACATATGCGTGTGGGGCGCTTGTATTTTGGTCCCTACTACTACATCTAGTCACACTATGCTACGCTATGCTATTCTTGGTCAGTTTGTTGTAAAAGGTCTCTTAATTGAAAGGTGCAGAGTTGGGGGGGTTCAGTAAACCCCATTTGTCAAGAATCCTAAAGTGGCCAATCCTTTATTGTAGGTACCAAGTTTTAAGTAGGAACTGTTAATTTTTGCAATTTATATAGTTCCTTCAAGTGTTTATAAAAGGATTTGTCGTGTCTCAAATGTTTCCATTTCTTTTTACTCTTCAGAAGAGAATGCTTCTGACCTGTGTTGTGTAATCTCCTGCCTGGTTCAAGTTATGATGGATGCACACTGCAGAGCTAAGCTGGGATTTCAGAGTCTTATTCAAAAAGAATGGATCATGGGAGGACATGCTTTTCTGGATCGGTGTAACCATCTGTGGCAAACTGATAGAGAGGAGGTATGACAAAATGAAATTCTTGAAGTCTTTGAGCAAAACCATATCCTCTAGGATGGTATTAAAGGGGGAAGGCTGAGAATCATAATGGAAATACTGCATTTAGCTATTCAACAGTAACAACGTAGTATGTGTTTGAAGTAACTTAATTTTGACTTTAGCAAAATGATAGTACAGTATAGTGGAACTCTGTACCTTAAGAGCCCTAAATAAGGAGCCTGCCTATGTAACATGGCCTTTAGAAACCCTTCAGAAATGGGTATGAGACTAGGCCAGGCCAAGACTCACAATTTAAAAAATAACTCCTCATCCCCACCAGCCATACTTAAGTTGACAAAGGTTAATGAGGAAAGGGTATCACATGGAATACCCCCTTGGGTAGGTTCAGTCTTGGTGAACTCAATGCATCAAATACCCCACGTAATCTATTGCATAATGTCTGGTTTTTTTCCCCTTTTAGGCACCACTTTTCTTGTTGTTCTTGGATTGTGTATGGCAGTTGGTTCAACAGTATTCACTAGCCTTTGAATTTACAGAGACTTACCTAACTGTCTTGTCGGATAGTCTGTACATTCCAATATTTAGCACCTTCTTCTTCAATTCTCCGCATCAAAGAGACACTACCAGGGTATGTAGACTGGGGGCTGTGGGGAATTACAGATGGGTTGTCTTGGTGCAGCTGAATTTTCTTTGGATTTATGACAGCAAGTGCCAATAAAAGCCTTGTTTTTATAACGTACAAATGCTAGTGTCTTTTTGTTTTGTTTCTGTGTATTCTAACAATGGTATATTATAGTATGGAGGAAGCCTGTGTATTCTAACAATGGTATATAATGTTGTGCAGCATGTTTAATCACTGCTTCTTTCAGCTGGAAACCTTTTCACCCCTTCTCTGGCTTCTGATACCTCGCCAGACATTGCTCACATACTTTCAACTCTTTGCAGCCATGAAGGTTACTCTTCATATAAAAAAGAGAACTAAAATTTTAGAATCTGTACAAACATGGTGTAGTATCTGTCTGGTATTGCACAGACATCAGTATGATTGAAGCAAACTACCTTCTATCCTATTCAGAGGGGGGACCCCCCCAATTCTCTCCTTCAGTGCTTTCATGAGCTATAGGAATCCTGAGAGTGTCACTTTTCAAGGATGGATGTGAACAAGATACCTTGAAAGTTGTTCCTCTGCCACAGTTTCAAAAGAATTATGATCTAACTGGGTCCTTCTTTGGAGGAAGGTTATACTTGAGTACAATATTATCACTTAAATAATTTCTTCAGCCATTGGTTTTTAAAGACTTATTTTTTACATATCCACCCTTTCCCTCATACTATTTGAGGTAGCATGGGGTTCCCAGGTAGTCTCCCATCCAGACTGATCAGAGGTAACCCATGACTATGTCATATGCCTTCAGACCATGTCCTGGATCAAGTGGATTTTCTGTTCGGCTAGAATAGGTGTACAGATACGCTTGGTACAGTGAAGTTATACAATGCCATGTTGAGAAATGTGTTCAAATCCTGCTAAGTCTACGCAGACCAGAGAGGTGGTTGAGGGAGCTGAAATTGCTGAAGTAAAGATGTTACTTGCAGTAAAGAGCTAGTATAAACTGATGCGTATTAGAAATATATTCGAGATTCTAATTCTTGTCTATTTTTCTTTGATAGTATGGAGGAAGCCTTAATACAGAAGGCACCAAACTTAGTTATCTTCACGTTTGGGACTGGTCTGTGCAGTTTGGACCTGAGGCACAAGCCTTGCTGAATAATCCTCTTTATGCTGAGAAGCCAAAACAAGTTAAGAGTCAGAAAAAACCTACACAATTCAAGGTAAGGTGTCCAACTCTTTTCCTCAAAACTCTATATCATTTTTCTGCCTTACGTAAATAAACAGTGGCTGATGACTTGTGTCACCCACTGTTCAGTTAAGGTAGAACCTGTCAATTTCTGCAAATAGTTTTCTCAGTGCCAATATCAAAAGCAAGGTTTACAGCTTACCTTGCTGCATTATTTTCAGCATCAGATACTTCAGTCATTGCCATGATTTGCTGCCTTAATTGATCGCTATGAGTTAACTATATAAAGCTAAGTAAAATAGTGTTAACATATGATTAGGTAAAGGGACCCCTGACCATTGGGTCCAGTCATGGATGACTCTGGGGTTGCAGCGCTCATCTCGCTTTATTGGCCAAGGGAGCCGGCGTACCGCTTCCGGGTCATGTGGCCAGCATGACTAAGCAGCTTCTGGCAAACCAGAGCAGCGCACGGAAACGTCGTTTACCTTCCCTCTGAAGCGGTACCTATTTATCTACTTGCACTTTGACATGCTTTCGAACTGCTAGGTTGGCAGGAGCAGGGACCGAGCAACGGGAGCTTACCCCGTTGCTGGAATTTGAACCGCCAACCTTCTGATTGGCAAGCCCTAGGCTCAGTGGTTTAACCCGCAGCATCACCCACTGCATCACATAGTCATTTTCTGGTCTTTGAAATTAACCCATAACAAAAAACTTAAAATGCAAATAGTTATTTAATTAAAAAGTATACATCAGTATATTTTGTATGTGCCCTCAAATAATTTTTCATTTGAGAACCACTAAAGGATTTGCAGTCTTAAGCATGCTAGGTGAATTCTTTCACAATTTGATGGGAAGGGATGTAATCCTTTTTTGAACTGCAACAGGGGGTTTAGTGAGTTGCCTGACTGGTATGCATCTGAAATCTGCAACTGTTTTGCTGAGCAGATTTAGGCAGTTTTTCAATAACTTGTAAAAACTTTCAAAGATGTGGCCAATTATTCTGTTTTCTGAGGAGGGGCAGTGTCTTGACTTACTGACCCATTAAATGTTTTTTGCTGGTTGACTAAATTTAATTCTAACTTCACTCCTCTCTCAAAACACTATCTCAGTTGCGAAGAGATGGTTGATATTCTCAGCAGCTTTCTTACTTGACTGAGTAATGTGTTGTGTTATAGCTGCTTAGCTATTTTTTTACCAAAACACTGGTAAGTTGTAGGCTATGATAGCTGTTTAAATGCAACTTAAATCTGTCTTAAACTAAACTATTGCCTATGGTTTTTTTTTTTTTTTTTTTTTACGAAAAGCATCAACGGCAGCTTTCCTTACCATTGACACAAACGAAACCGTCCCCCAAAAGAGGGTTTTTTAAGGAAGAAACGGACCAGTTAATAAAAAACCTCCTTGGCAAAAGGATCAGCAGGCTGATAACATCTGCTGACGAACTGCAGAATACCTCCAGAGAATTTTATGAGAGTTGGCACTCCAAACCTGCTGATCTCCATGGAATCCTGCTGCCACGCTTAGAAGGACCAGAAATCAAAGTGTGGGCGCAGAGATACTTGCGATGGATCCCTGAAGCTCAGCTGCCTAGTGGTGGGACAGTTGCCACTGCAACAAAAGTCTGGGATGTGATGGAGGATGTGCAAGGTTTGCAGAAGCAAATGGACGAACAACGCAGCCAGAGTCTCTCAGAGGAGGGCGCTGCAGCAGAGTCTCCCTTCCAGAGAAATCCTGCTCGCCTGTCTGCTTTATTTCCATTTGCTGGGCTTCAAAGACATTCCCTCAAGCCAGTTTTACCTACAAGCACCTGGAAAGATTTGGAAGGTGAGGACTTGGCTAGGAGAGAAGATGAGTATGTTGATTTAGGGGATGTTTGATGTGAGGCTTATGCACGCAAACAGAAATGAAAGTACTGGCACACTTCTCTCCAAACATAAAATTGGTTTCCTGGCGGTGGCTTTCCCTTCTGCCTGATGAAGCTTTTAGCATATGAAGATTTCCTCACTTGAGCACCCGCAATATTTTCTACGTGAGTTTTGATCAAGCATTTTAATTAGTTCTTTCCATAAGCATGGGAGATACATAGCTGTGTTGCATAGGGCCCAGTTGAAAAATAAAGTGAAATACAAATTAGTTGCTCAATCATGGAAAGAGTTAAGGTGTTGGGGCACTCTCAAAATCATAATAAACTTCTTGTTGGAACATAAAGGGGTGGTGGTCTCAGAAATATCCACCAGAATTTTAAAATGTCCTAGTCAGGTAAGAGTGTCTTCCAGGCACATCTTATAATGCATATAAAAACATGTGCTGTTTGAAAGACACCCCCGGCGTTTCTAAGAAGAATCAGGTGCCATGTTTTGTTTTGTTGTTTGTTTTTAATGAACTTGACAGGGTCATACCTGCCTTTTTAAAACTCCCAACTAGAGAAATACTAGGTGTTTCTCTCATTCATCCTACTTGTTCTGATCATCCATGATCTGCAGAATAATAGTTCATTGTTGTATCTTAATAAGTGTCTTAGTTTTCAGTAACTTAAGATAACAATCTCTTGTGCCAGTCCTCTTTTGTTTCCATCATGTTATTATCCTGCCGCCTTGGTGCGTGACGTCTGGAACACACACTACCAAGTACAGGATGGGTAAGAACTTAAAAGATGGCAATAAGCCAGACTTTTTCTTCCAGATTGCATAGGGTGCTCATGTTGAACTTCCTCACTAGCGCCAGTAGCTTGCACTGAATCTCAAGTCCTTACTTTAGGAAAGGCAACTAAAGAGCTATATTCAGCTTTGAAACTGGATTTTTCATCCAGTACTGCTATTTTATATAAACGTGACATTAAAGCTAGCTATGAATGTAAAGTTTATGCATTGGAGTTGAATTGCTGGATGTTGTCACAACAGTACCTCAGTTATAAAAGCCATATGAAAACTGCTTATTAAGTTTTGTCTGCCTATACCAAGCAGATAATTCAGCTCTGAAATAGAGGCTTTGAGAAGTCAAGAGGGTAAAGTCTTAATGTACATAAATCCAGAAGTAGCCCACAAGATAGAATTGGCTCTTAGTAACCCTTCCTCCTTGGAGGGCTGGAGCTTCATGGATATGACAGTGCACAAGTGGTTATTGTACTAGCCCAATGAGATTCTAGGTACAATTTTAAAGCATTGCCTTGGAGTATATCCCAGTGTGCTATACCTGCTTGTTTTTTACGTTGCATTGGGAGCTAAGATTAGACTTCCAAAAGAGTGGATAATGAATTGGTGTAAATCAGGGTAGCTAGCCTGTGGCTCTCCAGATGTCATTGGACTCCAAATCTCATCAGCCTAAGCTGATGGGAGTTGTAGACAACATCTGGAGAGCTACTTAGAGCTACCCTGGTATAGATGAATGCCAAATGGAAACCTCAGAATCTATGTTGCCTTATGCATTTTGCTACTGTAAGCTCCTTGAGCTTTCAGTATTCTTAAAACACAATAATTCTATTTGTATATGAGCCTTCCGAAAGCTAGCATTGCACACTTTTGTTTCTTCAAATTTATTTAGCATTTATACAGGAGTTTCTCTCCAATTAGTACAGGCTGTACATTTTATAGCTATTTGATTATGATTTTGAGTTCACTTTGGGTGAAAAACACTAACGATGGAAAGGTTGTTTTTTAAAAAACATTTCCTTTGACAGTTAAACAGTTGTAATATATTGGTCGTGGAAATGTATTTATATTTAAGCTGTCAAGTATTGTGTATATAGGAAACTCATGGATATGGAGGGATTTTTTATAATGGCTTATGGAACTGCTCCGCTCTAATAGGAATGAGTATGGTATTGATATGATCAGAACACACAACTGTGGATGGAAACATATTTAATTCATTATACTGAATTTTCTGGTATTCTGTTTTATACCTCCCAGTTTTACACTGAATACAAGCTTAGCATTAACAGTACTAAAGGAAAAAAACTCTTCCTGTTTACTTTAATGGACTATTTGGACAAATGTATTTGTTTAATAAAGTGTACTTTTACTATTTTAACTTGAAAAGTGTCTTTGTCAATCTCAACCATTAAGCTGTTTGCATAGTCTAGTCCAGAGTTTCCCCAACTTGGGTCTCCAGCAGTTTTTTGACTACAATTCCCATCACCCTCACCCACTGGTCCTCATAACTAGGGATGATGGAAGTTGTAGTTCAGAAACAACTAGAGACACAAGTTGGGGAATCCCTGTCTCTAGTGTTTTGCAGCACTAACGGATGTAGTAACCTTACCATTGGTTTCAGGATTCCTGATAATCAACAGCAGAAGTGCAGATCCATACAAAACTTGCCTTCTGCGTAGTCATACCTTTGAATGCATGTAACCCACTGCCATGTACAGCAGGGATGGGGAGCCTGTAGCCTTCGAGATGTTGGACCACAATTTGATCTATGCTGGCAGGCCAGGTCCCCCGATCTACAGGCCTCAACAGTTACACTCTATTCAGTCACGTGTGGCCCTGCCACCAGGCAACCATAATTTATTACTTTATTTTTGTACTCTGCCCTTCCTCTGAACAGGAGCACAGAGCAGCTGATGCACACAGTACTATGAAACGATGTTTAAAAGCCACAACAATTGAAAAGAACTTTTCAACACAGCCACAGTAATCAGCTTAGCAGACATCTGCTTCAAATCCTTTGAAGTCCCAAATGACTGGACAAATAAGTGTGCTTTTAAGGTTGCTCCAGAATATTTGTCTTGTACCACTGTTCTACTAGCCACACCAACAGGACCATGAGCAAAAACGAGACCAAAGCCGCCTAACTTGGAAGCTGCAGAAGTGAGTGGGGACCATCCTAGCAGCTTTGCAGCAATTTGGATCTACCATTTGAAGGAAGGGGAGGCATGTCCCTCACCTCTTTACATCAGGGGAGGAAAAGCTCCTGCAGCCCCTGAGCAATGGGTCTGCTAGTACCCTCCCTTTCTGATGAAAAGGGGTGTCTTGAGAGGTTTTTCTGTTGAGGTGTTTGCTCCTAATCTTGCAGGACTTTTCAATTGGCCAGCCATGGCTTTGACTTTGTAGCTTGCTGCATTCAGCAGCCACTTTTTCTCTCTAAGTCACAGCACCACCACTGAAATTCTAAACTCTACTCTACTTTGTCTGTAACTGGCTCGGGGCAGGGCTGTTGCCATTTGCTTGCTGCCACACAAGTCTCTGCTTTGCTTATGTCATCTCCCTGTCTTTGTTCTCTGCTATGGGGATCTCATGAACACAAGAAGCTGGGTCCAGGTAT
This sequence comes from Podarcis tiliguerta, assembly GCF_965153285.1. Classification (NCBI taxonomy): domain Eukaryota; kingdom Metazoa; phylum Chordata; class Lepidosauria; order Squamata; family Lacertidae; genus Podarcis; species Podarcis tiliguerta. Next base: position 47,800,520 of record NC_139544.1, read on the forward strand.
TAAGAGTCTAACTTCCTTTAACTCCAAAGATTCATTAAATTCTAACATTTACTAAATCCTGGAACTTGGGGAAATCAGGCACCCCCAACTCATCAATAGAAATGTGGATTTGGAAATAAAGGTTACTTTAAGTACTCGGTGTTACAAGACCTAACTCACTAGACTCCTGTTATATTAAGATGAATTAAATTAAGAGCTGATTTTGTAAAAGCTGAGGTGGATTAGTTTAGTTTGGAATATATGTATATTTATTGTAACCTCTTCTGCGTCTACGTCACATGGCAGGAAACTAAACCTAAATAGCAACCTATGTTTTTGGTGGTTCCCATTTTCATATGTAAGCGGCCTTGAGTCCTGTTACAGGGGAAAGGTGAGATAGATAGATATAGATATAGATATATATATATATATAGATATATAGATATAGATATATATATATATTGGCAACAGCAACAAGCTGAAGTACAATTAGCAGGCACATGTACTTGGGTTTATTGGACTGATAGAACTTGGGAAGATGTTTGGTCTTGTGATTCCTGCTCCCTTGCCCCATTTGAGGGCAGTTTTCCGCTTATGTCCTAAGGAGTTGCACAGCCTACTCCCAAGTCATATGCATGGGGGGGGGGGAGCTCAAATGCAATAGAGATGAAAAAGGGAACAGGAAGCATAAGCCAGCTGTGTTTCTGCTTCCTGTTCTTGTTTCATGTCTGAAGTGGCTTTTCCTCTTAAAGATTTGCAGGGAGGGGGAGGGATACTTGAAGGCTTGCAAACTTTTTAACAGTAGCTCTTCAGAAGGCAGACCTAATTTTAAGGACAGGAAGCTCTCTCTTGGCTTGGGCACAGGGCCTGCCTGCAGTCAGCATTTGCTAGGATTTTCCCACCCAGTGCCTTTCTGTTTTGTAGCCACATTCTGTTGGATCCCTTCTCCCCAGTGTACTTGAGGGCACAAAGCCAATACAAAATTAGCAGCCTCATAACTTAAGAATTATATATCCACAAAGAGAATTTTAAGCAAATCTCAGTTGCTACGGAAAAGTAGCAAATGGTGCTTCTTTCCAGAGATTATACCATGCAATAAGCCTTAGAAGAAAAATTGCCATTCTTTTTAGGTTTCTTTTGCTAGAGCAGGGGTTCCACAGACCACTAATGGCCTGCAAGCTTCATTGAGGTGGTTCATGTGAAGGACACTTCCAATGTTATTTCTATGGCATGCAAACTGTAATGCAATGAAATACAACATAGGAAATAAAAGGAATAGAAGTATAATTAAAAACAAACAGCATGTATGAGCTGCCACAGTGCATTTCAGTTGCTATAACAGGCAGAAAAATCATTGAGTGGTTGGCCATGACCCTGGGCAATTTTCAAGGGGTGCGTGGGGGAAAGTTTGAACTGCTGTGCTAGAGACTTCCTTATCTCATGAATGACTTCATGGAATGGAAAAGGGTGATGAAAATGTACCAATTTGTTCAGCTGGGCTGCAGAAGACTTTTTGTGTACACATAATTGACGTACTTCAACAAATAACAATGGAAGCACACAGCCTTCTTTTGGAGAGAGATCATATCATCAGATGGCGCTGATATGCTGATACTACTTGCTAGATTCCCTTCTCAAGCTCCTTTTTAACTTCTTATTTGGGAGATGTTAGTGACAATACTGCTTCCTAGCAACTGTCACAATGGGAAAGTGTGCCCTAGCACCCCAGGGTGCATAAACTCTTAAGGCCAGGATACTGCCTAAAAACCTAGTCAATTTATAGATTTAGATGCAAAGCTTTTTTCCCCCTTTCATATTTATCCCTATCTCTTGCATTTAGGGCAGGGGTCAGCAAATTTTCTCAGACCTTGTGGGGGGCCGGACTATTTTGGGGGAAAAAATTAATGATTTTCTCCCACCTGCAAAGAGGCCTGAAAATGCTTTGCTTTACCCAGGCATAGGCAAACTCGGCCCTCTGGATGTTTTTGAGACTACAATTCCCATCATCCCTGACCACTGGTCCTGTTAGCTAGGGATGATGGGAGTTGTAGTCCCAAAATATCTGGGGGGCCGAGTTTGTCTATGCCTGGCTTTACCTGTCCCAGTTATTGTCCCAATATCCGCAGTTGGGCTTCTCCAGCCAGCCAGGTGCCATGGCAGGGTAGGAGGCTGTGTTGGCTGGTGAAGACAGAAGCAGCAGCCAAGGCAGAGGAGCCGTAGATGGAGGTAGGGAAATCGGGGTGTCGCTGGAGCTTTTACTGCTGCTGCTGCTGCTTCTCGAGAGGCACCGCGGAGTAGACCGAGCCACCCACCAACCCACAAGCGGCGGCCGCAGCCACAACAACCCGCCTGAATGACATGGGAGAAATGAAGGAGGAAGGCAGGCAGGCGGTGACGAAAAAAGCGCACATGGAAGTGGTGTGGAAAAGGCGTGGAGAAGGAAGGAAGGGCAGACTGATGGAGAGGGAGGAGAAGCAGGAGGAAAACGCAGAAGCCACCGGCATCACACGCCCCCTTCACAGCACTGCCCTGCTGAGGCAAGCAGGCGGGTGAGCTGACTCCTGCCGTCGATGGCACCCGGCGTGGGACAAGATTGCTCCATCCCTGAGAGAAGTGCCGCCGTGTGAGGGAGAGGGAAAGAATGCACGTGCTGGTGATCTACATGGCGATTCCTGGACCGTCCGCGGGTCGGATCTAGAAGGCAGTTGGGCCTGATCCGGCCCGTGGACCTTAGTTTGCTGACCCATGATTTAGGGCATGCATTTGGCAAGTAAAAGGGGAGTTTTCAGATCATGCTCCTTACATTGGCCTTACATTGCTGCACTCGCACACCCTGACCTACTTCACAGGGTGGTTGTGAGAATAAAATGGACAAAGGGATAAGCTTGTATACCATCTTGAGCTTGAAGAAAAGGTTGGATAGAAATGCAATAAATAACCAAACCCACACCAGCAATGTAGCACCTCGTGTGCTTTCAGACCATACCCTGGGGACTATGCAGCAAGTTGCAATTTTGTGGAGACGCTTCTTTAACTTTCATATGCTAGGTTTTGCTGCCTGTGATTCTGGGTATTTTCATAGATGTGTGGGTAAGAGAAGAAGAGAGAGACCAAGACCTTCATGAATGCAGAGGTTGAAGCAGACCCCTAAAAGTTCTGTTACAGTGGTGCAATGGGGAAGAGGGGAGACCGCAATGCCGAAACCAGTTATCTCTTAACAGGTATATCCATATTATAAGCACATACTTCACTGGCTAACTTCAAAGGATAAATTGTGTTTGAAGTTGAGAGTCACTTTGATCTATGCAGTATGTAGAAAAAAAGAGTGTGCAAATTCTGTTTGTCCAGGAACTGCTGGTAATTATGTTAATCTGATTATGTTAATCTGAATTAAATCATAAATCTTCTGCTAGGTTTTAAAATTCAGATTTGCTTTTCAAAGGGAGTGTTGGGTAAATACATTGTCCTTCTCCACCCAATGGATAGGTATGACTGAATTGAAACCTATTTAAGTGTTAATTTAGAGGGCAAATTCTCCCCTCTAAATGGGATTAAATATTGGGTTCTGTATCCCAACAGGTCATACTGCAATCATAGTGTATTACTGTTTCACACGTATCACCAGTGTGAAACTGCATGTAAACCTTCCAGCTGTAAGCAGCAAGAATTGCATATTGCATTTTCTTGCACCTGTCAGTGTGGTCTAGGGTGGGAGGGGTTTTATCCTGTTTTCAGTATCCTAGGAAGGTGGCAGCACAATGCTTTTTAACTCAGTCCTGCTGAGTTCAGTGTCTTTTTCCAAGTAAACAGTTTTCGGGGTCACATGCTCAAAATAAAATGTTAGGTGAGGAAGACGCTGTAAGTGCTGGGCATCCCATCTAATAGCTGAACACATGATGCTAAACATGTGTTGCAAACTGCATCTGTTTTGTAAAACTTAATAGCAGGCAAAGCTCCTTTCCCCAATTTTCATCAGGACAGCAGAACATGGGCAGGGGAAGCTTAACCCTTTTATCCCTGGCATGGTTCAGACAAAAATAATGCTGAGTTCCTTTCATATATTAACTGCAAACCACCCCCCCAGCCCCCCTCCCAATTCCCCTTTCTCAAATATTGTTTTGAAGGGATACATTGGCTTGGCTAATATGTTTAAGAAGTGGAAATTAGACCATATGTCTGCACTATGAACACTGAACATGTCATAAACATGCATTGTGATGACAGTGTATTCCTGGATGTGATATATATGCTCTGTTAATACTAATGGCCACACTTACATTTTGCTTTTATGTCCATCTTGGTATGTTGATTCTTTTGTTTCTGACAAAGACATCACACATGCACACACCTGAAAAAACATGTCATGCTGCTATTAGGCTCATTCCCATTAGCAGCAATGGATTGTCATGTTGTGTAAATATTTCAATCACATCAGTTTGTGTGAACGTTGTTGGTTCCTCTACATGAGAAAGATTATCAAGATAATGATTGATTTAAGTTTTGGGGTAATTTTCCCAAGTAAGCAGTAACATCTGTGGTGTGCAATCATCACCAGTAATGGTCGCCAGATTAGAAGGTCCATGAATATGTACATAAGATAATGGGTTTTTATCTGGTAATACACTGTAATTTTAAGAACTACTAATTTTAAGAACCTGAGCTTGCTTTTTTCCTCCCTCAGCCAATACCTATTTTCCTTGTTGGTTGTGGTTTTTAGATTATGAGCTGCACTAGGAACCTTTTTGAATAAAGAGTGGGATAAAACTGCTCTAAGTAATAAAATGCTGTTAAATATATTTGCTGCAGAGAGATTTGCTGCAGGTCACAAGGATTTCTGCCCCAGGTATCTGTAAGATGCCAGTCAATTTTCTCAACAGTAAACTAAGTGATCTTCGGCAAGTCACAATTTTGTCTCTGCTTCAGTCTTCCATTTGCAACATGGGGATAATGCTGGCTTACCTTGCAGATTTATTTCAAGGATTACAGGGATGAGGTAAGAAAGTGTTTGGACCCCTAAAGTGTGCTTTCTAAATGCTTGGAGTTATTAAGTACTTTACTGTTCATGTGGGGGTACTCCTTTAAAAGGTACATTTGAATGTACTTTAAGAGGGTTTTTTGTGCTGGGCATTATTAAACCCTCCCCTCTGGTTCACTGTAATTTTGCACTGTTTGATTGAAACCATACTAATGCATGTTAATGAGTGTATAATTATATGCCTTCTTTGGAATTGCCATTGCTGCCTATCCTGTCATTTCATAAATATAGGTTCATTCAGCTTGAAACTGGCTGCCCAACTCTGCCATTTTCTGATTAGAAATTTATTCTTCATGCTTATCACTTTATGTGAAAACTTCTACATTTACAGGAGCATTCTGTCTGTGCCATATGCACTCCAGAGTTCTGGACTATTATTTATGCATATTAATAGGAAAACACAGTGAAGGCATTGTGGTCAAATGCAGTAAAGATAAGATATACTGTACTGACATATTCATGCACTCTCTCTTTTTATAACGTTAGACTTCCATCGCAAAAACGGCAGGGCCATTTCACCTACGCAAAGGCAAAACTGTGTGTGCTATTAAGTGTACATTTAACAAGGAACTTCAGTCAATCACAGTTTCCTAAAGTATGTATATGCATGGTTAAGGGTATAACATTTATGCAGCAATGTGAACTGGTCCTAAGAGTATTTTTTGGATAATAGCAGTCACACAGTGACTATGAGTTGATACCCCAGGTTTTTGACAGGTATCCGGCCCAATAATTCTAGTTTTCTATCATAAACATAGCAGGGGATATTTTCTATGGTACCTGCATCAGAGTGTCTAAGGATGTGCTGCAACATTTCCAGCTTAAATAAAAAGAACAGGCACTCAAGCACGCAAGGCTGCCTTTGGTGCTGTATAGGATTCTATTCTTTTCTTTGAAAATTTTTATTAGAGTTTATAAAGAGAAATATAAAGAAGATTATCAAATATATTTTTTATCCAGACTACAACATTAATCTAAGTAAAATAAAAACATAGTTCCAGAAGAAAAGGAGAAAGAAAAAGAAAGAGAAATAAAAAAGAGAGAATAATTATTTAGGAATATTTAGGAAAGAAAACGAGGTGATAGTCCTAATGAGGCAATTCTCAGTGGCTACAGAATGCTGAACGTCTGCTGAAGGGAGAAATAGTGTGGAGTACCTTAGAAGAGAACATGGCTGGCTGATGGCATTTGTCTATATTAGAAACTCCATGTGCTGATACGTATAGACACTTACATGGTATATAGTTCTCTGATGTGGTTTATTTGCTTATAGATCACAGAAAGACTCCACTGGAGGTGCATACTTAAAAAACCTTTTTAAAAGTTGGAGCCGTGTAACACAGCTTCTCTGAAGAAGAAAAAGCTAATAAAAATAGATGTATGAGTTAGCTACTTTTAACACTGCAACACTAACATGAATAGACTGCTGACATGAACAAAGGTGTCTCAGACTAGGAGGTGAGATTTGCCTTGGTAGCCAGGAATGCATCTGCCTGGTTAGGGTTGCTCGGTTAGTGACTAACCATACAAATACCAGCACAATCTCTCTTTTGACAGCTTCTTACAAGACAGCTGTATGATTGCCTGCATTTCCTCTCTGTGTGTGTCATACACAAGCACATATTGCTAGACTTCCCCTAAAATTCCCAGATCAAGCTAATGTTAGAATTTAACTAAGACTTAGTGTTAAAACTGTGCTCAACCTGTGTATATTTCAGTTGTGTAGTAGGTACATCTAATCCTCTGGAATTAGCAAATGTCAAAACCTAATAAAGCCAGGAATAACCTCCTGCATGAGGGGATCACTTGGGGTAATGGACCATTAAGACATCAAAGGAACTGGGAGTTAAGACACCAATTGAGTAGAGCCCCTCCCTTTACAGATAAAGAGAGCTTATAGCAGAGAGGGTGTAAGCAATAGAAGCAATGTGGCCTAGAGTGATGTAATGGAGATAGTAAAGCAGTGGGTTGGAGAGAAAGGCACCTATGGGAGAAGAATGATCCTCTTGGAGGGTAGTGCTGGGAAACCCCTCCATCATAGGCTCAGGTTGTATAAATCTGCAAATAATCTATCATAAAGACACCCCAGTCTCTGCTGTGCCTCAAAAGGAAATATGGACCCTGGGTTAGCGAACTTGGCCACCTCACTGCTCACCCCTAAACAGTGAAAAATGGAACAAGGAAATCCAAAGGCATTCCATAAAACTCAACCCACAATAAACGTGTGAGGAGACCAGCACAATAAAAATTTGATGCAAATCACAGGGGCTAAGGGTCAACCTCAACCACAACACTGGGGCTGAAACAACATGATCACAAAAACGGGGCCCAGGAGGAGAATAATACAGGATGCCCAAACTCTCAGGGGTGTGCACTATATGCTCAAGAGGCATTTTTATGCAGTGAATTGACTTGCTTCCCTTGAGCAATGTGGTGTGTGCAGGGCCAGCCCACTCAGGAGGGAAGGTGTGACGACTGCCTCAGGCAGCCGGATCCGCAGGGGCAGCAGATCTCCATGATAATACATTGGTACCTCGGGTTAAGTACTTAATTCGTTCTGGAGGTCTGTTTTTAACCTGAAGCACCACTTTAGCTAATGGGGCCTCCTGCTGCTGCTGTGCCACCGGAGCACGATTTCTGTTCTCATCCTGAAGCAAAATTCTTAACCCGAGGTATTATTTCTGGGTTAGAGGAGTCCGTAACCTGAAGCGTATGTAACCCGAGGTACCACTGTATTCATTCAGGGCCAACCCACCCATGAGGTAAAAGGAGGCAACTGAGGCAGTATTCGCAGATCCCGATGTAGCTTTTTCTTCCCCTTGATGTAGATCAGGGGTAGGCAACCTAAGGCCCATGGGCCGGATGCGGCCCAATTGCCTTCTCAATCCGGCCCAGCATGTTTTTACATGAGTAGAATGTGTGCTTTTATTTAAAATGCATCTCTCAGTTATTTGTGGCGCCTGCCTGGTGTTTTTACATTAGAATGTATGCTTTTATTTAAAATGCATCTCTGAGTTATTTGTGGGGCATAGGAATTGGTTCATATTTTTCTTCAAAATATAGTCCGGCCCCCCACATGGTCTGAGGGACGGTGGACCGGCCCACGGCTGAAAAAGGTTGCTGACCCCTGATGTAGATCTTCCCTCACCTGGTGTGAGGGAATGGGGGCGCCATTTTGGCCTCAGGTGCCAAAATGTCCTGGACATGTGTGTGTGTGTGTTCACGTTCGTCCAAAAAAAGAGAGTATACTGCATATTCGCTTTCCTTCACAAGGTGCTCTTCACCATAAAAAAAAGTTTTAAAAAGCGACTTCAACAGAAGATACAGAAACAAAAACACGCTCCCCCTTCCTGAGGGCTAGCGGGGGAAAGAGTTTACCTCCGCCGCCTCTGAGCCGCCGACTAACTGACCGACTTAACTTCCTCTCCGCCCCCGCCCCCCCATCTTTCTCTTTCCGGCGCCTCCAGAGTCTTCCTCCTCCTCCTCCTCCTGCCACATCCTCCGCCGCCGCTATAGCTGCTGGCGCGTCAGCCCGCGCCGCCATATTGGAGGAGAAGGTGCTCCTGCCGCCGCCGCCGCTGGTGCCGCAGGGGGAGCCAGGCTGGCCCAGCTCCTTCTCCCCCGCTCCCTTCCCTCCCTTTCCCCTCCCTGAGCGCTTGGGGCCTCCCCAGCTCCCGCCCGGAGTGGGGGAAGCGGAGAGAGCGAGCGAGAGCGGCAGGGAGGCCGCAGCCCCAGCCTTTCCAGCAGGGTCCTCCCGGGGCCCCCCGCCGCCGCCATGACTTCCTTGACCCAGCGAAACTCGGGCCTAGTGCAGCGCCGGACCGAGGCCTCTCGCAGCGCCGCCGCGGCCGACAAAGAGCGGGCGTCCGGGGGCGGCGGCGGCGGCGGGGGTGGCGGAGGAGGCGCGGAGGAAGAAGGCCGGCGGGACGAGCAGGGCGACGACGAGAAGGGCGACTCCAAGGAAACGCGCCTCACGCTCATGGAGGAAGTGCTGCTGCTGGGCCTCAAGGACCGAGAGGTGCGGGGCCCGCAGCCTGGCGAGCGGGGAAAGGTGGCGGGGTGGGCCCGGGAAGGTGGGGTGGGGTGTCTGTGAGGTGAGGAGGGGACATGAAAGGCCTCCCCCCCCCGGGTTGCCCTTGTGTATGTGGGGCTGGGGGGCGGGATTGTGAGGCCAAAGTGAGGGGTGGTGTCGGTCGAGGGGCCTGGAGGTTGCTACGGGGTTTGGTGGATGTCTGAGGGGGAGGGGCTCCTTGGCTGGTTGTGTTGTGTTGTGTTGTGTATGCGATTAGGGGTTAAGGTAGGCGGGCGTCTCTTGACACACACAAACAAAAGTGGTTGTGCCCAGGGCTTTGCATGCTGCCTTTCAGGGCCACCCTAAAAACAATTAAAACGAACGAGACACAAGTGTCCGAATGGAAGTTTAAAAAAAAAAATGCCAGAAAGCTGGCAGGGAAATATAAGACACACACTCCCCAGCATGCCATGTTGCCTGCAAGGCAACCCCTTCCTCCCACCTCATCCCCCACCTCAGCTTTCAGTCCAATTCTCAAACTGCAATACTGTACAGTGGTACCTCGGTTTACATACGTTTTAGTGGTACATACTCCGCTAACCCAGAAATAGTGTTTCAGGTTAAGAACTTTGCTTCAGGATGAGAACAGAAATCGTGCTCCGGCAGCGCGGCAGCAGCAGGAGGCCCCATTAGCTAAAGTGGTGCTTCAGGTTAAGAACAGTTTCAGGTTAAGAACGGACCTCCGGAACGAATTAAGTACTTAACCCGAGGTACCACTGTATATGGCAATAAATCAGATATGAGAAATACAGAAGAAGAAGAAGAATCTTGCGAGAAGAACAGGATATGAAGATGGAGTAGAATTTGCAAGTGGGCATCAGCCACCGCCCTCTACCCAATTTATGTACCGGGACATGCTAGTTGAGTGCTCATAGTTTTATGCTAAGTGTTTCCACTATAACTTATCAGGTATGACTGAAACTGAGGCAGCTAACGGTTTTAAGATTAGATGTAACGAGGGGTTAGGGAAGGTGGTGGTGTCAGCAAAACTTGGAGGAGGATGTTGTGGTGAAAAGCTTTTGGATTTGACAGAAGGGCTTAATGGGGCAGGAGAAACAGCAAAGTTGCATTGAAACCCCTCAGTAGAAGTTGGTTTAGGGGCATCAAGTTTCTTAGGAGCAGAGGTCCATGTAGTTGGACTTTCTCAGACGGGAATACTGTTAATAGCTGGGGTTTTTGAACATTTATGTTTTGGAACCGTGTACTGGCTTAGTTGGTATGCTGCATTCTAAGCACCTACTTGATAGTGCAGTAAATTGAAACAACTCGGCCATAACAGTCGTCTGAGAATTTATTATACAGTGGTACGTCTGGTTGCGAATGGGATCCGTTCCGGAGCCCCGTTCGCAACATGAGCAGAATGCAACCTGTGCCTGTGCATGCGCGGGTTGCAATTCACCACTTCTGCACATGCGCGTGGCGTCATGTTGAGCATGCGCGGGCAACGAAACCCGGAAGTAACCTGTTCCGTTACTTCTGGGTCGCCACAGCGCGTATCCTGAAAGAACGTAACCTGAACCGAACGTAACAAGAGGTATGACTGTAGTGTTCCAGCTGCAGCTCATATGGCTATTTAGGAATTTTAAAAAACACCGTTTGCAAAGTTAAAATGTACTTCTTTTCCAGAAAAACACATGACTCACAGGCTATGCTTATAAACATTTTACATCATTTAAGAAACAAACTTGGATAGGCAGAATGGGTTGGTTGACATGCTAAGGCTTATTAGTGAGTGTAGTACTATCTTGAGCAAGATACTCTCTTTAGGATACCTAGTAGAGGAAAAGTTTGTAAACCTTTGCTGCAGATTGTAAGGTGCTATTTCAGAATTTTGCAAAGTAATGGAGCTCTGGTTGGTGTTATGGGTACATTTGGCCAAGAAAGGGAATGCTTTTATCAAATGCATGGGTAATTTTTTTAATGTGTAGAATAAAACTTACTGCCTTTTTCATGATAGTTGTTGGCTTCTATTTTGACCCCACAGTGTATTTGCATGGGCTTACATAAAGGATCATGCTCAGATGCACTCTTTCCCAGAGTTCTTTAATCTTTGGAAAAGTCATCCACTTGTAGCTTGGCTGCTGTACATTACCCTATACTTCATCTCCAGGCTTTTGGGGGTTTCTGAAAAACATGTTACAGGCTCATTAGAGTTTAGATTAGAGTTTTTAGGTTGGGTTATCTAAACTGTGGGAGGGAGGCATATGCAAGCTAAGGAGGTGTTTCCAGTTGTCAAAGCATAATTTGATGACTGGATTCAGCCATTGCAAACTAAGCAAGATTGTTGTGGTTGGTTGATGTATTCTGAGTTTCAGTTAACAATAATGATTTTAGTCCAGTCCTCAAAAGTACTGTTTGTTCTGATGAATTTCAGATAATAGTTGTCAGTCTTTTGTGGTTGCTTCCAAATTTTGGAACAAATACTGTACTTATTTTGCGATATAAAGTCAAGCTTTATTGTCATTAGTTATTACTTATTTGCACACTATTTTGACACTGCAAGCATATGTGTACAGTTCATATAAGGCACCCATAGCATCTTGAGATTTATAAATTCATTTTTATTTGTTTCTATAATGTCTTATGCAATGTATTAATCTTCTGTTTTTTCAGATTTATTTTAATTGAGGGAAGCCACAAAGGGATGTGTTCAGAGAGAGAGAGTGTTAAAAAGTGAGACTTAAGCGATATAGACACAATATGTAGGTCTTCTGCTGAACTAGGCCCTTTAAGCTTCATGGCTTAGAGGCAACCTTCTATTAACCATCTTTCAGCTGCCCTAAGCTCCTCACTCCTAATATATATGGCCTAAATAATAGGTAAATGGCCCAATACTGTATGAGCTAAACAAAGATAAACCTACAGCTTGAGCCAAGCACATTCTTTAGGCCTTCCCCATGCCATATTGTGATTGAAATGAAGCTCTTCCAAATAATATGAACTAAATAATCTCCAATGAGTTGCGTCTTCAGCAGTGGGATATCACAGTCCCTCGTCTGACTTATGTACTGTAGGCTTGTAATACTAATTTCTGTTGGATAAAGTCCAGTAACACCATGGGGATTTTTGAAGGCAAGCTTTCCATCATCTTTGAAGAACTGCTAGTCTATTATTTCTTAAAAGATGGTACAATGACACACCAGTTGCGGCACTTTGTAGGCATCAGGTCCCTATCCTAGTGAAAGTGAATTTACAGTTTGCAGGAAACTGATGGCATTTTTAGGAGCGCATGAGAGATGCACAGTGAAGGGTATGTAATTCTTTTCTGCTGCTCACATACGAACCCTTTGGTTCATTAACACTTGGCTAAATGTTGCAGCTGTACCAATAGCGAACAGTATATTAATGACAAGAAGCAACCCCTTCTTGCGGGAATAAAATGACCCTAAGGAATGTCAAAGCAAAGTAAAAGTAAGAAAGCCTTCTGTTTTGTTAGTATCTCTATTAAAAGTAAAACTGACTTGACTAACACAAATGCATTTATAACATCAAGGATACTATTACATTTCTGGTTTGATTGTATATATTGTTTAATTTGTTTATTGCTGAAAGCAAAGCTTTAACAAAGCTGATGATGAATCATGCGCACAAACCTTAGACACAGAGACTTGGTGTGGAGGTGAATTTCCCTGGAATACAGAAAGTTACAGCTTAGCCATCTCTTAGCAATGCAAAGATTTCCTTACAGGTCACAGCCATATATTTCTTCTGCTGCTGAGTAGGAGGAGGAAACCTTTTGCAGCTCCTGGTCATTGTAATATGCTATCATGTGTTAGTCTGCACTGACCCCATGAAGACTGAACCAGTTTTCCCTCTTTCCAGCAAGAAATACATCTTTGCAGTATCTCTTAACTGCAGCAACTACTGTGTAAACCATAGCATAAGATCAGATTCATAGACTCATCATTCATTGACTCATCAAGGGTATGAAAGAATTGCATTGCTCTTCTTGCTATTATACACAACCTTTTTATTTGGCTTCCATTATCAAAAGAATGAACAGTGAAAATATATAAAGCAAAATATTTTGCTTGTTCTTGTTATAATGGTATGGGGAGAGAATTGTTTTGGAGAAGAAAGTAGCACAACTTTTGTAAGAAGGACACTGTCCCAAAGATGACAGGAGGAGTACTACTACTTTGCATCCAGATAATGTCTTCTTCAAACACCAAATTTGTGGGTGTTGGATTAAAACTAATAAAATGGATAAAACAAGTTGGGGGGTGTCTTTCTGAAAACTAGATACAGTCATACCTCGCGTTGAATGTGCTTCAGGTTGAGCGCTTTCGTGTTGCGCTCTGCAGCAACCCCAAGGTAATGGAGCATGTTACTTCTGGGTTTCGCTGCTTGCGCATGTGCAGACGCTCAAAATGATGTCATGCATGGAAGCAACAAAACGCGGCACGCACAGACGCGCCGTCGCATCTTATGTTCCATTCAGGATGCGAACGGGGCTCCAGAACGGATCCCGTTTGCATCCCGAGGTACCACTGTATCCGCTTCCCTCAGAGTAAGGTGGTTCTTAGATAACACTCTGCTTTCAGCTGAAAGAGGGACAAATGCTACAATATTGCAGGGTGGTGGGGGGTGCTAACTTATTATTTATAGTGCTATCTGTATGCATACAAAATAATTGTGACCGGTCCTTCCTTACCCCAATGGGCTTACTACAGGAAGTATGGACAGGATACAATAGAGGAATAATATATGATTACTTTAGTTACACATGCTTTGGCTTAGTTATAGTAGGGCATCCAGGACTGGGGCAAGGGTGTTCATGACCATGATGAATTATATATTGCTTAATTGTCAAAGTGGCCTCTTGGCAGATTACAAGTATAAAATCAATTGCAAAAAATATCTGTACACATAAATAAGATACACAATAAAATATTTTTATCCAAACAGTAAAATAAACACCCATAATTTAAATATATACTAAAATAAGTCCTTTAAAGAGTTAAAACAAAAATTAAAACAGTTAAAGCCGGAGGTTCAAGTAAGGAGATCAGGGGAATGCTTGTTTAAACAAGTGTGTCTTCAGTACTCCGTGGAATGCCAATACTGATGGGGCCTTTTGTTTTTCAGCAGGGAGCTCATTCTACAATACTGGTGCCTGAAGTGAAAATGTTTACCTCTGTGTTGCCACATACCAATAAGCATCAGGTCATAGCAGAAACTAACTGAGTTTCATTGTTGATCTTAATGCGCTTATCTAAAGGCTTCCTAGAAATGATGAGTTTTGGAGAAGGATTTAAAGGAGATAAAGGTGGCTGCACAGAGACATTCTTTCTGGAAGGCAGTTTGAGACAAGAGGCAGCAAAGAAAACTGGACAGAGTCATTTCAGGGAGCAGGAGACCTTTGGATGCTGAGGGAGGTAGATCTGGGTGAGCGAAGGTCACAGGCAGGGATGTGTTGGGAAATAAACACACAGAGATAAGGATGGGCAGAGTGGGGGCATGAAGGGGTTTGAAGGAGCTTGTAAAGCATCTGTGATTTGGACAGGAAGCCAGTGGAGAAGAGAATGAATTGCATCTCAGAGTGAGGGAAGACGGGTATTATTTTCACAGCAAAGTGCTGAATAGATATGACAGTGGGAAGCCTGAGGGAAGAAAAATCATGATTGTGTGTGAGAGAGAGTGTGAAAGAGAAGTTTTAGTATTTGAATAATTTTAGTGTAGTTTTGACTCAAGTTGGAAGCTAGAAAGTTGTTCTTCAACTTGTTACTCAGATACACTTTGCTTCCATAATTTGTATTTGCCTTATTTTTGCTCATGAAGCATGTCTGTGTAGCTGTGTAATCAGTTAGTTTATCTTAGTTTATGACTCATGGTAAGTCAAGAGAGCTAAACCACAAACCCAGGTTCGGATGACACACTAAACTATACTGTAACTTAGCATAGTACAGCGGCAAAACGATTGGGGAGAAGAAAAGCATCTGTGTTATCCTTCCTGGAAGCCTGGGCACTTGCATGTTTGTGCTAAGTAATGGTTTGGGTTAGTGTGACGTGTGAACCAGGGATTTGTGTCAAAAATGAACTCCAGTGAGCTCAGTGGGGCTTTATTTCCAGTAAGTGTGCATCAGGTTGTAGCCTTAGTGCATGCATTTGACCCACATTTAATAAACAAAACCAAAGTACACTGTTAATTTAATGTGCTGTTTAAATATTTATATTTATTTTCTTACATTATAGCTCAACTTTCTTCCACCATGAAACTCATGATGGCATACATTTAATTATGAAGTGGTCACTCAGGGATAGCTCAAAAGTTCCTCTAACAAACAGAAGTATTTAAACTGAACAGTGGCATAGTGTGGGGGGTGCAGGGGGGGCCGGCCGCACCGGGCACAACATCTGGGGAGGAGGGCGCGCTGGCACTCGCAGCTGTCTGCCCCTACCTGGCTCACTCACTCTCTCTCACTGCAGTGCTGGCTGTGCGAATCCGATCCGAGCCGCCAGGTCGCTGCCCACTGTGGAGGGGGGGGGTGCCAGGCATGCGGTGCGGTGCGGAGAGAGAGCAAGGGACTATCTGGGGGAGGGACAGTGCAGCGGGGGGTGCAAATTACTTGCCTTGCCCCGGGTTAGGGGGCGCAAATTACTTGCCTTGCCCTGGGTGCTGACAACCCACGCAACGCCACTGAAACTGAAATATTTGAGTTGGTGGCTGTTTGTTCCTCAGATTAAGATTCACTTTTATTTTGCTTACTTCCTGGGCTATGACATTTCCTTTCTCATCGTTTTTAGGTTGTCTTCATGAAAATTAAGACTATGATGCAGGCAGCTAATTTTGCAGTTCATGTAATTCTGCTGCTTGCGATTTCATTCCTAACATACTGAATTCTCCTAGTTAAGACAGTCCTAATGCGGTGAGAAGATTCTGTGGCAAAGAAGCCATCACTTCCTAAGCCGCCCTGATGGCTCATGCCTGTCAGGGCAAAAGATGGAGGATGGATTCCACCCCCTGTCGTGGCTCTTTAAAAATTCCCCTTCTTGCTCCACCATTGACTTTAGTGAGAGAGATAACAACTACAGCAGCTCCAGGGTTGTGTCTGGGAAATGAGGGGACTTTGGATTCAGTGGATCCAAGGCCTTCCCTGACACTGCACACTGGAATGCCCCATTTTGAGGTCAGTCATATGTGCAGCACTGCTTTATAACAACAGTGGCAGACCTGGCAGAGCGCCTGCAGACCGTGTCAGAAACACAGACATGAAAGCTAGGAGCCAAATGGAACCTTCAACCTAGGTTATGGGAACAACAACAGAATATATAGGCACACTTTTTCATAACAATACAAAGCTGAAAATAAATGAACTGCAGCGAAAATAAGTTTTTTTTCCACATGGTCTAGTATTTCCCCTGCCTACCCCCATAATATTCTTAAGGGGGCCTCTTCTGCAGTCTTCAGAGAGTAGCTGGAAGTGGGGAGGCAGAAAAAGGCCCTCCTTTCCTTCCACACTGCAGTTTTAAGCTGAAATCTTAGGTGCAGTACTGCACCCAGAGCTCAGAAACTGCTCGCACTAATGAAATTGATTGTCTAAAAACGCACCTAGAACAATGGGAGTTTTGAACACTGCCTGCAGACCTCTCTCTGTGTTGGTGAAAGTGGTGGTCCACAACATCTGATAGCTTCTCAGCTGTTCTCCCAGGGAGTTTAGGATTGCTTAGTAAATGCATACTTTCTTTTAGTCCATATTCCAAAATTTGCAGAGCTTGTACAAGTATATGCCTCTCAGTTCACACTGCAGTTTTGTATTGTAAAATCAGTAGGAAATAATCCCCCTTAGCACCTCTTCTGTGGAGGGTTACGGGAGCCCCCAGAACAGATTTAGGGTGCACACGGGGTAGTTGTACAAGCAGAAATCCTTACATTGATGAGATACAGTGGTACCTCTGGTTATGTACTTAATTCGTTCCGGAGGTCCGTTCTTAACCTGAAACTGTTCTTAACCTGAAGCACCACTTTAGCTAATGGGGCCTCCTGCTGCTGCCGCACTGCCGGAGCACGATTTCTGTTCTCATCCTGAAGCAAAATTCTTAACTCAAGGTAATATTTCTGGGTTAGCGGAGTCTGTAACCTGAAGCGTATGTAACCTGAAGCGTATGTAACCTGAAGCGTATGTAACCCGAGGTACCACTGTAATTGTCTTAGCATTACGTTGGATTCTACTGTGACTTAACAGGAACTTTTTCATTAATACTTGAGTTTTTGTCATTATGATTGCCTATACTTTAGGTATAAACATCTTTCTTTGTTTTAAACTTCCAGCATAGAGCTTTCTGACCTGTCTTAATTTAGAGTCAGATGTGCAGAGTCTTAATTGAGCATAGACGTTTGTTGTGCCTGTGAATTTAGATAAAAGATTCAGCTTTTTGTTGTAATTAGAAATTTATGCTGTGCTTGCTGCCTGAGGATGCTGTGCTATACCTATCACCAATAAAAAAAAACCTAGCAGGTAGACTGAATTTGTAAATAATGAACTAATAAACATTTTAAAAACCACAATAGTTTGCAAAATCTTTCTTTGGACTACAAGGTAAATTTGGAGTGGGATGGCTGGGACAGAGGCAAAGTTGAATGAAGCATAGATGTGGCTCTTAGCTTTCTCCAGTAGGCTACATACATCCCAGCCATACAAAAGTCTGTTTTTACACACACCCCACACCCACACACCCATTCAGACAAGCAAGAGGCATCACAATTCAAGAACACATTCCATTCACAAAAAAGGCAGTCAAGGAGGGTACTGAACAGCCCCAGTGAAATTCAAAAGCTTTCACATCTACAATATGTTGGGAAAATTCTCTTTTATTTTGACAGCATATTTGAAGGTGTACACACACTGCTTCCAGAGTATTTTAATGCTTTGGTTTGAAAAGCAGGCATTTTGAAATGATAAAATGTTATTTTGTGGAAAGAGGAAAAGATGTGTTAAAAATTCCTTGGCCAGTATTGTAAGGATAATGTTAGAGCTAGTTTGAATAGTGTTTATTTTATTGGTTTAAGTTTCCTTCAACCAGAATAAAGTATTTCAGCATGTGAAGTTTTGTGGCTTTAACTGCAAATTCTGGTGAAGCAAGACGTATACCTGTTTTGAAGCTTCTTTGTTTTTACCGATTCCTGCAACTATTTACCATAGAACCATAGAATTGAAGAGTAGGAAGGGTTCCCCAAGGGTCATCTAGTCCAACCCCCTGCAATGCATAATCCTAAGCCTGGTAAAATGAACCATTTGAAACAAGTATATTTTGAGATGTCTGGTCCAGGTCACATGTAACTCTCAGCCAAACCATGACTTAGCACAAACCATGACTTAGCACAAACCATGACTTAGCACAAAGAAACAAAAGTATGGATTCTCGGAGCAAATCTTTCAGCCGCTGCACTCCTACTGCCACGCTTCACAGGGGTAAGCCATGGTTTGACTTGGAAATAGATGTGAACTGAAAATAAAAGTCTGTTTTCCAGCTCTTAGAAAATAGACCCACTTCATTTAAACTAGACTGCCTAAATCGAAAGAAATCAATATTTTAACATTTTGGAGTAAAGTTCAAAATCTCTGTAAAGATGAATCACATTTCATGAAAGCTTGTTAGAAAGCTTTTATCACTATACTTTAGAAGTCAAAAAAGAGGGGGGAAAGCTTAGATATGTTCGTCAGTATTTAGTTCATTCTTAAATTCTTTAGCTATTTTGGAGCATGTCAAGAGGGCAGATTTCTTTTTCTTTTTGTCTGAAAGTGTTATAATGAATATTATTTATTTTTACATGGATAAAAGAAAACTTACAGAGACTTCTTTCCCATCAGGGTTATACATCATTTTGGAATGACTGCATTTCCTCTGGGCTGCGTGGCTGCATGTTAATTGAATTAGCACTGAGAGGGCGTCTTCAGCTGGAGGCATTTGGAATGAGACGCAAAAGTTTGTTAACTAGAAAGGTAAGAATCGGAGGGTAAAATGACATGTAGGTCTTAAAAATTAAATCCCATACAATTCTTCAAACTGTACCAACCTTTTACATACTCATTTCAGTATTTGTAAAGAGATGGCAAGAACGCTTGTATCTAATCAATTATAAGTTCCTTAAGCCACATATTTAATATTAAACATGTGGTGCTTATGCAATTTGCTGAATCCAGGGCCTACTATGGAGATGAATCAGTCTATGTTGCTCTTTGCGGTTGATTTTGTTGGCATTATGTGAGGGCAATTTATTTTTTCTGAGGGGATCTTGTGATGAAAAAATGCTGTTGTATGCACAGTCTGCCCTGTCAATATTATCTTTTGCTCACCTTTTTTAAAAAGCATGTTTTGAAAGGTTTCCACACTACCTCGCTGTTAAGAATTGTGTCTTTGTGTTAGTAGACAGTTACTGCTTATGTTCAGCTGCATTTAGTTATGATTATCTTGAAATGGATCTGCTCCCTTCCCCACACAGCTTCCAAGATTCTTTGGTGTGCCAGAAATGCAGGAATGTTCCTTGAAATACCAAGGTTATATAATAGCTTGCTTGACTATTTCTAGAATATTTTACATAGGTGATTTTAAGAAGAGTCAGACCTAAAAGCTACGTTATTTATTGGCCATAATTGTGGCAAGCTGGAGTTTAAGGAAGGAGGTTGTGAGAGAGCAATTGTCACGAACATTGGAGGAGTTTTGGGAGGAGGAATGTCTGGTGAATGTATTTGAGGTGGGTTTTTTTATAAAAAAAATAGATCTTTTGTGGGTTTGGGGGGAGCTTTTTTAAGTCAGGATTTTTTTGAGCTTTTGGGGAGAGGTGTTTTGAGGCATCATCATCTTCCTTAGGTGCTGACAAACCCAAAACCCAAGAAGCAGCGACTGGTTTCACACTAGAGCAGAAACTGAAAGTGCTGGACTGTTTGCAAGAAGGCATGGGTGGGTGTGCTGTGGCATACAAGTTTGGCAGGAATGTGTAGGAATGTGTCCAGCATCCATGCCATCAAGATCTGGGAGAAGGAGATCTGGGCAGCAGCATCTGCGAGCATACCTGCAACTGCCAAGGTCGCCAGCCATGTGCTGGTTTTCCAGTGGGTGCCTCAATTATACGCAATATCACATATGCACGTGGTGCCTCAGAACATAACCCCCATGTAAATGGGGGTATGTGTGTTTGTATAATGTCCTTTGGTTTCCAAATGATATTTTATTGTTTGTAGGTACTGAAACCTTTTTCCAAAATAAGTACTAACATGCCGTAACCTTGTACTAAATTGGGGTCACCATGAAGAGAAGACATTTGCTTAAAATGATGTATTATGCTTTTTAAAAAGCTTCAGCCATCATATTTTAATTTTGTGCTAATCAGTGGAGTTGCTCATACATAGTAGCAAAGTGCATATTATTGGACCACATATACCAAATAAATAATCTATATCTAGGTATATTAAAGCTGGTACTACAAGAGTTTGGGTGGCATCCATTTGTTATGCCGATGAAATCAATGGACAATTAACATTCACTGATTTCAATGGTTCTGCACTGAGCATGTATTAGTTGGATTATCCTCCTATGTTTTATGCTTAGGCCATTCTTTAGAAACCAAGTTTCTATTGAACCTCTGACTGGCTTTTATTCTATGCATTCTGGCTGATGTGTTCTTCCATCTGATGGTATAAATTTCCCTCAGTGTTGTGAAGGACTTAATAAACATTCATTAGCCAGGCCGTAATAGCCAGATACTGGCTTCCCAGAAGAATTGGAGCTCAAGCAGTGAGAGCACAGATCTAATGAGAGAATTAGCATTTCTAAGCTCCAAATAATGACGTCTATTAAATTTAGTATTTTGGCATTTTTTGTTGCTGTCCTCCATAATATAAACTTATAGTGAGCTTGATTGTTGTCAAATAAAATGTCTGTTAAGGAATTATTTCATCATCAAAATTTTTTTAACAGACATTTAATGTGGCTTTTATTGGAATTATTGCTTCTGAGAAGCATGCTAATTATCTCTATGACCACAAAGCGTATGTTTAGGAATGGATTATTGTTTAATGACAGATTGTCCTCTCTTAAGTATTATGTACAGGGGGCCAGGGAACAGAAGACATTCCAGACAAATCTCCATAACTTTGTTTGCTGTCCATATGCAAGGGACTTTAGGGTGGCAGGGAGATTATTATTTTTCTCCTGTCAAGGGAGGTGATATGGGTTCATATCTGCATCACCTACAGCCTTTTAGGGAACTAGAACATTATGGTGAAAAAGGGTGACAGTGGTAACTTATACAGGTTGATAATCCTAGCTCTGAGCATTCTAATTATGAATAAAAATAACAGTAAAAATATAATGAATCTGTTTGGTTGATTTTTCATTTGTTGCCTGGATATTGTATGTAGCTCTCTTATGTCTCTCCATTGGCACTGTTTTTCCCTCTGCAGCAGCTTTGGAAGTTCTAGTGCTTAAATTGGAGAGCTCTCTTATCTCTCTGTATTTATTTTTTCTGGGCATTTTTTGAGGTAAATGTGACTCCATATGCCCTGTATTCTGTGGTTTCAGGTTGCAACAGAAAGTAGTATGCTATTAATATAATGTGTTCTTCATGAAGTAACTATTTGTCTAAATAAAAAAGGATGCTAATGTACCTAGAGGGAATGGTTTGGGACTTTTATTTCTTGGTTGACTTGAATGGGGTGGTATATATGGAGCATTGCCTTCCCATGGATTCAGATGTTTTCCTTTTCAAAAGCAAGACATTTGATTTGGTTTCCGAAGAACAATGACATTGGTTCGAGAAGTGGGAATATTCCAACACTGAGCCTCAAGATATAAAAAAGTAGTACTGAGACACACTTTTTCTCCACTTGGTGCTTAAAGAGTTAAAAGCAAAAGTTTGAGGTGATGGAGTGAACTCTTATATTTCCTATCAGGTGATCTGCAAATCAGATGCTCCTACAGGGGATGTTCTACTTGATGAAGCTCTGAAGCACATTAAGGAGACACAACCTCCTGAAACAGTGCAGAACTGGATAGAGCTGCTTAGTGGTAAGATAAATATTTGGAAATTAACATTTTTTAATGTTTAACAAACTTTTGGGCTGCCATGCATCACTGGTTTTAAGGAGCGAATTTTCAAGCATAGGGCTTGATAAGTTCCTTATCAAGTGATGCCTTCTGTCCAAATTATGAGTAACAACTTTGGATGCTGTGAAGATCAAATTTAAACACCAGTGTTCTGTCGAATAAATTTGGGGGTGGCAGTGTTGGAATGGTGGAAGGAAATAGTTAATGCTCTCGCTATCTCTGGAGTAGAATTAAGCTGCTGTCTAGCAGCATACAGGATCACCAGGTTTAGATTCAGCAGTGGGAGGGTGTGGGAGATTTGGTCAGTGTTAATTACTTCATGAAATCTTAACACACAAGTTTAGTCAGGTGAACTGCGCCTTTTGTATTTTGACTACCTTGATCACGGTATGTATGTACTTGGCTCTTATTTCCCACTCTTCGTTCTTTTTATACTAATATTCTTCCATCTTCATTAAATATCCTATGTCTGTAACATGTTGATTAGTAGTAATGTTCATGTAGTCAAGTTAGTTCCAGTGAATTCAGTGGGGCTTACTCCCTGGTGAATGAGTTTAGGATTGCATATTTATATCTTGGTGACACATTCCTGTGTTCCCTCCTGCTTTGGCTGTTCAGCAGTAGAGAGGAAGAACAGAGAGACTAATGAAAATGAGAGAAACCTGGAGCTTTTCTGGCAGAGGCAATGTTTACAGTTTTCAAGAAAATCAGATTCTGTTCTTGAAGTTCATTTCTTAAATTAAGTAATTTTTGCAGTACAGCCGACATTGTAATAGTCATTCAGAGAGGTGAGGTGAGCACTGAATGAGCCTCTTGTTGAAATCTGAATTCAGTCATGAACTGTTGTCTAGCAGTTACCGTATTTTTCTGTGTACAAGACTAGGTTTCCCCCCTTAAAAAAGTCAAAAATTAGGGGGCAATCTCCCTCCATTTTCTTAAATCTGAGTTCCCAAAAATAGGGGGTGTCTTATAGACGGAAAAATACAGTAATATGGTATTTTGTGCTGTTTTAACTGTTTTAGTTACTTTTATTTTATTTTGTATATCACCTTGAGATATATATGCAGAAGGTAATTCGTAAATAATTTGCTTCCTCGAACCTGGATAGCTCAGTTGGTTAGACCATGGTGCTGATAACACCAAGGTTGCAGGTTCAATCCCTGTATGGACTAGCTGCATATTCCTGCATTGCAGGGGGTGGACTAGATGATCCTCAAGGTCCCTTCCAACTCTACAGTTCTATGATTCTATGAAACCTTCCAACCATAAAAGGGGGTTAGTACAATTGTAGATAATACTAGCAAAATAGTCTAGTTGAGATCAGTGAGAATGCTTGTAACCACTTAGGGAAAACTTTGCACAATTCTGGTTCCAAAATTAGATTATTTGGAGATGTGAATGGAAGAGAGCCAGAAAAGAAGATGAGGCACTGATGTTTGTGTGGGAATTTGGGGTGGGGGTGGGGCAGAGAAGCTGCCTGGGAACAAAAAGAGAGGCAGGGATTGATACGAGGTCCTCTACCCCTGACTCGTGGAAACCATTTGCAGTTCCCTGGTGGTTTCTACTGAACACTAGGCTCTATACATTTCCAAATGTACTCTGTGGGTGTGTTGTGCTTTTAGTTTTAAAACCTGCAATGCCTTTGTGCAGAATTTTGAATCACAGTTCCATACTTGCATTCCTTTATGTGTGACAAACCCGCAAATCATTATTCTAGAAGCATTTCTGCAAATGGAAATGTCACCCTAATTCCCACTGAAGTTCTCACTCAAAGGATAAATAAATTTTGGTCTGTAAAGACAGTGGTTAGGGATCTCATGTTTGAATGTTCTCCCTGCAATCCCCTCCATGTATAAATGTAGAATATCAGGGGGAAGGATTCTAGCCCAGTCTTCTCCCTGACATGCTGTCTTTCTGTGAGCAGGAATTGATTTATGTATAGGTATAGAGTAGCCATACCCACAGTCTGAAGTGGCACAGACCAGCTATGGGCTTACCGTCTTGATAGGAACTAAACTTGGACTCTCATTCAGTTGCATGTTGTTCCTTCCTAGCATCAGCATGCTGGCAGCAACTTCTTGGGTTGGTTTCCTTTTCAAAGTCCATCTGCTTTCTGACATGGTTTGACCCTCTTGGGCCAGCAACGTCAGCAGACTTCAGCCTCAGGGTGGGACTGGTACTTGCAGTGGGCAATAATGGCCCTTCTGCTTCTGCAGAATGTTTTTTATTTATTTATAGCCCATCATTTGCCAACGGTCCCAGAATGGGTTACAAAAAAATAAATAAATAAATTACAATAGAAAAGAACTTTAATTAAAACTGTAACAGCACTAAAGAGTACAGCAGAAAGGACAACATTCACTTAATCTCAGTCCATCATCCCGAAAGGCATAGAGGTATGCTTTAACCAGCTGACAGAAAGCATACTGCACTATACCTCATACAGGAGCAGCTGGCAGGGGAGACATTCACAGAGAAAGTCTTCTCAGCATGCCACCACCCTTCATATTCCACAGGTTGCTGGTACTGCTAACAGGGGTGACATGTTGGCTAAACATGTTCAGTCTTAAAGCAAACTAATACCATATTTGATAAAATATCCTGATAGCTTTCTGTACCATTGCTTCTGCATATCATAAGAAAGTGAGTCCTGTAAAACATTTACAGAAATCTCTGAAGAGTTACAATTTCTGAACGCAAAATAGTTGTCTGAATTGCTTGTTCAGAGTTCCTTGTAGTTAGGAGGTTTGGTCACAAGGTGTCGCCAAGCTACTGTGGAAAATCAAAATGGATAAAAAACAATCTATTTTAAAAGTTCACTTTATTTTTTGCTGGAGCAAATATGCATTTCCTTCATTGCTTGTCTTAGGGTTCACAACACCTTGAGCCAATGCATGCCCTATGTTTTCTCTTATAGCACACAGTATATTGGGAGGCATTTTAGAAATGTTTTGTTCATGAGACTAATTTGGTTGGAGGTTTTCATTTGGTCGGTGACTTTTCTATAGTGTCTCTTTTAGCAGCTGCAGGTAGTGTCACTTAATAGAAATGAAATTTTATTGTTGGCACCCTTTTACCTCGGTAGATAATGGAGTGCACCTCTGGGGGTGAAGACAAACCATTGGAGAATCACAGTACCTGCTGTGGGTGCAGAGACTGGTAACTCGTAACTGCTGCCTCCTGCATTGTTTCTGTTGCATTAGCTGTACCAAAATAACTTCTCCAGGACACAAGCCTGGGCAATGTGTATGGAGGTCCTGGGCTCCCCAGATGGCAAGACTCCCTCTTGCCCTTGCTGATGGAAAGCAGAGCAATATGTTTGGCACCAGCTTGACTGCAGAAGTTGCTGGAAGGGAGCACACAAGGCGCCCTCAGCTGTCTTAGGGACTCACTCCAGATTTGTTAAAGGGTTTATTTTGTAGCCTTTTCTTCTTTTGAAGACATCCTGCAAGGCAGCAAGTACGGATTTTTCTTTGGGGTTTACTTCTGAAGCCCTTTTCATGAATGAGTATAGTTGCAAGACAGTGAAGGTTTAAGATCAGAGTTCTCCTTCTCCCAGCCCCATCTGTTCCTCAGCTCCCTCTACAGCATGTGCAGTAAATGCCTTTTAGGGCCGTGCAATAAATCACCATAACATTGAATACCTGTTATAAAATAACATTGTGATAAGTGTTTCAACAAGACTATATACCCGGTGAACAAAAGGAACAGCTTACGAGGGGGTAGTTCAGCTGAAGGATACTTTCCAGATACTCTGCAAAAAATTTGCAGGCATGGTGTCTCCAGCTTTGCTCTCTCCCTCCCTCCACCACCACAGGGAGCCTTGTCAAGGCCCTCAGGTGCTGCTGGGAAGTGTGGCACACCCTCCGCCACCACGGGGAGGTATGACAGGACCCTCTGTCGCCGCAGGGAAGTGTGGCAAGGCCCTGCTGCTGCAGGGAAGCGCAGCGCACCCTCCACCGCCGCAGGGAGGTA
The DNA here is from genome assembly GCF_965153285.1 of Podarcis tiliguerta. NCBI lineage: Eukaryota > Metazoa > Chordata > Lepidosauria > Squamata > Lacertidae > Podarcis > Podarcis tiliguerta. Next base: position 47,826,628 of record NC_139544.1, read on the forward strand.
CGGCGGGACCTCTGCCACTGTAGATATGTACACCGCTGTATATATGTATTGTGATATATCAAAATACGATATTTAGCTGGTGATATAGTGTGGTGTTTTCATCAGATGTTGCCCAGCCCTACTGCCTTCTTGACCGTTGGACCCACTGTTGGTCTCATCTGTTCAATCTGCTGAAGCATATCTTCACATGCAGGGGAAGTCCCTAGCTTACCAAGGGTTTGAGACTCATTGACTACCTTGACCTGGTTTAGCTGGCTGGTCAAAGCCGTTTCCTGGGGTGTGGCCATTGTTGCATGCTGTCAACTTCTAGGAGGTTGAGAGCAGAGTACGGAATGGGAAGCAGAGGTAGACAAACTGTCCCAAAAGGAGCGTGGTGCATCCTCCAGCAGAGGTATTAGCCATCCCTTAACACCCCATACATGCATAGAATACACTTCAAAGTTTAATTGAAATGAACGATCTGTCCTCAGTGTACTCCAATAAGACAGATACCAGTTTATTTCAGAAGCTAGCAAGTATTTTGAATGTTAGGAGACTGTTGTTTTTCCATTTTGTTTTTTCATTCTAGTTTTGATAAACAGGCAACTGCCCTTCACAGTTTTCTTCAACCTTCATAATAAAGCTTTTTAAATATTTGGTGAATATTCCAAATAGTAGCTTTGATTCCCTCCCCCTCCCCCTTTAGATGGTCACCATATTTGTCTCAACACAGCTCACTGTAAGCAGACATGGTACAAATTGACTGCCTTGGGCAGAAAGTTTTTCTTGACATTAGAATAGGTGACAAACTTCAGGGAAAATTATTTCATCCCGCGGGAAATTTTTGAGGTTTATTTGGGGAATAGTTTAGGGAGTCATTCCTTGTTAGCTAGTTTAGAAGCATGGAACTCCTCGTCCAAAGTATTAATTGCAAGCTGCTCTGTGGATCATCTTAGCAGCTGGTCAGTAAGTGAAGCATTCTTTCTCTACCTAACGTGACAATTAATACTGCATCTTTGCCTCTGTTGCTGTGTTACTGTGTCCTGTTTTGTCTCATTTACCCTTGCTAACCAACAGAATACCAGCAAAACATTCAGGGGCTTGTTTGTTCTTTTGCCTTATTTTAGGTGAGACATGGAATCCATTAAAATTGCACTACCAGTTACGAAACGTACGTGAACGATTAGCCAAAAACCTGGTGGAAAAGGGGGTTTTGACTACAGAGAAACAGAACTTTCTCCTCTTTGACATGACCACACACCCTCTCACCAACAACAACATTAAGCAGCGCCTCATCAAGAAAGTTCAAGAAGCTGTTCTTGACAGATGGGTGAATGACCCCCACCGCATGGACAAGCGCTTGCTGGCTCTCATTTACTTAGCCCATGCATCAGATGTCCTTGAGAACGCTTTTGCCCCCCTTTTGGATGAGCAGTATGACCTAGCCACAAAGAGAGTGCGGCAGCTCCTGGATTTAGACCCTGAAGTTGAATGTATGAAGGCCAACACAAATGAGGTCCTGTGGGCTGTAGTAGCAGCCTTCACAAAATAACTGCAATCAGACTGCTCAAGTGTTCTTTTCCCCATTTCATGTCAATCAGTTTATCTTCTATTGACGATTCATGTTTTCTGTCATCTTGTACCTCTCTTCATATGATGAAAATCAGCTCTTGTTCAAGCTTTAGTTCATGGGAACGGTAGGTGGTGTGTTCTGTTTCTCCGTGTGTGTGTGTGTGTCTACTACAGGATTCTGCTGGTTCAAGAGAGCTTCCTGCTCTTCAGCATGCTTGACGGCCACATTGACATTCTGTTTCGTATCCGATCTAAGTTACTGTGTCTAGGTTTTTATTGTGCCCCTCTTTTTTCCACTGGGATGGTTTCACGCAGAAAGCACATCCCAGGAGGGAATCAAGCATCTGGTTTCAAGTTGATCCAACTGTATCATCTGCCTCAGCGAAGTGCAGCATTTTATCCTTGGCTAAAATCACGAAGGCATGTTGGAATCGCCCGAAGTGAGCCTTTTGGAGTGCAGTTGAACAAGTTCCGTTAAACCACTGAGGGTTATTTTGGAACCTCGCACAGAATCCTGCTGAAATGGAGTGGTGATTGGTGCCACAACAAAACCTAGTAGATTGCCCCTTTCTTCCTAGACATACATGTGGAAGTGCTCAAACAATTTCTAAAGCAGAAATATCCCCAGATCGACTCAATAAATAGTTCAGCCATCTCGTGCATCTTGCTGTTCATGTAACTCTTTATTGAGTTTTTGTTTGTTTACTTTAGAAATAACTGAATCCTAAGGCTGGTATCAAAAAGTCTGGTTGTTTTGCAAAGGGGTGGGATACATTCCAGTGTGGTCTGTATATAGAATTGTATATTAACACTCAAGCACATTTTAGTAAATTTCCAAATCTGAATTAGTTGTGCATCTGGCTTTCTATCATTTGCTTTCAGCCACTGCCTCTTGGTGGAAAGATGGGCCTCCTATACAAAAAAGGTGTGCATGTGTGCGTGCCTGACCTTTCCTTCTATGGAGTTTGTGCCATCCAGGTACATTCTTCTTGTATGTTGCCTTTATAACATTTGTTGTATGATGAGAACATTTTATCATTCCCCCCCTCCCTTTTTTTTGGAAGAGGCTTGTAATGAGTACAGTTCTTGGTTGCAGACTTCGATTTCTGTTTGTACACAAGTTAAAATTGTGTCTCATGCCATTAATCAACTTAACACTTAAACAAAAATCAGTTGTCAATCTTAACAAGTGTTGCATGTAAATTGTTAGCAGGTAATTACTACAGTTCAACCAATTACGACTTCTGTAGTAGGAAGCTCTACTATGTTTTAATTTTTATATACAATTATGCTGATTAGCACATTATTGTAAAATATATAAACTGGCTTTTTAAAGTTTATTACCTCTTTACCATTGCTTGTTCTAGCTCCATTCACAATGTAAATATTATGCATTGAACAAATAAAAGACTGACCTTTTTGTTTTGGATAACAGAACACACTAATAGTGGAGCAGGTATGTAGAAATTTTTGGTTAACATTGAAAGCAGAAATTACTAGATGGCGTTTAACTGTAGTTGAAATTTAAAGGGATCCCCAATCTGTATACTAGCTTTTTACCTACAGTAAATAAACGATTATCTTGAAAGTGCCTGAAACAGAGCAAGCATGTAATTTTGCATTTTGTGTTCCTAATTGTGAAAAGCACCGTGATGTATGATGTAACTGTGAATTCTGATTACAGTGGTACCTCTGGTTCCGGAGCCCCGTTCGCAATCTGAAAGGAACACAACCCGCATCTGCTCACGCGTGGGTTGTGATTCTCCGCTTCTGCGCATGCGTGTGATGTCATTTTGTGCGCATGCACGAGTGGCAAAACCCGGAAGTAACCCTTTCTGGTACTTCCGGGTCGCCGCGGGACACAACCTGAAAAAGCGTATTATGAAGCAAACGTAACAAGAGGTATGACTGTAGTACACTTGAGGACAGATTTTCTCACTACCAGGAAAGCCTGTAAGTAGTGTGATGCTCATGTCTGCTTGTATGAGCTTTCGTAGTGATCAGACCATGGCACCTCTACAAGGGAGGACATGATCACATCTATACCTGCTCCAAAGATCAAATCCAGTGTAGGGCCTGCTTGATGTGTGGGGCCCAAAACAAACTGCAAGCGCCCTACTGTTGCCATGGACAACACCAGGTCCAGAGCCTGTGAGGGGGCGGCATCAGCATGGACGTTGAAGTCCCCCAAAACCAGTAGCTTAGGAAACTCCACAGCCTAGCAGTCCAAACTAGAGATGAAGATGAAGGCAAAAGTTTGCTCTCTGTTCTGAGATTTTTTTCAGTCCTCTATGGTTTAGCAATGTCGAAGGAAACATCTGGAGTGATCTTGTGATTGGCACATAATAAAGTTTCTTTTGCTTCTGCAGATATTGGGACATGAGAAGAAGAAAAGTATCTTCCCTCCCTGCCCTCCTGAGAGGGATTAGGTCACAATCATATCTAGGATTTCCCCCCAGCCCTTCTTTCCATTGTACAAATTCTGTGAGATATCTGTGGAAGTGGGGTTACAGATTTGACATCTTTGTGTATTGTGGGTATCTAAACCTAAATGATTTAAACACACACACACACAAACAAACAAACAAACAAACTCATTTCTGTGGCAGAAGTAGACACACAATGCCTTTGAGTTCACATTTCTGATAACAAGATTTATGGAGAGTCAGTTAGGACAAAGTATTGTTTCAGACGTAATCCAAATGATAAAGAAACTATACTAACTATCCAAATAATGATTTATGTTCCAAACAGGTAAAACATGATTTGTGCAGTTTTCTACCTCTCCTGTCTTACCTTACCTAATCTTCAGGTGCTACGTGCCTCTGAAACTCTGGGTTGTTTGGGATTTAATGTAAAACCATAATTTGCCCAAATTGGTTTGCAACTCAATGTTGCATTGTAGCTTCAAATCCTGGTTTGGCAGCCACTCAGAATCCATGGTTTGGCATTAATTCTAAGGAACCATCTTAAAAATGTGTGAACCACTATGTTAGTGGAATGCTGGAGTAGAAGAAAATTCAAATCACATGGAACACTGGCAGAGAAAGTTGTACACTGTGGCTTCTGGAAGTTGTGTGCTGATTCCTAGCATTGCAACACTTAGGAGGCATACTGTTAGCTTTCTAAAGCCTATCTTTCCAACCACGTGGGCCAGAAATCTGTTTTCTTACAGTTACATTCATCTGAGTTAGACGCTAGGTCTCATGGCAGAGTTCACATTCTGAAATTCATTATAAGATGGCGATGAAATAACCAATTGCTTATGAATGCTGACATATGAGAGAAACTTCATTTCGGAACGCTAAGAATAGTTTATGGGAGTTTCTGCTTTTTGTGGTTTTTCAGACTGAGGTCAGTACTATGGATGAAAGTTTAGAAGTGTGTGATAAGTGCTTGGCATTACTGTGATTGGCAGGTTTTGAGTTCTGCTTTGCATTCTTCATTGCACTGTCTTTGGAGTCCAGGAACGCCGCCAAAATCTTTGAAACGCCTTTCTCTTTAAGTGCCAAGGGTACTTAAAGATTTCAGGAAATGTGCCAAGGCGTGATGGCGGGGAAAAGTCCTGATAGAAAGCGTTGACAACATTATCCTTATTGAGACTGCCCATGGGGTTGTTTTCCCACATAGTCTTGCAAAATGTCAGGCACCAGAAAGCCCTGGCCTTTATCACATCTGCTAGAATAAGCATCGCTCCCTGCATTCATCACATGCCTGATGGTAAGCTAGGTGCTAATGGAGCCTGGGAGGGTAGCACATTTTCTTTTCTGGGAGACCATTTCACAGTGAATAAATCACAGCCGGAAGAGTGACACCTTGCTATATTTTCCCCTTTGTGTTTTGTTTTTTAGTCTGTTCCTTGATAAAGTTAGTGTGAAGGAAAAGATCAGAGTTGAAATGAACCATATACCTATTTGTCCTGGTCACTTGGTTCACATGACAACCATTCCTAACCCACCCACCACCTATGAAAGCTATGCAGTTTGTGCTACAAGCAAAACGTAGAATCACAGAAGATGCTTGCAGGGTGATCCACATGATTCATGCATATGCTGTAGGTGGAGGCAGCAGCTCAGTAAACTAGATAATTTTTGTGAAGCACTTTGAACACTTGAAAGTTTTCATGTATTAATAAGTAAGCATAAATACAGACTAGAATTTTTAAAAATTGAGGGTTTGTATTTTAAGCGAATTCTTGTGCTCTGCCCAGAGATTGATATGATTTTATTTAGGGGTGGCATTCCAGAGATACTGGGTAAACAGTCTTCACAAAAGGGTCCCTGCCCCAGTACTCGCCAACCTAACAGCTTTCACTGGTAGATAGGGATGAGTGATACGGTAATATCACCGCTAAACATCGCAATATCACAATGTTTGAAATAACAGCTTTATTTTTGCATAGTGTGCGCACACACGAACACATCATGATTTTCAATATATTGCCCAGTCAAATATTAAGAAACCAATAACATAATATGGACTTCAAACCGGTTTTGAATGATATATTGATATATTGCCCAGCCCTACTGGTGTACCATAGCTAGACCTCAAGTACAATGGGAAGATAGGTATAAGTGCAGGCAGTTCCTTGGATAACCTGGTCGCAGTGTTTAGGGTTTAAGCATTTGTAATACGCTGCCCTAATAAATTTGAAAGACTCCTGTGAGCTTCCAAGACCCCAGAGTTGGTTGCCTGCTGTGCCTCTGTATGATACATTGTTCTGGCATTGCCTCTTTCCTATATGGCTCTGCTGGGAACTGTTAATACAACATCAGGTATGATTTGCCTGCCTACATATAGCATAATTTGCCTGCACTCAGAAGAAGTAAACCCAGCGTATCAGCTCTTGCAGAGAAACAGAGGCAGGCTACTCTGAATGTGAGTAGGGATTCTTGCTCTTAACAAACCCTGAGTAAAAGAGAAAAAAAGGTGCCTTTAGTTTTAATTCAGAAAAAGAGGACTACCTTAAAAGTAAATGTTGCAGCAGTTGAGGAATTTCTTAATCAATTCCTCAAATAGGGTGATCAGATGGATCATCCATAATAATCTTTCTAAATGCCACATAACTCTGGCATAAATTTACCCTAATCATTTTCTTGTTTCTAGAGGCAGTCACTGTTGCCCTTCCAAGGGAGGCGGGGAGCAGATAAAGACCCTATCGATTTAATAATAATGTTTGACAATTACAGAATGTGTTCAAAATATTTCACATGCTTAAGGTTGTGTTTTAAAATTTAATAAGTGTCAATTAATCGAGAGTATGTCTTTAATTCATCGCAAACAAAAATATTAATGAGCCTGATTAAGTCTTTCAGCGCTGATCATTATCCCAACCCATACGATACAGTAAAGCAAGGGTAGTCAACATGATTGCTGCCTCGTGTTGAATTCCATTGGCCTCAGCTGGCATGATGGGAGTTGTAGTCTCAACATCTGGAAGGCACCATGTTGGCTCCTCAGCAGTAAATTGATGGGGATTTAGCAGCCAGAGTATTGAGGGCTGATTTGCAGGTCCACCTGTCTGCTCTGATATTTATTTAGATGAATGATAACAGCAACAATGTGAAAAACCTCAAAGCGATTTGCAAAACGATAAAATATAACTGAGGAAACATACAGAAGTTAAAATACTAAAACAAATTAGGATTACCTCAACTTTCTAAATTTATGAATTAACTAGATGGAAGGCCTTGACCACTTGCAATCTCTCAGTCTTGGTGTGTTTTCTCTAACAATGACCCCATTCATGGGAATATTGTGACAATTGCTGTGATAGGAAACCCTTGTCTCTTGTGCTAAGGCTTAAGGATAGAATTACATTTTTATACTATATTTTATATGCCCAAACTGGATTCTGCATATTGCACAAATTTTCAGCGTTTGAGGTTTATTGCCTGATGAACATTCAGTGTCGCCCCCCCCCTTTAGACACCTGCTCACTGAATAGATTAAAGCTTGAAAACCCACTACAATGTAGGTCACTGAATAAGAGATTATGCACCTTTTTTCTCAGGAGGCTAGAGCTAAACTTAGAGGTCTGCAGATGCAATAATGTTCCGTTGTCTACAGGAGGTGGTTTGAATGTCTCTGTTGTTGTTGTTTTGTACCTGCCCCTTTCCATGGGATGCTACAGTCAGGAGGAAATGAGTACTGTATGTCACCAATTTCAGAATTTCAAAACCTATGCACTTCTCTCCAGCCCAGTACTGACTGCCTTGATGGGCACCAGCTCTCCAAGAAATCAGGCCAACAGAGGTATTTCCCAGCTCTGCTACTTGAAATACTTTGCATTGTGTTTAAACTGCAGAAAAACGGAGGGATCTCCCACACGTATTGCCATTTGCTCTTTCACAAATGTGAGCAAGTGACTAATGGTTAACATGTCTCTTCTCCTTGGGGTCTAGCAAGGCAGCAAGGGACACGTCAGAACAGAAGAAATGGCCTTTGTAGTTCAGCATCCTCTTTTCCACAGTGGCCAACCAGATGCCTCTTGGGAAGCTCAGCAGTCGAATGAGGTAATACTGCCTTCTCAGCAATCTGTAGTGTAAGGCATGCTGCCTCTGATCCTGAAGAAGGCATATGACTATCATGACTAGTTAGCCGTTTATAGTCTTAGCTGTGGATTAGTTTACTACTGGCTGTACCCACCTCCTAAAGGTAAAGGGACCCCTGACCATTAGGTCCAGTCATGGCCGACTGGGGTTGCGGCGCTCATCTCGCTTTATTGGCCGAGGGAGCCGGCATACAGCTTCCGGGTCATGTGGCCAGCATGACTAAGCCGCTTCTGGCGAACCAGAGCAAGGCACAGAAACGCCGTTTACCTTCCCACCGGAGTGGTACCTATTTATCTACTTGCACTTTGACATGCTTTCGAACTGCTAGGTGGGCAGGAGCAGGGACCGAGCAACAGGAGCTCACCCCGTTGCGGGGATTTGAACTGCGACCTTCTGATCGGCAAGTCCTAGGCTCTGTGGTTTAGCCCACAGCACCACCCACCGCTTAGGTAACCACAAATGAGTTTAGTAGGACATGAGATAGATGCACAGCACAGACTATAACACCAGGCCTTAAAAAGACAGCTTTAGCACCCTGGCAGGGTGTCTGCTCTGCATTCAGAAGGTCCTTGCAATAGCAGGTGATTCTGTGCATTCTGTGTCAATTTTTGTACCTAGCAAGAAAAACCTGTCTCTTAAGAAACAAGCTTAATGGGGGAGGGACCAAGTTTTTAGTCCTTATGGGAGTAGAGAAAAAACTTGGAAAACATTTGTCAATATCTCAGAAACCTCCGAGTGGTGCCCGTGTTCATGGGTGGCGTCTCTTTTACGTTGGTCCTTGGCCGTCTCCTGATTAGCAGAAGCAAAACAATACACTTCGTGGGTTTTTAACATAATGTAAAATGAATGTTATAAGTAGGTCACAATCTGCTGCATGGTTTAACTGAGATAATACAGGAGGAAATCAGTAGGGGGAAAGGCTAACTTTTCTTTTTTAATGCGATAAATCTTTTGGTGAGCCTTTATAGTCATAGATGGATTGTACCAGCATGAAAAATTCAGGAGACTAAGCACTTAGCGGAGGAGAGCTTTGCAGGCAATGACTGCTTACGTCAGTGTAAAATGGTTACATTGACATTAACAAGTACATCACCTCTTCATGAGGCACTGGAGACATGAGATACACAACTCATAATTTTGCATTATGAAAATGAAAACAAAATGAGCCTTCAAACCACAACTATTTTTTAGCAGGAAAATATATCTTGGCTTGATAAAGCTGACTTTTTATAAAGGGACAGGTACATATAAATGAGCAGTTTAGTACAGTATCTTCCATCATCTCTGACCACTGACCATGATGGCTGGTGCTGATTGGCATTAAGAGTCCTGGATTGTCTGGAGGGCTACAGATTTCCCACCACTGGTATAGTGGACAGAGTGATATGCATGGACTGGGAAACTTGAATTCTATCATCAAGATAGGGCGACCATTGGTAAACCTCTTGGCCAGCCACAGATGCATATTAAGAGATTGAAATGGGACAGCTTCCACCTGCATCGCTCTGAGGTCCTCAGAAGTAAACGCAAAAAAAGCCCAACACCAAACAAATCAGTGTTGATGAAAACATCTGTCCCTGTGCATGATAACCTTTTGAAAACTCTCAAATACAACCTTATAGCAAAATATGAAATTCATATTTCCCTCTGGCAAATACAAAATTAGTTACTGCTGTTTTGCCTCCTTTATTTTGAAAAACATGCAAACCCAAACAGGCCTGATACATTTGTTAGAACTGGCAACAAAAGAGGTATGTCTGAAAACTCTTTAGGGCTTGTGGAGGAACATAAATTAACATTAGCAAACCACAAGTATGAGTCTACATTGAATATGCCAGACTCCGGAGGCCAGGAAGAGATCTTTGTCACTTGTCACATTTCTTTCTATTTTTTAACTGCCTATTGGTTTTTCCCAATTGGAAATGTGTAGGTTGTATGATCATCATTTTCTGCATTCCACCTTGCAAGTTTCTTTCAATTGCTTTGATATTGAGCATACTACAGTGGGGGACTGTGGGTGGCGCTGTGGTCTAAGCCACTGAGCCTCTTGGGCTTGCTGATCGGAAGGTTGGTGGTTCGAATCCCCGCAACGGAGTGAGCTCCCGTTGCTCTGTCCCAGCTACTGCCAACCTAGCAGTTCGAAAGCATGCCAGTGCAAGTAGATAAATAGGGACTGCTGTGGCGGGAAGGTAAACGGCGTTTCCATGTGCTCTGACACTCGTCACGGTCCTCCGTGCGCCAGAAGTGGTTTAGTCCTCCTGGCCACATGACCCAGAAAACTGTCTGTGGACAAATGCCGGCTCCTTTGGCCTGAAAGCGAGATGAGCGCCGCAACCCCATAGTCGCCTTTGACTGGACTTAACCACCCGGGGTCCTTTACATTTACCTTTACCTTGTAGGGCTGGGTTTATGGGTTTAGAAAGGGGAAAAAACAGGGTGGTGTTCAAGTTTTACTCAGGGTAGACATGCTGAAATTAATGGGCCTCACTTGGTCATGTTTGTGAATGTCAGTAGGTCTTTTCTGAGTAAAACTTAGTTGAATACCACCCTATTTTTCAGAAAAAGCTGGAACAAAATACATCATGGGCCTTTTGCATACATTAACATTTTTTGGCATTGCTTAGTCGGCTTCTGCTTCCATGCTCATTCTTCACCCTAGCTAGCCCATGGGACCAAGGTCTGAGGTGTAACTTGCCAAACAAGTGAAGTGTATCTTCTCTTAAGAGCCATGGAGAGCTAGAAATTCTCCTTCCCATCCATCAGTTTGTTAAGCGAAAGCAGAGATTCTCAACATGCTGACTCCTGCAACTAGCCATTCAAACACCACTGTTTCTGAGTGCTGTAGTATATAATTTTTTTTCAATTAGCAGATGTTTTAAGTGCAGCAGAGTATTGCTTCATCTTGATTGCATTGTTGTGACACAACAAAAGCAGTTGGATCATCAGACATTTGCATAAATGGAGTGCTATTAACGAAGAGCAATGCTAATAAAGAGCTACCTAGAAGACACTCAGGGAGTTCAGCTAACTAGGAATTATGAAGGTAATAAAAATGTGGCAATTTGGATAGTAATGGATATTAATGCAAGGTGGTATGAGTTTTGCTAGGCAAGTTTCCTTTTTTCAGATACAATGGAATTCTGAACAACTTGTCTAGCTAATGGGAGTTGCACTAAATTTGTCAGAGATTTTATTGGTAGGCAGGGAATGTGGGGAAAATGGAGTCTATGAGAGTAGTATCATTTTGTAGGTCAGTTTCTTTTTCTGCGTCCACTAGGACTTCAGCTGATTGATGTGATTCGTCAGTCTTCTGAATTTTTCATGCTTCCTACAATACACCTGTGCCTCATCTCGGGCAGAAGTAACAATTCCACCATTAAAAAACAACAACTTTACATCCTCTAAACATCGCCTCCCAACAATAAATTGCTGCCTAACATTCTATTTACATTGAAATGCATTTGTTAGTTTTTTTTTCTTAAGGCCAATCATTTATATTTACTTGTTTCCTATCATAATAACGTCTGGGGTCTGTTTGCGTTTTGCTACATTATGAATTATACCACTTGCTCTGATAAAATATGTTGACAAAATACCATATGCAAAAGCTTCCTCCGTTCCTCTGGTGTGTGTTTTTGTTTGACTCAAGATGCTGGTTAAGCTGCATGAAATGTGTGTAGCAAGAAAAAAGAAAATATAAAAAGAAGGGAGGCATTCTGAATGCACACAAGTTGATAACCTGGGAGGGAGAGGAAAACAAAATAACAAGGAAAGTATTTCCGCTTTGGAATTCCCTGCCTATTGAGATTAAGTAAGTGCCTTCACTGTATTCTTTCCAGCACCTGCTTAAAACATTCTTGCTTAGAGAAGCCGACCCAGATGCTCAGAAAGTTGCGCTAATTTTTTAATGTGTTTCGGTATTTTTATTTTTGTGTGTTTTAAAAGAGAGTTGCAAATGTTTCTTGATTTTAGTGCCTTTTCTGTAAACCACTTTGAGGGCTTTTCTTTTTAACAATCGAGGTATATAAATTTTATGCAATTAATAAATAAAAATAAACAAAACAGCTCCACTTGATTGTCAGCACATGGCAACCGCAGAAGCCAGTGGATGTGAGTAAAAATGGTAGGTCTGAAAAGAAGCCCTATGGATGCTTCAAAAACCTTTCAAGAATGTGTGTTTAAACTGGAACTGATCCAACATGAAGTCACAGGACCACAGTCCCAACAAATGGTGAGACATTCACAGCCCTACTGGAGATTGAATCCCTTTCCATTCCTTTGCTTCCCATGATATGTAGTTGTGTCACAATATTTTCTGAGTTGTGCTAATGCCCCTTAGCTGTTCTGAGACTCTGGTGATAACATATGAGGATCATGCTGTTTATCTACTGCAGATAGCAAAGAACAATGGTTTCTCAAATTCACTGCTGATCTGTAAGTAAGTGTATGTGTGTGTTTTATTTAATTTCCTCTGGCAGAGTATGTAAGTTAAATGCAGTATTGATAAAGCATGCTGACATTCTGGCAACCTAGGTTGTATGTTTATAAAATATCTGCACATAAACTCAGGCGAAAGATTACTTGAACTCAGCGGGTGCCTTTAAAAGCACCCAATATTTATTGTAAAGAATTCATGCATAAATCTGCTGTGCCAGTTCTGTGAATGAGCAGCCTTCCTTCACAGCAGAATGTAAATATTCCTGCTACAGCAGCAAAAGAGTGAATGTTGCTATCACTGAGAGCAAAAACAGGCTGCTATCTCTATCAAACAACATCCCAGTATTTAATTTCCAACTGCTCCCGTTGCTTTACATGCCGTGACGCAGAGGGTTCTGCATGCAAAGGGAATTGCATTTGGATTGCTGATTCTCACGTTACGTCTCAGAAATGGAAATGGCTGGAAACATCCAAATGGGAATATTACTGTGTTTGATTTCTTGACAGTTAAGGGAGCAAGAAGCAGGCAAGTCTTTTTGGGCCAAATTCCCTTATTACTCATTTGGACAGTGCATTTTGCACAGGAGTTACAGATGAGGAGAACCTTTGATTCTCTGCCTCTGAATAAAGATAGACCATCAGTCTAAGGCTGTTTTCTCAGGGGGAAAACAACTTCTACTAATTTCTGTAGAACTGGTTTACATAGTACACAAAAGTGCAAGAGTGCTAATTCTCAATAGTTTTACCCTTCCCTTTTAACTCTCTCGAAGGTTCGTAGCCTTCACTACACCTTGTGACAGTGATTTCCGTAATTTAATCTGCATGCTGTGGGAGCAAGTACTTTGTCCTGCCTATCCTGAATCTTGCACTATTTGTCATCCTTGGATGACCCCCTGGTTCATTCCAGAGTGGTAAGAAACTTGATTGCCAACATAGCGCACAGAACAAGGTCCACTAGACTTCCTAACCCTCTTCTGCCTGTGTGCCCCCAATGCCCCCTTAAATCTGTTCTGGGGATTCTCCCATCCTTCCAGAACAAGACCTCATTCTGTGCATGCAACAACTTAGCTAAATCTTACCCAAAGGGACAAATCTTTAAATTGCTGCTAAACCATATTTTTGAGGGTAAGTTATCACTGCAGTAGACCATTCAGATTTTGAGACCAATTAATAAATCATTAGGTACACTGAAGATCAACTTCCAGGGAAGATATTCCAGGACCATTTATTTTTTAAACTTCCAAGGAGTTACAGATTTTGAAGATGGTAGCCTGGCACATCCCCCCTGTGTTTGTACCAGATGACGCATCGACTTTCCATGATTCATGATAATTTAGACTTAAGTGGTCCTTAATGGTTACCCGCGTTGGCTCTCCATCATACATCTTTCAGTATCAAGGGAACTGTAAATTTGTGTAAAGATGAAATATGTGTGTGAAGACAGAACACAGGAAACATACACAGAGTTTCTTTTTTAGTAGGTTGATAAGCATATTAATATATTTTTTTAGAAGAGCAGTTTTCGACTGTTCTGGAGAGCTTTAGGACTCTTGATTTAACAATCTTTGTGTGGATTTTCAGGCAGTTACCTCCCAAAAGTTACAAGTAAAATATACATGCAAATTCATAAAATGCCAACACTTACAATATCAGTTGCAGCATACAAACACACCGGTAGGTAGAAAGTGTGAAATCCACTCCTATAGGCTGTAAATTTAGCATTTGGGGGATCCTAATCTTGCCTATACAATGCAAACTTTGTGGATTCAGTGATGACTCTACTGAGCAGGTAATTCAGATGTGTACATGGATCTAGGAAGGAATTCTATTTGTCCAAGTGGCTTCTATGATGATGGACATCTATACTGAGCTTCTGTATTGTAACATTTTTCTTATTATACTGTGGATGGGTGTGTGAATTTCTCACTGCACTTGAACGCAAATTGTAATGCACATAGTGAATTTTCCAGAACAAGAGTGAATTAAATATATCTAAATAAACATTCAAACACCATGCCAATGATTTTGTTTACGTGTGGCAATGTCTGTATCACTGGAGAACGCTTGAAAGTCCTAGCTCTGATCTGAAAGAATATCCAGGAATGAAAAACAATGTCCTTGGCTGTGTCATTCTCCCAAGGAGATCAATCCATTGAAAATGGTAACAAATTATAAACCTGCTTCTCCTCACACACCAGTTCAACAGCTCAGGGTGTTTTCACACTTTCCATTTTGCCAGTAACAAAGCAAAACAAGCAAATCAAGTTCTTTCAACTAAGATGCTAACTTTGCAAGTAGCAATACATTAAAGTCCATGCCAGCAGTATGTCTTCATCCAGCAACCCACACATCAAACATTCATCTCCCGACCTTTATTTTTAAAAAAGTTTTATGACTTCAGCAACTCTATAGCTTTCCTGGTGTATTAAATGAAGAACTATGCCTTGCTCTTCCTAATAATCTTAAAAAATATTTTGCTGCAAAGCTGTCGCAACTGTATAGGTGTGGTTGCATAGGTGTGGCTTTTCCTGCTATAGGTGAGGAATTTAATCCTTGTTTTGTAGAGGTATACAGTTGACCTACATGAGAAGGAAATGAGCTCGCAGCGAAAAAGGGAAGGAGTTGACTGTGTGGAGGAAAAGATCATGACTCCTAAATCTCTCATCAAATATAAGCAGGCTCTGTGGTCCCTAGGACTAGTTTGCATACAGTATTTAGCAGAACCACAGTGAAGTTTTTCTTGGAATGCACCCTAATCCTTAAGGTTGCAGGTGGGAGCTTGCGTGCTTTCATGTTCTCCCATCCTGAATGTAGTGAAAAAAAGCATGCCAGGGAGAAGCCTAGCTCAAATCGGCCTCCTAGACATGCTGGCTTTCTGTGTGCAGGGAGTTTTTTTTCCTTGAGGAAAAATGCAGCACCCACCTGCTATTTCAAGTAATACACTGGGTCTAAGGGTTTGCCCACACCTCTGTTTGTCCAGTCACTTTCACCCAGGGAAACCCAGAGTTTAGCGCTGAATCTGAGCAAACACCAATCAGATTTTCCGCAGATGGCTGTTTGTTCTGATTTAGTGCTAAAGAGTGTGTTTTCCAGGGAAAAGTGGCAGGTCAAAGGTGAAACAGCTCAGACCTATGCCTAGAAACCACAGTGCAAGTGGGAAACCGCTTGACCCATGCTTTCTCAGCAAAGGACAAGCGGAAGTGTGGCGAGCCCCGAGGCAGGCTTTATCACTGGATTTTACTGAATATACCGTACCAACAAGACTAGGACCTGCTTGCTGTAATGCCAAAAGTCTGAATTACACAGCTCTCTTCTAAATGTTTAATGTACTTTGTGAGAGTTTCTGTGCCTAGAAGCTTCTTGCTTACAGATCCTTCCATACCATCAGCCCTCACCATTCTCCGTTCAACAGCTGAAATAAATTGTGCAAAACGACTTCCACTTGCAAAGCTGGCAGCACAGCCCTGTGTGTCGAGCATTTTGTTGAAGTTTGCTATTTATCTGTGGGAAAGAATTTGCAGTATCAGTGCCCACTCAACAAATGGGGCACTGGTGAGTGATTGTGGGCACCTCTGATTAGTTGGTTGCACACACATTTACTGTCTCGCACAGCTGGGGCACGTCATGCATACATCTGCCTTGAATGGGGCTACAAATGCGAAGAGTTAAGGTATTTGATGCTGAACAAATTGGGGGGGGGGGGGGTTGCTGAAGATGCTCCTTGCCTGGAGCACCATTTCATCTAAGGCTTGACCTGCTGTAGTGACATAAAACTTGTTTATTTCCACACAGGAACTTCTTAGCAACTGACAGGAGCAAGCCAGCAATAAATCACACAAAGTAAGTGGTAAAAGGTAAAGGTACCCCTGACCATTAGGTCCACTCATGGCCGACTCTGGGGTTGTGGCGCTCATCTTGCTTTATTGGCCGAGGGAGCCGGCATATGGCTTCTGGGTCATGTGGCCAGCATGACTAAGCCGCTTCTGGCGAACCAGAGCAGCGCACGGAAACGCCGTTTACCTTCCCGCCAGAGCAGTACCTATTTATCTACAGTCATACCTCGGGTTGAATGTGCTTCAGATTGAGCGCGTTCGAGTTGCGCTCCGCGGCAACCTGGAAGTAACAGAGTGCGTTACGTCCGGGTTTTGCCACTTGAGCAGACACTCAAAACAACATCACGCGCATGTGCAGAAGTGGCGAAAAGCGACGCGCATGTGCGCAGACATGCCGTCACTAGTTACGTTTGCTTCTAGATACGAACGGGGCTCCGGAATGGATCCCGTTCGTATCCAGAGGTACCACTGTACTTGCACTTTGACATGCTTTGGAACTGCTAGGTTGGCAGGAGCAGGGACCGAGCAACAGGAGCTCACCCCGTCGCGGGGATTCGAACCGCCGACCTTCTGATCATCAAGTCCTAGGCTCTGTGGTTTAACCCACAGCACCACCCACGTCCCTGTAAGTGGAGTGAACTCTTTATTAGTAAACACAGGATCCACACTGGAGTGTCAGGCCTCATGAGCACAGCAATTCTTCTTGCCCCGATGAAGCACTTGCAGAGACTAAGGGGCATGGCCTTCCCTTAGGTGCCTCTCCAGGGTTTTTCCCAAGCAATCTGAGACTGTGCCTGCATGACACTAATTTCTCCTCTGCCTGCTTAAGACCTCTTCTGATTCTGGCAGACAGGGGAGAGGGGAGCTTGTTGCAGCAGGAGGGGGCCTCACCTGTGCCTCTCTAACAGCCTGACTCATCTCTGCATCTTGGTCTCCCTCTCCTCCTGCTGCTTCTTCTGGACTTCTCTCTGCTACAGACGCTCACAGGTCACTAAACTCTGTCATCACTTCAGCTTCTGACATCTCCCAGTCTTTTCCCTTTTCTCCTTTTATTGGGGGTTCCCCAGCTGCTTCCTCCCACCATTCCTCTGCCTCCAATCAGTCCCTGACAACAACATTTCCCAGCTAGCTTCAAAACGCTCTTTGCTGGCCAAATCAGATGTTCTAGGCTGTCCCCTTTCAGCCTCCCATCTTGCAGGTTGGTGTAGCTCCAGGTATCTTTCACTACGGCCTTTTTGTGTAGCTCAGTGCAGGCCCAATGAAGTGGTTGGGGACACCTGTTCAATAGGAACTAGCAGGCCGTACGAGAGCAGAGGAAGAAAGAGACATATCTTTGCTTGGCACAATATCTAAATAACCTGAAGGAAGCTTTGCTTTCCTCAGCATTCCTACTGTATTAGGCCCACTACTTAAAGGCAGTGTGCGAGAATCAATTTTCTCTTTGTGCAGAGAGTGGCTTAACACTTTCAGATGAAAATTGCTAACTTTTCAATGAGGGCGGCAGGTAGATAATAGGCTGAAACTATTGCAGCGTTGAATTCAGGAATACAGAGCCAGATCTTGCTCCTCTTGATGCCAGTGGCAAAACTGCCATAATGAGGCAACTATAATTTGCTGCCAAGACATTATTAGAAATTCAGTATTATTCACAAAACTAGCAAGAGAGTCAGTAATAGCTGTCACCATTAGAAATGTAGCCAAAGGAACAATTCTTCCTAAATGTCTAGCTTCTGCTTTCTTTGGAAATGGAAAGGTGCTTTGAAGTGCCACAGTCACCCACCTGTAACAGTGCCATAACTTTCGTAAGCCTAGAAACATATTATTAGATCTCACCTTTGCTGTGCTTTTGTCTACCCTGCTGTAGCTAGTTACCTGTGTGTTTCCAGTCTTCAGATTCTGCACTATGAGAGTTTCCCTTTTTTAAAAATTCAGCACCACTAACTTACACCAGTTTTTAAAATAGCTAAGTAAATTCACTTGAAGTTGTTTGCAAGTGCTAAGAAAATATAAACCTACATGGATCGCCTTGCTAGGCTGGAATTTCTAGGCCAGATGCCTGCAAGGCTGGGTTGGGAACCATGGATTCTGATCCCAATACTTGCCCAGTGGATGTACATTGCCATCATCTACAGGGATCATCATTTAATACTAGTAATTGAAAACATCTTACTGCAGGTAACTTATCTTTGGATTAACACCAAGGATTAAAGGGACCACAACCCTCACATTATAGCATTGAGAAGAGAGACTTGAGAAGAACCCAAATAAGATTCTTTGAAGTATGGTTCTAAAGCTATATTTAAGGTTGTTTGAGGCAACATGGTGCCCATGGTCCAAAACGTTTTATTAAGCTTTTTAGCATTAATTGAAGGGGGTGGGGAAGCAGTGCAGGCCTAAGACATAATGTTGCTGGAAGCTGACACAAACACCAAGGCCAACATTTTAAAAAGTTTTGCTGTACCATTCAGACGCCAGTTCTCTCCCCCCCCCCCCAAAATAAATAAATGTATGTGGTTCTTGCAAGGTAATGGGGGGAATATAAATATATTTAGTTTTTAAGTCAGCCTTGGGAAAAAATGGAAACATCTAACCCTTTTAAAATTGTGGTGATATAATAAAAACTGTAGAGACAGATTTTAGCACAAATTGCTCAGTAAAAAGTGAGCATGCTCTTGGCTTCCTGGAGCCAGCCAATACATTAAAAATATTGGTATAAAAGAGAAGCACCAGGTACTCCCCCCCCCCCACAACTTATTTAAAATTAGAGAACTTTTCTTTTAACCCCCTCCCAACTAAAATCAAAGTATTATTTAAAACCAATTAAGATTAAGTAACTTCAAAGCACTTTAAATGCTACCAGCATTTGGGTTTGGGCTGTTCACTGACTCACCTGCCCCCTCCAGCCTGTGGTCTCTGAGGCTTCCTCTCTAGAATGCTTCTGCCCGCCAGCTGCTTCCAGACAACTCATAAGCATCTTCGTGCTGCTGAGAAACTGCTCAGAGAATGGCACAACCCCCTTGGAGGCTCTGATCATGACAATGGCAAGCCTCAGATGTTCTCGAACCCAAAGTGAAAAGCCGTACGGATTGATGGATGGATTCTGCTCTGGACCGCGCTGGTATGTTTTAAAGAAATGACTCAGAGAGATAGAAATTGGAGGCGAGAAAATTCTGCCCTATATAGAACCTGCTGCCTAAGCAGCTACTTCATTTTGCTCTGGTGTCAAGGCTGGCCCTAGGAGAAAGCTTCAAAGCAGGGTGGGGGGAGAAGCAGGGAGGTCACCCGCTGCCCATGCAAGGAGATGCCCTCTGACCCTTACACCCTTGGTATAGTGGCCGATCCGGATCAGGGAGGCTCAGCCTGTTGAGTTAATTAAGCCAGGCGGGCAATGACAAAGCCTGAGCCTTCCTGTTTCCAATCAATACCAAACCCTCACAGTGCACACCCAGAAGTATTTTTGGCAGCCAGCCTAGTGGAGAGGAGGGGGTGACCCAGCCGCCCGCGAGACCAGGCCTGGCAGAGGCCCAGGCAGGGGAACTGGAGCCTCCCATCGCCTCCGAGTGCCTGCAGCTCCCGCAGGGATGTGCTGCGGATTTAATAATACCTGTGTGACAATGTCATCCTTCAAACGAGGCGAGTGCCATCAATTATGCCCTGCATACTAAGTGATGGAATTAAAGCCCTAAGCTGTTCACAGCTTGATCCCGCTGTGCTTGCATGTTGCAATTTTTAAGGAGGGGGAAAATGAGAGAGAAAAGTCCACGTCTCTCTTCACAGTTTCTTGGCGCTTTGCCTTGGTGGTGAAGCAGCTGTCACGTCGGGGAAAACAGACTCCCTCTCACAGTCTCCACACTCCCTGCTCAGCAACTTCCCAGCAGCAAGGGAGAGTGAGGAAATCTCTGTCGCCTTCCCCTCTTTGCAGCCTCGGAGGAGACTTTCAGAATAAGTGTGATGCAGCCGCTCATCATTCATTCATATATTCATTCAGTGGGTACAGAGCGCGGCGGCGGCGGCGGGGGAACACCGGCCCTGACGCGTCACTCGGAGAGGAACGCCCCCAGCCAATGGGGACTCCTCGGCCTCCTCCGCCTCGGAAGGGCTCCGCCCCATGCAAATGAAGGGGGCGGGGCGCGCCTCATCTTTGAATGAACGCTGGATGCAAAGGGGAGAAGGGAAGAGCGGGGTTTCCTCCCCCGTTTACCAAAAAAGCAAAGCGCGGCGAGGGAGTTGGGGGGCTCTTGGAGCTACGAATCAGAGCTGCTCCTCCCAGCCGTCCCGCCTATCGCAGAGGAGGGAGGCGGGCGGTTTCCACGGTTCTTCCCCCAATGGTTGCAAGCGGTGCAGCTAAATTGAGAACACTAGCGGGAGGACTCGGATCTTTGCTTAAAAAAACCCCAAAACCCAGAAAAACCCGCCTTTCACCTCCCTGCTTTGAACTGCGAGAATCACAGGCTGCCTCTGGACCAACAGCAGCAGCTGCTGCAGCAGGTGAGAGAGCGGCTTGCGGAGAGCGGGGCAGACAGGGCTGGGGGTTCTAGGGACGGGGAAGAATGGGGGGCTGTGAAAACGCTTGTGGGGTTCTGGGGGGTGTGTGTCGAGGCGGCTCTGCCTGGGGGGCTCAGGAGAAGCCAACCCCCGGGACGGATGGGGCTAGGAGGGCAGCCTGGGCGGCGGCGGGGGGGGGGCAGAGACCCTCACGATAGACCCTCAAAGTGAATGCAAGCTGGCAAGCGAGTCCTCCATCTCTCCGCACTCCGCCCCCCTGTTTGGGTTTTGCCCCTCTGCTTTCCGAAGAGGGGCGTGTTCCGTGCCTACATGTGTGAGCGTGGGGGGAAAGTTGTGCCTAAGACTAAGTCATCTTTTCCCACTGTTGGGGGGGCGGAGGCTGAACTAAGTCTGCCCTCGCAATCATTATTTAGACAGAATACTCTTCGAGTTGTTCTCCGCTGAAATCCAGGTCAACACCCTGAGTCTTTCGAAGACTGTCCCAGGCATCCCCCTTGCGGGAAGGCAGAGAAGCCCAGCTCTGATTCCAGATGTGCTTCCCAAATCAAGGCGGTTTATAGGAATTGCAGGTTTGGGCTCCGCTCCGCTTGTATGCATGTGATTTTCTTCCTCAGGACTAGCTGGAGAAACGTGAAGAGCAAAGGAACCCGTCTTGGCCCCTAAGGAACTCCCCCCAACCCCCCAAATTCCACAGCTGGGCAATAATACTTTAATTAGGACCAACCCACTGCCCTAAAATTGCAAGGAAGCTTGCGAGCTCACCCTGGGAGGCGGTGGGGATAACCGGGGGGGGGGGGGGGAGGCGTTAATAAGAGACAAGGGGGCGGCCGGGTATCGCTGGAGGTGCAAATGACGCTGAAAAGCTGCTCTCACCGGCCCACCAGTTTTGTTGAATGGGTTAAACCAAAAAGATTTAACTGGATTTTGAATAAATGTGCAATGACTTGCTACTGTTTAGAATTCGGTTGTGTCACCACCTTCCTTAGCGGGTCGTGCAAACCACTGTTCTGAATTAATGGTTTGTGTTAGGGTAGGGTAGCAGGCGCTGGGGAGGCGGCCCCCAAAAGTTAGGGAGGCTCTGGGTTAGACGTTGAGCAAGCAGCAGGTGTTGGGCGGGGAAACTGCCCCAGTCCAGGCTGGTTAAAAGTTCTGGAGGGCTGGGCGCCTCCCGGTCCAGGGCCCGTCCCTTCGGCTCCCCGCCCAGCCGAGGAAAACCACGAGGTCGCCCAGCAGAGAACTTCAGCTGCTGAGGTTTGTCAAGAGAGCCGGACCGCAAAGGAATGGGTGGGTGGGGTGCAAGAGGAGCTGATTTTCTCCGCGAGAAGCCGAGCGGCCGCCTCTTTGCTCAGAGCCGGCTAGGCTTTGGAAAAGTTGCTGGCTCGTTTGCACGTGAGGAAGCGGTTCCGTTCCCTGGACTGGACGCCGCGGCGGAGCGCCTCCTAGAGGAGCGAGCCGCGTAAATGGCAGCCTTTCCCAGGTAGAGATCCTTGCTCTGGGTTCATTTGCATAGGTTATTTTAATTTCCGTGGGTTGTTTTGTTTCTGAAACAGCCCCGCGACAAGGTAGCCCTTGCTTTTATTCTATTTTAAGTTGGTTTCTTGGTTTAAAATGGATGCTTTGTTCGAGATTCAGGCACCGTAAGGGGTTGGACTAGATGACTCTTGAGGTCCCTTCCCAACTCTACAATTCTGTGATTTTATTAAAAAGTTCTGTAGGCTGATTTCCCAACAGCTGAGGAGGGGTTTATGAAAAGTGTAGAATACTGTCAGAGTGTAGCCTTCCCAGAATGGTTCACCTGCAATGCCTTCATGGGGTCCTAGCCAGAGAAATTTTACTCTGAATAGACCCACTGAAATGGGAGCATGTAACTTAGCCATGCCTAATTATTTCTGTGGGTCTTCTCATGAGCAGGATCAGCACTGGCTACAACCCATGGTTTTTTCTGCACCAGCTGAAGAACTTTTTGTTCACCACCCAGGCCTTTAACAGGATGTGTTTTACAGACTGGGCTTCTCAGTTTTGTATTCGAATTTTAAAGTAATATTGATGCAGTCAATCAACATCAGTTCCACAATTGCCCCATAAGGTATCATTACAAAAGGAAGCTCTGTGGAGGTGGTGGTTGAGGATGGATCAAAGTTTGGGTTCTTGGGAAAGTGACAATTCGGGCACCTCATACATTTCAAACTCAGGGCTTCCCCCAAAGACTCCAGGGGACTCTGGTTTGCTCCTCACAGAGCTTCAATTCCCTTCCTCCTTAACAAGCTACCAAGATTCTTTGGGGAAAGCCATGTGCTTTTAATAATAATAATAATAATAATAATAATAATAATAATATGTTTGTATGCTGGGTTGCTCCAGCCACTCTGGGCAGCTTCCAACAAAATATAAAAGAACACTACAGAGGTACCTCGGGTTAAGTACTTAATTCATTCCAGAGGTCTGTTCTTAACCTTAAACTGTTCTTAACCGGAAGCACCACTTTAGCTGCCATGCCGCCGGAGCACAATTTCTGTTCTCATTCTGAAGCAAAGTTCTTGAAGCAATATTTCTGGGTTAGCGGAGTCTGTAACCTGAAGCGTATGTAACCTGAGGTACCACTGTAGACACATCAGAAAGTAAAAGTTTCCTGATACATGGCTGCCTTCAGATGTCTATGGAAGGTCGTATAATTAGTCATCTCTTTGACATCTGACTGGAGGGCATTGCCAGGGGCAGGTGCCACTACCGGGAAGGCCCTCTTCCTGGTTCCCTGTAACAATACAGTAATAATATAATTTATGGACTTTGGTATGGATGTTGTGTGGCTTTTAAAATACTAGCAGGCATATTGTGGCAATGAGCCTCTTTGTCAGATATATGAACTGGTATTGTTAGTTGGCAGAGAAATATCTCTATCTAGCCTTTATCTCCCATTATTGAAAAATACTGAGTGTGGCACGGGGAGGAGAGAAAATCAAATCACTGAAGCCCAAAGGTCATGAAATGCAAGTAGGGCTGTGACACTTACATGCAAAACACATACATACAAGATGCGAGCAGTGCAGGAATTTTAGATAATGCAATCTTCCCACCTTTGCTATGCTAATTTGACACCTGGAGTGGGAGAGAAGATCCTATCAAGAACTAAATGAATAGAATGAAACTTGAGGATAAGTTCCAGTTCAGCAATTTTGCTCTGAAGTCTCCCTTTGAAACTTTTTGTTACAGAATCAGGTCAGCAGCAGTGTGTCCTGAGAGACTGAAGTCCTCTCCCAATGCTTTCTGAACATTGATAGTTCTGATATCAGGCTCGTGTCCAATTGTCTCTCTCCTTTGGCTAAGAGAGTTGTTTCTCTCTCTTGCTTTCCTCCCTAGAGGAGAGCTGGTCTTCGCTTGGGAGCTAATCCCATAATAGTAGAAATAGCAGAGAAAGCCTTCACTCCTGTGCTGTGATCTTGGGAGACAGATCAGACACTCTTCCCTGATTATGTAGTCCAGATGAGCGTATGGAAACTTCTTTAAATGATTCCTTTTTTCAGTTATAATTTATTAAGTTTTCACAAGTTTCAGATATACACTCTGTGGCAATCACACAGGGCCCCCGGACATTTGACGGTCTATTGACCCTGTGCCACCACTGTGATTGCTTTCTTCGCTGCCACCAACCCGTTTCTCCTCACGGGTAATCACTGAGTCCAGACAGTTGTTAACATTAACAAATAATCAAGTTTATTTATAGGCATGAACAAGCTTATGATTTCAGTTAATTTTCCTTGGCAGTTTCTTAATCTTAGTTCCTTAACTGTCCCATGCGTTCCTAACAACTTCAAACTGATTATTCCAACTATCTATCTGACTCCACTTAACAATTCCTCTTACTCCTTCACCACACAACTTGACCAACCCACAGACTAAACCTCCCTCTTCCTTCTTCAACTCCCAACTCTCAACTGACTTTCACACAACGCCCCCTCTAACCCTAACTCCTCCTATCAGTTTCCACTGGCCAATCATATCACACTCATTTTAACCCTTTCCTTATGACCCACCTAGGAGGGAAACGCCACACACTCCAATACGTAATAAGATTTTTCTTTTGTTTTGTCGACTCCATTTTCCGTGGTTTTTTATTTCTCCTTCTTTGCTGCACCTTAATTTCTCTCTCTTACACCCTAACAACAATCCAATAATCTCTAATTCCTTCTGTTGCTCATAATTCAAATCCTGTTCGTGAATTCATCATACTATAGTAGTTCTTTAAGTAGTCGGAAAAAAGGCTTCCATTCTTCTATAAAACAGTTACCGTTAGGTTCTCTTAATTTTATCTGTTAACTTTGCCAATTCTGCATAGTCCATCCTTTTACTTATCCATTCTTTTTGGTGGGAACTTCTTCCTTCCATTCTTGTGCATAGAGGATCCTAGCTGCTGTTGTTGGAATCATAAACAGCCTAATCATCTTGTCTGGAACTTCTGTCCCGATAATTCTTAAAATGAGACTCTTAAACTCTTGGGCAAAAGATTCTTGTGCTGCAGGGGTTAGATGACCCTCGTGGTCCCTCCCAGCCTTACAATTCTATGATTCTTCCCCTGATTAGAGTCTGGAAGAGTGCATAGAATCTACTTAGTTGCTTGTACAATGGTACCTTGGTCCTCAAACTTAGTCCGTTCTGGAAGTTGGTTCCAAAACCGAAGCGTTCCAAAACCAAGGCGCACTTTCCCATAGAAAGTAATGCAAAATGGATTAATCTGTTCCAGACTTGTAAAAACGACCCCCTAAAACAGCAACTTAACATGAATTTTACTATCCAATGAGACCATTGATCCATAAAATGAAAGCAATAAACAATGTACTGCAGTCACACAATTAATCAATCAGTAGCTGAACTGGGTTCCACACAGTCACAAAAAAACAAAACAAAAAAGAGCCACAAAATGCAGAATAAATAGCAAAAACAGACAGACCTCAGTGTAACACTCGAAACGGAAGTGTGGCACTCAAAACAGAAGTGTTGTACTCAAATTGGAAGCTTAACATTCAAAACGGAGCACATTCAATTTCTGAAAAAAAGTTCACAAAAGGGAACACTTACTACTGTGTTTGCAGTGTTTGGGTTCCAAGTTGTTTGAGTACCAAGGTGTTTGAGAACCAAGGTACCACTTTAATCTCTTGTGCATGGTTGAGTGTTGGCAGTTCCACTTCAGTGGCAGACTCTGACCTACTGCTGAACCACAGCTCCCATCATCCCTGATCATTGGCCATGGGGGCTGTGGCTGTTGGGAGTTGGAGTCCAACCACATTTGGACGGCACCCTATTGGCTTTGCCTGGTGTAGCAGCCCTGTCTTCTGTGCACCCAAGCCGCCTTTTCATTAACTCGCAGTTAGTCATAGATGGACCTATAGGTTTTTGTGGAACTGCACATTGCTCAAGAACTCCCAAAGCCACAAATCTCTAGAAACAAGAAGAATGACAGGATGACCCAAATTGTGCAGCTTTTATTTGGGTAATTAGAGAATTTATTACTGTCAAGGACGGCATTTCTTGAATCCACTGAAGGGCTGCTTTAAGAAAGTATTTATTGTTGGCTGCTAATTTGTGCTATTGGTTGTTGCTGTTATCTAGAGTCTGCAGTCCTGTGCAGGTATGGTTTTTCCCTCTGTTATAAATATTGATGCAGAAATAATTTGTTTTACAAATTGTTGCATGCTGTTTTGGGAGAAAGGCAAAGTAGGCTTGAAACTCGGATAGGGAAGAAAGTGACTGAAGCAGATTCCAGAGCAGCTTATATGTTTTCACACCCACAAATTGTAGGTGTGAAGAAAACGCTGCAAGCCAATGATATGCGTGTACATTTTCTTCCTTATAATAAAAGCAGCCCAATGCGAATTGAGATTCCCTCCCCAATGTGGTAGCTGAGATTCCCCTCCGGCTCCTCCATGGGAGAGATGGGAAGACTATGGGAAGACTATGCAGGCCGGGGGGGGGGGGAGGGGCTCATGATTAGGAGTTATTGATAATAGATCAGAATGCATGGCAGAAATGTTCTACTCCTCTGAATTTTTTAGTCATTCATACCTATCTCTGTAGACATCAAGGTCAAAAACCTGCTTCATCCCCACTCCTTTTGTTTGTAAATGAATGTTGAGATTGTTGAGAATCCAAATAACAGATTCCACATGGAATCCCATCATTTATGGCACATGAGATTACAGTGGTACCTCGGGTTAAGAACTTAATTCATTCTGGAGATCTGTTCTTAACCTGAAACTGTTCTTAACCTGAAGCACCACTTTAGCTAATGGGGCCTCCCACTGCCGCCACGCCACCGGAGCACGATTTCTGTTCTCATCTTGAAGCAAAGTTCTTAACCCGAGGTACTATTTCTGGGTTAGTGGAGTCTGTAACCTGAAGCGTATGTAACCCGAGGTACCACTGTGTAGGGGAGGGTGAATCCAAGCATGGTTCTTTTTTTAACACCAGTCCCTTAGTTCCTGGTTACCCACACTTAGAAAAGATTTCTGATGCTGTCGTAAATATCACTGAGCAGAAATTTCTGATCTCGAAAGCTTGTCTTTAATTCCTCCTGGCTTTATTGTTATTTTTTAATTGCAATCAATATTGTCAACTCTACTGCATTGCACTAGAAATCTGGGTTGGAAAAATGTTACCAAATTGAAAATGGGTTAGTGGTTGTGTTTTTGTTTTTAAAAGGAATTACCTTTGACTCTTCTTTGTGCAGCGACCTAATAAAATCGGACAGCATGAAACATCTGGCAGCTTTTTTCGTGGGTAAAATGTAGTTCAGTGTGTCATTAAGATACATCACTCGACAGGGCTTGCTATGCAGTGCTGTAAGCTTGAGAGGAAAAAAGAGCAAACAAAACTAATAAAAGGCACCACATTCAAAACTAAAGCAAGGGAAGCTGACCTTGAAACCTAGAAATCCAATTCAGTGCATTGCAGAAAGATTGTGTGCATTTTGAATTCGACGTATGAAGTTCAGGCCTTTCAAGCCTCTGTGTCTACCTATAAGGAACCATTGAATGGCCTGGCTTCCATTCCTAAGCATTGTTTACCTGTGCATCTTTGTGTGAAAAGGGAATGATAGTAGGCAATTTTATAAAGGAACATAAGCAGCTGTGTTATACAGAATCAGACTGGTGCTCCATCTAGCTCAGAATTGCCTGCAGTGGCTGGAAGCAGCTACCCAGGGTTTCACAGCCCTACCTCCAGGGTAGGCCCAAAGCTCCTTGACCTGTGGTTCGCATAACTCCATATCCTCCAACATTTCTCCAATGAAAATAGGGATGTCCAAAAGAGAAGTGGGATGTTCCAGGATCAAATCAGAAACTGGGATGGCTTCTGTAAATCCAGGACTGTCCCTAGAAAATAGGGGCATTTGGAGGGTCTGAAAACCTATGAAAAATGTTAAATGCAGTTTCTCAAAACGGTTTGCCCAGTTGCAGGTAGTTTCTAGGCCAGGTTCACAAAGAAGAAGAAGAAGAGTTTGGATTTGATATCCTGCTTTATCACTACCCTAAGGAGTCTCAAAGCGGCTAACATTCTCCTTTCCCTTCCTCCCCCACAACAAACACTCTGTGAGGTGAGTGGGGCTGAGAGACTTCAGAGAAGTGTGACTGGCCCAAGGTCACCCAGCAGCTGCATGTGGAGGAGCGGAGACGCGAACCCGGTTCCCCAGATTACAAGTCCACCGCTCTTAACCACTACACCACACTGGCTCCCGAGTCCTTTAAGCTTGGATGGCTGCTTAAAAGCAAAACAATTCTACCCATATAGGAAGCGCAAGGTCCCCCAATTCAAGCCTGTGAACTAGTTTCTGCCATGCGTTTGTTCAACAAGACTCGAGAGATGGCTTTGGCTCCACTTCTTTAAAGCCGAGTTCTTCCCTTGCCCCCGAGCCCTTTCGCTTTCGCTGTCTGTGGTAACTAGAAGAGACTTGGCGATGCAAAACCTGGAAAGCAACATTTCCCTCCTTAGATTCTTCTTATTGCGCCTGCCAGCTGAAACTGGGAGTGCAAATACCCAGACGTTAGTGGGCTGACATACAACAAGTTCAGCACAATGGTCATGTTGAGCTTGTTCTTCTGCAGATGAGGATTTTTTTTTTTGCGTGTTTAAAAAACACTGATTCGCATAAATATTTTCCTACGTGTTGAGAATTGCCACTGGGGAGAATTCTTCCAGGCTGGGTCTTGCCTTGATAGTTTTATACCTATAGGGAAGAGTTAGAAAATGAGTAAATCTGGAGACGTCTTCAGAGAACGTAAACCCCAGCTCCCACCTGCGGTCTGAAATGGAAAAGCTCAATCATGAGACAAAAAACAAAGTTAAAGGAAAGTGGATAATTTGCATGTGATGCAATAGGCATCCTACAACCTGGTTCATGCAGTTGGAGCCTTTTCATAGGCCTGTGGTGTCGGCTGTCCTGTAGCCCTGTGCTTAATTGTAATGACATGTGGAGAACTAAAGTAAACTCTTACTAGTCATTCACAGTGACAAACGGAAGATACGACTTACTAGGCGTTCCTCAACTCCAGTGTGCCTCCCTCGCAATTCACCCTCCTAGTACATTTGCATAGTTATTTAATAACCGTTGACCACATTCATGGGTTTGCTTCATGACCTAATACTTAAGAGATTTCTCATATGGAGGATGTCTGGTTGTATTTGATCATAGTTGGGGCCTCCATTGATTTGTGCGTTATGTGTGTTTGTGTCTGTATTTCGCTTCTTCACGGATGGATGAAGATGCAATCCCTTTCCATGCTTGTGCCCTACAGCACAAGCTCAACCTGAAAACAGCTTTGAGTCTTAAAAGGCCCTGTGTTTTTGCCATGTCACGTATTCTCATAGCCAGCTGAGAAAGCTGCTGTTAAAAATACCTCCTTAACTGTGTTTCTTGGTACTGACTTTGACAATTGGCATTGCAGTCCTAAAAACACATTTATTTGAATGCAGGTCCTAGAGTGTTTAGTGGGACTTTCTGGAATGGTAAGGTGGGGGAGAATATGAGCTCCCAGTCCTTCCCTCTCAAGAGTTCAGGCTTGTGGGAAATGGTCATACAGAATCACATAACAAGTCAACTATGTGTGTTAGTGCATAGTCTACATGGATGAGAAAGTTCATTTAGGTAGCTGACACCTTCAGAGGAATCAGGTGCTGGGTGCAAATCACTGACATGCACTCAGGTCTTGTTTACAGGCTTCTCAATAGACACCTTGTCATCCACTGTAAAAACGGGATCCTGGACTAGATGGGTCTTTGGTCTGGTTCAGGATGGCGGCTCTTGTGTTCTTAGGAAATGTAAACGTTCAGTTCTAAACTATTCATATATGTACCGTGACAGAGAGTCACTGTGCTTCACATGCATTGACAAATGCTGTCTCTCTCGTGGTACTTGTTCTGCATATGTCTCTCTCCTGTCCAAACACAAGAAGGTCATACTATGGTTCACCCACACACCCACCCATTCAAGTTGGTATTGTCCGCTCTGATTTGCAGCAGCAGACTGTTCTGACTGAGCTTCAGCCAGGGGTTGCGGGGTGTTGAACCTTGGATCTTCTGCATGCAGCACAGCATGGCTAGTGGTCAGGGCTGATGGGAGTTGTAGTCCTACAGGAGGACATCATGTTGGCTACCCATGATGGTGCTGAGTAGAAATGGTTTGCAGTGTGTGTGTGTGTTGTGGTTGCACTTGCGTGCTAACGAAGATGATTGCTTTGTCATTGAAGAATGTTACTTCTCCCGTGCTGTAAAGCAGAGCTTTCAAGCTAAATGGGACAGAGGAAGCTTGTGGTGTCACTTGTTTCTGCTTTCCAGAGAGTGATCTTGACACAGAACCTTGAACTTGGTGGGGAAACTTAGGCAGAAAGCTTGCAAGATGTATTATTAATGACATAGCAACCCTCTGTGCAGAGGAGTTTCTGCACATTTGTGACCTGGGTTTAGCAGTTCTGATGCCTAGTTAAAGAACATGAGGTTCAGAAATTAACATAATGCACAATTTGCAATTGACGCCTTGCTAAAGAAGTGATTTGCTGCTAAATGAAGAGACTAAACAGTAAATCGGGACGCGGGTGGCGCTGTGGGTAAAACCTCAGCGCCTAGGACTTGCCGATCGCATGGTCGGCGGTTCAAATCCCTGCGGCGGGGTGCGCTCCTGCCGTTCGGTCCCAGCGCCTGCCAACCTAGCACTTCGAAAGCACCTGCGGGTGCAAGTAGATAAATAGGGACCGCTTACCAGCGGGAAGGTAAATGGCGTTCCGTGTGCGGCTCTGGCTCGCCAGATGCAGATTGTCACGCTGGCCACGTGACCCGGAAGTGTCTTCGGACAGTGCTGGCCCCTGGCCTCTTAAGTGAGATGGGCGCACAACCCTAGAGTCGGACACGACTGGCCCGTACGGGCAGGGGTACCTTTACCTTTACCTTTAAACAGTAAATCACTTCTTTAGCAAGGTAACAATTGCAAATTGTTCTTTATGTTAATCTCTTCATTTAGCTTCATGCAGGTCTGACTCTGTGCTCTGCTTCAGTCTTCACTCACTGATAATGAGACTGAAGGGGAGGGGAGGAACAGTGATGGGTTCTGGTGGTGCTTTTAATCTCTATAGTGTGTTCTCTAATAAGGTTAAGTTCGGCTGATGAATGTTGTATGTATATGGATGTTAGCTTGTTAATAAAATACCAGTTTTCAATGACTTCTTCGAATCTGGAACTTCATACTGAAAACAACACATGGTACTAGAAGTGAAATACAATGTGTGACTGAACTCTCCCATTGATTTAAGCACCACCTTTTCCCTCTTCGTCTCCCCCTTCTCATGCTCCCCTACCTGGACTTCATGGAAATTCAGGATTGTAATGAAGCATTACAGATCCTTCAATGAAGGGGGTGGTGAGGAAGGAATGTGTGATGGCACTCTTACATTTTTATTATATGGAAAAGATATCTATGTTATCAGGTTAAGAGAATACTTTGCCTAACACAGTGCTTCATGTGATCTTGACCAGGAGGTCTTGTTACTCTGAGTAGTTAGAATATTCAACAGCATAATGCTATCCCACCGCTTTTAGGTAATACTTTCTTCATGTTTTACAAAGTCTACTTCAGATGACTAATAGTACTAAAGAACATCCATGTGAAATGTGATTAGGCTAATTTTCAGCGCTCTCAGCATGAAGGCAGATGGAATACTCTAGTACACAGCAGGCCAAAGTAACTACTTCAGCATTTTAGGGATCTGTCCAAAATAATTAATAATCTCAAATTGGGGAAGAAGTCATATTAACCTTATGCTGAAGAGAGTGGTGTGGAGCTGAAATCTTGCTGATTCATCACATTGCATGTATCTGTAGGCTAGAAATACAGCAGTAAGTAGGACTGTAGCATTGTTTGGAACATAATATGATGCTAGGAGTGTTTTGCATGTTACTTAAGCTCTTGCGTTTAGAAGATGCTGGAAGTTCTGTTTGCATACGTACCAAGCAAAGAGTGGAGTCCCTAAGATGGTTGGATGGCGCCTTGTACGCCTCCTTTCAGCAACTCCTGCAGACAAGCTGGTGCTCTGCTTTCTTTGGACCACATCAAAGAGGCGGCGGAGGAGGGGGTTGTTGTCTGGGGAACCCAGGACCTCCACACACACTTGGTGCACTGTGGAAGGTCCCTTTGGTGCTTCTAATGCAGCTGTTTGACTTCACCTCCGGAGGCGCGCTCCATTGTCTCTTGAGACAGACGGGTGCCAACACCAACTCCCATCATCCTTGGTTATTGGACATGTTTGGCTGGGGCTGATGGGAATTCTAGGCCAGCAAGATCTGGAGGGAACCTGGTTGCAGGAAGCTCTTCTAAATCATCATCCATAGTGGTTGGAGAGGGGAGGAATATGCCTCCTACCCTGATGGTTCTTCCCTTTCATAGCACCCAAGGACTATCCAGGTATTTCCTGGCTGTTCTGAGCCAGCAATTTCCCTACCAAAAGGAAGATATGACCAGTCTTGACTGGCAGGTTTGGCCAGTAGTAACAAACAATAGGCTTGTCCTGAAGAGTTGTCACCTACTTTTAAGAAAACCAGCATTCTCTGTTCGATTTGTGCACCAAAACATCAAAAGCGAGCATTGCTGTTTTGAATTTGGAATTGCCTTGGCCATTGTTTCCTTAAAGCATCTGTGGTCTCTGCATCTTCATTCTTCTGAGCATGTTCACGTGGCTCTAACTTTAAGGGGCTCAGTGTTTCAGATCCCAAACAGGACAGGGGCTGTTTTACCCACCCTGGACTCCTGCCAAATTCCAGACCCCTTTAACTTCTTTCCAGAATAGCATACTGGTCTTAATTGTAAATCAGATGGAAGCAAGAAGTCAAGAGATGTGAAGGAATCCCATGTTTGTTCTGTTCCCTTTGTTGTAAGGATTTTTAAGTAAGAAAGTCATATGCTCCTTTCATTCTGTTCCTTGTCACTTGTGGCTTTTCCCCTTTTTTCTGGAGTATCTCCCTCTTTATAAAGAACAGACGGCGCTAAACCTTCCAGTCTGAAATCTGCACAGTATCATACTGTCTAAGCCAACTTTTTATCTTCCTGTCTAAGGATTAAACGGCTCTCAACAGTCTGACTTTTTGTGCTACCTGCCTGCGGTGGTGCACGTCTAACAGACTATCCCCCAGCCACTCCCACCTCCCCAAATACAAACATGCTTCCCTTCTTTGCCTACTCCATAATGGAAGAAGAGTGAAATCACTGGTGGAGACCAGCCTCCTTATCACAAGGCTAAAGGCTTGGATTAAAAGTCTGTCTGGCTAGGCTTTTCTGAAAAGACAATGCTTCTGACAGCAAATGGAACTTAAATGTGAGAGGCTTCTCCTGTTGTGTATGTAGCTCTTTTCGCCTCCTGGTGCCTCTGGGCAAACAGGGATGGCAGGCTTTTGTGAACAAGACAGAAACCTGCTAATCGGAGACAAAATGGGATGTGCATATGTGCCATAAGCTGCAATTCCTTCCTACAGACTGCATCCAGCTCCCAGGGTGGGGGGGTTTGGCAGCCTTATTTTAATTATTGCACGAATTACTTTAAATAAACAATCATCTTCTAGTGCAGTGTTTCCCAAACTTGGGTCTCCAGCTGTTTTTGGACTACAGTTCCCATCGTCCCTGATCATTGGTCCTGCTAGCAAGGGAGGATGGGAGTTGTAGTCCAAAAACAGATGGGAGACCTGAGTGTTTGGGTTCTTTGCCTTGTACATGCCCTAAATAGGACAGTAAGACTGCTAGGGTGATTGTTTTATCGCTGAATACAATTGTAGTGAATTATCTCAAGTTGCCTGCTTATCTCAGGCTTTGCATTGCCACAGACAGTGCTTGTTCTGCATTTAATTGCCATTTGACCCCCTCTCACAACCCCCCTCTATACCTATATGCATGTATGAGAGACAAGGTGGGTGGGGTTACAAGCCGTGCTGGACCAGACCAAAGGGACATCTTTTCCAGCATCCCATTTTCCAGATGTCTATGGGAAGGGCCACAAACCAATTTCCCCATCTTGCTGCTGTTCTGCAGTGCCTGGGAATTCAGAGGGACGCTCCCTCTGAACCTGGTAGCAGTATATAGGGGTGGGACAACAGCTTAGTCCCAGAGTAGCCACCTTTCTTGTAGAAGGTCCCAGGTTCAATCCCAGCATCTCCAGGTAAGGTTTAACATGAGTCAACAGTGTGATGCAGCAGCAGAAAACCTTATTCTATTCTAGGCTACCATCAATGAGAGCCAGTGTGGTGTAGTGGTTAAGAGTGGTAGACTCGTAATCTCGGGAACCGGGTTCGCGTCTCCGCTCCTCCACATGCAGCTGCTGGGTGACCTTGGGCCAGTCACACTTCTTTGAAGTCTCTCAGCCCCACTCACCTCACAGAGTGTTTGTTGGGGGAGGAAGGGAAAAGGAGATTGTTAGCCGCTTTGAGACTCCTTAGGGTAGTGATAAAGCAGGATATCAAATCCAAACTCCTCTTCTTTTTCCCAAGCCTTTTTCCACATGCCAACTAAGGGGAATGCTCCATGCATTTCAGTTGGAAAAGTTATGCCGTGACAAATTGGTTACATTCTGAAGGTGGTTTTTTGTATACTGTATATAATTTGTATTGTAAATCACCTTTCTGTTCTAAAGCAGAAGGTGGAGGAAATGGATAGCAAATCAATTGATTACCAAATGCTCTCACACAATCAAATTAGTTAGCCTTTAAATTCACCCACATTCCCCACAACCTGTTTTTAAAAAATCATTTATCTCTTTGCTTGGATATCCATCTCCATCAAACGGTGATCAGTCTTGCTGGAAGAGATGCGTTTTTCTTTTCTCATGACAGAATTGGTTTCTGAAGTGGTTTGCATTCCTCTGTTCCATTTTCGTAAATGGCAAACACTGGTGATTGCAGAAGTAATAATTTACTAGCCTACAAGTCCTCTACCTGCAATTTACTCCAGTTTGTTAGCTCTGCAAGTCCTTAAAAAAAAACCATTTAGTTGGGGAGGCAGACATGAGCTTAGTATTATCTGTTAGTTAAGAACTTTACTAGTGGGGAAGACAGACGTCTGTCTTGCTCTAACAACTAAGGCTCAAGTGAATACACACCAGACAGTTGATGGATGTGTGAAATGAGATTGGTAATCACAGATAGAATTTTCCTAATTTTTCAACAATCTATTGTGCATTCTTCACCTATGCAACACCACCATTCAAAGTCAGCATTTGAGGTGCTTTGGCAAAGTTTAATCTGTTTAAATCAATTGTAATGTTTTTTGTTTAGTCGTGTCCGTGACCCCATGGACCAGAGCATGCCAGGCACTCCTGTCTTCCACTGCCTCCCGCAGCTTGGTCAAACTCACGTTGGTAGTTTTGAGAACACTGTCCAACCATCTCGTCCTGTCGTCCCCTTCTCCTTGTGCCCTCAATCTTTCCCAGCATCTGGGAACTCTTTGCGACCCCATGGAAATATATATATAGTTTACATTAAATGGAATGCATTGATACTGTATCCCATGCCCTGCAATTCACAACTATGAACCTACAGTATTGGGGATCCATTTTTAAACCCATTGGAAATATGCAGGCCCATGCAGAATTTAAACCTATTGAGTAGCTGGAAGCGGCACAAACTGCTGCGGTCCTGAGTTTGAAAGCAAGGCTTTGTTGTGGACGCGTCACCAATATGGGCTTTTGCGGCTTGGATTAAAAGGAATTAAAAGATTAATCTGTGCCCAGTCTGCAGAGAACAGCTCTTTGTATGCGTCAGGTGGTTTTCCATGCCACAGGTATTTTTAAAATTGGCCCCATAAACTATTAAGAATTCCTGTGAACTAACTGACCCCTTTTATGTAAAACAGCTTTAGGAGCTGATAATGGCACTAAACACAAAAGATCTAAACTGTTTAGTTTTGCATTTTCCCCAAGGCTGTCCTGGCTACTGGACAAATAGGACGCTGTAAAGAGTCTGTTTAGTCTGAAGTATATCTTTTTTAAAAGAGAGTTAGCATTCCTGGCATTAGGGTTTTTTAAAACCTGTTTTCCACTCCATGTTGTGAGATGCTAACTATGGAACACTAACTCTGTGAAGGGTTTTGGCTTCCAGATTTGTACTGAGATAACTGCTTTTAACATAAAATAACTTGCATCTTTAACAACAGTAACAACAATTTTATTATTTGTACCCCACGCATCTGACTGGATTGCCCCAGCCACTCTGGGTGACTTCTATCAAATATAAAAACATAATAGAACATCAAACATTACAAACTTCCCTATACAGGGTTGCCTTCAAATATTTTATAAATGTTCTACAGTCACACCTCGGGTTACAGATGCTTCAGGTTGCGATTTTTCAGGTTAAGGACTGCTGAAACCCGGCAGTACCGGAATGGGTTACTTCCGGGTTTCGGCGGTCGTGCATGTGCAGAAGCGCTGAATCGCAAGCTGTGTGTGTGCAGGTGCGCAGATGCGGGTTGTGAGTGCTGCGGGTTGCAAACATGCATCCTGCACAGATCACGTTCACAACCCAAGCGTCCACTGTATAGTTATTTATCTTTGACATCTGATAGGAGGACATTCCACAAGGTAGGCACCACTACCAAGAAGGCTGTCTGCTTGGTTCCCGGTGGCCTCACTTCTTATAGTGAGGGAACTGCCAGAAGGCCCTCGGAGCTGGACCTCAGTGTCCGGGCTGAATGATGGGGGTGGAGATGCTCCTTCAGGTATACAGTGGTACCTCAGGATGCGAACGGGATCCGTTCCGGAACCCCGTTCACATCCAGAAGCAAATGTAACTAGCGACAGCATGTCTGTGCATGCACGCGTCACTTTTAACCACTTCTGCGCATGCGCATGATGTCATTTTGAGCGTCTGCGCGAGCGGCGAAACCCGGAAGTAACACGCTCCATTACTTCCGGGTTGCCGCGGAGCGCAACTCGAACGCGCTCAACATGAAGCATATTCAACCTGAGGTATGACTGTACAGGGCTTTAAAGGTCAGCACCAATGCTTTGAATTGTGCTCAAAAATGTACTTGGAAGCCAATGTAAATCTTTTAGGACCGGTGTGTTATGGTCTTGGCAGCCGCTCCCAGTTGCCAGTCTGCCAGCCACATTCTAAATTACCGTATTTTTCGCCCTATAGGACGCACTTTTCCCCCTCCAAAAATGAAGGGGAAATGTGTGTGCGTCCTATGGGGTGAATGCAGGCTTTCGCTGAAGCTTGGGGAGTGAGAGGGTTCGGTGCGCTCTCCTCTTGCTCTCCAGGCTTCAGGAAGCTATCCGCAAGCCTTGGGAGCCCGCGGGAGTTCCCGCCGGGAACGCATTGCAGTTCTATGCCTTCAAACGGGAGATAACCAGAGCATGAACCACTCTGGCGAGACAGTGCGCAGGCAGCCAGGTAGACAGCCTCCTTGGGCGCAGAATTAACCTGTGCCTCCATGGACAGCTGTGAGTCCAAAATGACCTCCAGCCTGGTCCTTTAGGGGCACAAGTTTCTGTCCGGCAGAACCAGTACAGTGGTACCTCGGGTTACATACGCTTCAGGTTACAGACTCTGCTAACCCAGAAATAGTGCTTCAGGTTAAGAACTTTGCTTCAGGATGAGAACAGAAATCGTGCTCTGGCAGCACGGCGGCAGCAGGAAGCCCCATTAGCTAAAGTGGTGCTTCAGGTTAAGAACAGTTTCAGGTTAAGTACTGACCTCCAGAACGAATTAAGTACTTAACCTGAGGTACCACTGTACTTCTGTTGGGATTCACCAACTACCAAAGAACAGATGGCATTGATCCTCCTGCAGCTGATTGTGCGAAAGGGTTTCAGCCACGGTTGTTGGGAGGAACCTTAGATGCCACGTAGTCTGACCCCCTGCTCTGTGCAGGATGCCGATGAGGGTTCAACGTATGCACGTAACACTACTAAGCTGGGAGTGCAGCAACCTGCCATCGTTATGCATCCGAAATAACAGATGTGGAACAGAAGTGATGGGAGATCTATGCTGCCTGCTCACCTCTAAATAAAACCGCGGAAAAAT
Organism: Podarcis tiliguerta; assembly: GCF_965153285.1. Classification (NCBI taxonomy): domain Eukaryota; kingdom Metazoa; phylum Chordata; class Lepidosauria; order Squamata; family Lacertidae; genus Podarcis; species Podarcis tiliguerta. The sequence goes on from NC_139544.1 coordinate 47,865,050, forward strand.
CACGAAAACACCACAAGCTTCCAGTGACCTCATTCAGAGGAAACAGAAGCTGAATTTGCGCGAAGTCCCTGGGGTCCTCTCTGCCTGGATAACTGGGGCACGCATAATAATATTTTCAAGCCTCCTTCGCCCCATTCATGCTTTCCGTTTGTGGGTATGTGCCAAAAGAAAGTAATGTGTCAGAAGGATTTAGGTTGCTCCATATTTCTCTCTTTCTGTGTTGATTTTGAGAGGGGGGGCGGGCAAGGAGGGCTTTTTGAAAAGCACGATAATGAATGGGCTGATGGAGGAGCTGGGTGCCCCAGGCAGGCATGGAGATCACAAAAGTAGTGAACGTAAAGTGCTTTTTCTTCCGTGCTTGGGGAACGAAGTATCAATCAGCCAAGATAGCATTTGTCATCGCTAGATAGGCTCGCTGGAATATTTTTATTAAAACATCACCACCTCCGCCACCGCCTCTCCCCCCCCCCCCGAAGTGCGAGTGAGACTGGCTGTTAACTGAATACTACAATCTGAGTCTCCTGGTGTAAATGCGAATCCGGTAATTATAGATGAGCTAATACGCCGTTCAACTATCATGTTAGTTTTGTGTCTTTTTAAGTGCCGCGCTTCCCAGCCAGCCGACTTCCACCTTAACTCGGCGTTCTTCTGTTTTGCTGGTATGAATTATTAATGCCTTGTTGAAAGCTTAATAATTTTTTTTCTTCTTTTGCTCTGATTAAATAAGCTGCCTTTGTTACCGATATAGCTGCCTGTCTCCGTTGCTCATCATAAACCTATCCAGGAGGTATGCCGAAATTATGCAGTGCCTGTTGTGATGCATTTAACGCGTATCCGGAATTAGAGTTTGAAAGTCACGTCGACTTTCAAGGGGACTTTGACATGATACACTGGCATAAAAGAAATTCCATACATCAGCTGGCAGTCCTCAGACCACTGCCTCTACTCTTGCTTCTCCAGAGTAGATGTCTTTATCCCCAGTTCTGCAGCTAGTTTATTTATATACTGCTTTTTGGTCCAAAGATCCCGCCCCATGTGAAAAAACATACCCACATGCCAGTCAAATAGGTAAAGGTAAAGGGACCCCTGACCATTAGGTCCAGTCGTGGCCAACTCTGGGGTTGTGGCGCTCATCTCGCTTTATTGGCCGAGGGAGTCGGCGTACAGCTTTTGGGTCATGTGGCCAGCATGACCAAACCGCTTCTGGTGAACCAGAGCAGTGCACGGAAGCGCCGTTTACCTTCCCACTGGAGCAGTACCTATTTATCTACACTTTGACGTGCTTTCAAACTGCTAGGTTGGCAGGAGCAGGGACCGAGCAATGGGAGCTCACCCCATCGCAGGGATTTGAACCGCCGACCTGATCGGCAAGTCGTAGGCTCTGTGGTTTAACCCACAGCGCCAAATAGAGCTTCCCCCAAATAACATTTTGCAAGGGTGCCTTGCTACATATTTGTTAGAGGTAAGCTAGGCACCTAATGGCTCCTTAAACCAGGGTTACAGTTGCCAAAACAGAATGTCTAGCTGCGAGTTTGAAATTCATCCTGCTGTTGTTGGACTACAACTCCCATCATCTGTGTCCACTGCTCCTGCTATCTAGGGATTATGGGAGTTGTAGTCCGGCAACAGCTGTTCACCCAAGTTTGAGAAACACTGTTTGGCTCAACTGGCTTTTCATGTTTCATCTAAGCTAGCTTCCAGTGTTCTTCCAATAGCTATAGTAGTGAAGGTGCTTGCTCTGTGTTGGGTTTTTTGTGGTTCAGGGGAGGAACTGACTTCTCATTTGTGTGGCTTGGCTAGCATTGAATACTTCTGTGCTTCATAAGAATTGGTGGTTCGGATATCTTTTTTTTTTAATTGGGGGGTACTTTGTGGTATAACATTCTGGCTCAGAATTTAGTTTCCCAGTAACCCAAATTGCCTGTTCTTGCCCGGCACGCATTCATTCATTCCAATGGGACAACTTCATGCTAAGTGTAGTGTATGCAGCTTTGCAAACTGTTGACAAACTACCGTATTTTTTGCTCTATGAGACTCACTTTCCCCCTCCCAAAACGTAACGGGAAATGTGTGTGCGTCTTATGGAGCGAATACAGGCTGCGCAGCTATCCCAGAAGCCAGAACAGCAAGAGGGATCGCTGAGCAGCGATCCCTCTTGCTCTTCTGGCTTCTGAGATTCAGAATATTATTTTTTCTTGCTTTCCTCCTCCAAAAACTAGGTGCGTCTTATGGTCTGGTGCATCTTATAGAGCGAAAATACGGTATTCACAGCTGCTTTTATAAGCCAATAATATCTTTTGTTCTTTGGTGCTTTTTTGCTCTTCTTTTCATCTCCCCCACCTCCCAGCCTTATCTGGTTTCATTGTTTTCAAGAATATGTAATTCTCTTCAGGAAATCATCACACAAATAAGCAACAGTTTGCGTTTGAAGCTGTGACACTTCTCAAGCTTTCCCACCCTGCCTATTTTTGACTGGGCTTCCTAGCCAAATGGGATTGCTAATTGAGGGGTTGGGTGGTGCCAAAAAGGCCTGGCAGGGTTTGTGTGTATGTGTGTGCATGCAGGAAATTCAGTAGACCACCAGTTAAACATTTCTCCCCCTCTTGGGATCCCTCCAGTATGTGTTTAAGTTGAGTGATGAAGGCAAGTGTAGCAAGCCCTCTGGGCACATATGGTATCCATTCTATATGTGTATTTATAGAAAGATTGGCTGTTTCTAACCTCCTCGCCTCTCTCTGTAACTTTGCGCAAAGGTGTAAATAAAAGGCAAAGAGAGAGGGTGAGGTAACGTGGAGAGATTGTTATGAAACTGAATAAAAATGCCCATCATGTTTTGATGAAATACACCTTCAAGAGGAATGGTTTTGCATGCTGTCCATTTCAACAAAGTAATTTCTCAAAAGAAGAGTTTGAATTTGATATCCCGCTTTATCACTACCCAAAGGAGTCTCAAAGCGGCTAACATTCTCCTTTCCCTTCCTCCCCCACAACAAACACTCTGTGAGGTGAGTGGGGCTGAGAGACTTCAGAGAAGTGTGACTAGCCCAAGGTCACCCAGCAGCTGCATGTGGAGGAAAGGGGAAGCGAACCCGGTTCACCAGATTACAAGTCTACCACTCTTAACCACTACACCACACAAGCTGTGTCTTCTCTTGGGGCAGGGAGCGGGTACAAGCTACCTTGTGCTGAGTCACACCATTGATCCATCATTTCAGTACAGTAGTACCTTGGTTCTCAAACTTAATCCCTTCCGGAAGTCCGTTCCAAAACCAAAGCGTTCCAAAACCAAGGTGCGCTTTCCCATAGAAAGTAACGGAAAATAGATTAATCCGCTCCAGACTTTTGAAAACAACCCCTAAAACAGCAATTCAACATGAATTTTGCTATCTAACGAGATCATTGATCCATAAAATGAAAGCAATAAACAATGTCACACAATCAATCAGCAGCTGAACTGGGCTCCGCACAGTCACAAAAACAAAACAAAAAAGCCGCAAAAACACAAACACAAAATAAATAGCAAAAACAAACGGACCTCAGCATAACACTCAAAATGGAAGTGTGGCACTCAAAATAGCACGTTCGGCTTCCAAAAAAAGTTCACAAACCGGAACACTTCTGGGTTTGCAGTTTTGGGGTTCCAAGTTGTTTGAGTACCGAGGCGTTAGAGAACCAAGGTACCACTGTATTGTCTGCACTGGCTGGCAGCAGCTCCCAAGGGTTTCAGGCAAAGGACCTTCCCATCCTTAACTGCAGGTGCTGATTGTTGAACCTGGGAACTTCTGCATGCAAAGTACTTGCTGTTCTACGGAGTTTCAGCCCTTCCTGATAAAGGTTTAATAGGTAGTCCCCAGCTTGTTTGTTTTGGGTGGAACAGGATAGCCCAGCAGAATGGCAAATGCTTTGTGCAGAGATGATTCGTGGTTCAATTCCAGTGCAGGGTTTTTATGAAACAAGCCTCACAACCCTACCCACCATAGATGAATGACTGATAAAACTATTGGACTGAGATGGCAAAGTTAACATGTTTAATGGGGGGGGGGGGAATTGTTGCTGATGGATGTTAAGGATTGGAAATTTCTTAGGTACTTTTTGCACGAAAGAGAAAATGATCTTGTAATATCTGGATTTGAAGATTGAAAAGAATACTGTTTATAGAAGATAAAATGGTTGGATCTGAACGTATGGATATCATATGGTAGCTGCAGGACAGAGAACCAGAAGTCCTTATATGTATATTTTTATCTCCTTTAGTTTTTCCCCCTCCCCCCTTTCTCACTTTCTCTTTCTTTAGCTTTCTCCTTTTTTGTCTTTTCTTCCTTCTGTGTTCTCTTATAGACTAGCTGTTTTATCTCAGTGTATTATAAAAGGAAACTTTGTAATGGATATGTATTTATTTTTGAATAAGTATCAATATTTTTTAAAAAAAATAATGATGGACCAGTAGTCTGATACAGTATAAACCCGTTTCAAATGTCACCAGAGTTTATCTGGTGTATGATGATGTGATGTAATTTTAAGTGCACACAGAAAAACCAGGATTTTATTAAGTGTTTTGTGAAGCTGCTCATAGTCTGGTCTAGCATCTGTACCAACTTTTTGTGCCAAATTGTCCTTATACAGAATAGTTCAGCAATGCTGGGAACTTCCTTTAGCAGCATGTGGATTAAAATCAAAATCAAAATCACTGTTCTAAAAACAATACACTCAAACATTTTTATACGACCGATTTAAGCCAACTCAAACAGCTCTTTTTGTGTGTGTGTGTATATACAGCAAATTTTACAATAATAAAAAGACTCTGGAGAACAAAGAGAGGAAACTCTATGCTAAATGGAAGCCAAAGATTGATGCCCAGACTTTGACTTGTTGTAGTGGATTCTGTTCCTCATTATTTAACCATCTCTGTAGAAACCTGTTACTTTTGGTTTTTTAAAAACCTGTTTTTGAAGAGTGACAAAAGTCAGTCCCAATTGTTTCATCCATAGCTGTCAAGTGTCCCTTATTTGAAGGGACAGTCCCTCATTCCAGCGCCATGTCCCGCTGCTGTCCCTTATTGATGGATGTCCCGTAAATGTCCCTTAAATGATGTCCCTTAAATTTCAAAGGAAGCAGCTCCTCTCCCTCCCTCCCTGCCAGCCACGGAGGAGGGAGGCTCCAACTGTGATGCTTGCCTGTGTTGCTCACCCAATAAGAAGTCTAAGAATGACTGGGGGGGTGCAGCTTGCATGCCTTGTGTGTGGCTAGTTAATGCAAGCTGAGGGGTTTTTTGAATGCTGGACGCCATTTTGTTGCACGTGCTGCTGCAAACTTGGCAGTGCAAAGCCAGGCCGGGGAGCCATCTTAAGTTGAGGCTGCATAGGCCTTGTGGTGCATGTGCTTCAGATTCTATTCAGTTGAACCTCTGGTTACAAAGTTGGTTGGACAGTGTTCTTGAAGCTACCCAGCATGACTTTGACCAGACTGCAGGAGGACAGGAAGACTGGAGTGCCTGGAACAGGTGAGGCTGCAGGTCCCTTATTTTGGCTGCTGGTCTCTTATTTTCAAATCTGTAAGTTGACAGCTATGGTTTCATCCATCACATCTCCTTCAGGTAGCACATGATGCCACAAGCTCACAAGCAATTAATCAGAATAACTTAAGTTCTGCCACTCTCTGCACAAACCAGCTTGGACCCTGCAGTCTTGATCAGTGGCCCCTCTCTGTGTGCCTCATCCGAGGGGCGGTGGAGAGTAGCTTCATGAGAACGAGCTGTTTCCACTATTATAATAGTTCCAGGGAATAAGAGCCACCCTAGTCTTCACAGATTGGCAATGGCTCTGCAGGATTCCAGGGCAAAGCCTTTCCCAGCCCCTTGGGACCTTACGCATGCAGTAGCCCCATCCATACAAACGATAAAGTCTAGGATAAAAATTGTCGGACGATTTACCAATAAATATAAAAACTTGTTGGCATCCGTCTGCCTTGAGAGACAATGGAGTGCACCTCCAGTTCATCTACTGTGTTAACAGCAGTGAAGTAGCCTCCTCAGTGTCACAGTCCGGTTCACGGGCGATCGAAGTCCCGGCTGGGGACGTCAGGACCAAGGGCAAGATGGCGGGGTGGGACCAGGAACGGGAGTCCAGAAGCCAGGAGTCAGAAAGCCAAGAGTCCGAGGGTCAGGAAGCAAGGAGTCAAGGAGCCAAACACAGCAAGGCAGGGAACGTGTTGCTGTGGCAAAGAGCAGAAGGGAAAATGCTGACCTTATATCCCTTCCCAGCTCTTGCCACCAGGTGCTGTGAGTTACCAATCACCCTCACCTATGTGGCCACTATGTGTTCTTTCAGAACAAACTTAGGAAGGCCCCAGTCCTACAGAATCCTATTGGTCACAGGGCCTGGCTCCTGCACGCACACCTGACACCCAGGGTGTGAGCCTGGGCAGTGTGTATGGAGGTCCTGGGCTGCCCAGATGACAAGACCTCGCTGATGGAATCAAAAGAGCAAGATGTTTGGCACCAGCTTGGCTGAAGGAGTTGCTGGAAGGAGGCATACAAGACACCATCCAACCGTATTAGGGACTCTGGATTTGTGTAGGGTTTACTCTTGAGGCTTTTCTTCTCCCAAGGATATCTCACAAGGCAGTGGAGGTTTAGGACCAGAGTTTTCCTTCTTCTAGATGGGCTCCTTTCCAAGGTCAACAAAGCCCACCTGCCCCTCGCTTCCTTCTACAACACATGCAGTAACTGCCTTCTTGACTGTTGGGCCCACTATTGGGTCTTGTCAGCTCAATCCACTGGAGCCTTATTCACATGCAGGAGAAATCTCTAATTTGCCAAGGGTTTAAGACCCATCGGCTACCCCCACCTGGTTTAGCCGGCCAGTGGAAGCTGTTTCCTTGGGTTTGGCCACTATCATATGCTGACAGCTTCTAGGAGGCATAGGTGAGAGCTGAGTGCACGGTGGGACCGAAGTGTTAGGATATTGATGTTCTGTTCTACCCTAAGAGGAACAGATATGTGGATTGTTGTATGTCACATGTCTGTTTACATTCCAGCACAGCTTGCTGGGAGCTTCCATTTGTGTATAGCTTTTGCTTAGTGCTTCCTGCTCTTAGACATGAAGGAGAGCAGACATGTTTCCTTTGTCTTGATCTATGCTGAATAAATGGCTTGTAAATATGCTTTACATATGCCTCTGTCCGCCCTTCTGTTGTAAAGAGTTAATTACTCTGCTGATTAGAGCGTGCTCCAGCTTTTAAAGAATTCTGAAGCTGTGGGTCCCTGTTTGATGCTGTTCTGAGAACCGGAGTTTGCTCAGCTACCGGCCGGTGGGCTGGAGCCAGCTGGGGGCCTGCCAAATGCCCCCATTCCCTTGGACGCATCACAACACAAAGGTGGACAAACTACCCCAGAAGAAGCACGGTGTCTCTCCCACCAGAGGTTCTGCCCTTCCCATAACACCCCATATTCCCCAAATATAAAAGCTAAATAAGTCCAAAATAAATACGAATTGTCTTGAGCTCTTGAACAGAGTCTTTCAGGTTTAAATCCAAATTGTTTTCGTAAACATAGATTGTCAGCACACACACACAGGAATTGGCAAATATCTAGTAACCCAATGCATTTATCTGTGGCATCTTCTGTGCTGTGGAACTTCCTTCCTGCAGAACTGCCTTCACTATACAGCTTTTATATGCTGTATATGCTGAAAATGCCCCTCTTTACCCAGGCCTTTGATACTTGAGATACACTTATTTTGTACACGTCCTGTTCTTGTGATTGCAGTTTGTTTTCATCTGTTTTCATTGTATTTTAAATTGTAGTCACCCACCTTCAAGGTGAAGAGCAGGCGATACAATAAATTAATGATAAATAATGATAATTTTGACTGGATTCCCCCTGCCCCCCCCCCCGGTAGCTCCAGTGTGGTAAGCTAAGTTATGCAATGTTTTGCATATAGTAGTCTGAAAAGCCTTCCTATTGTTTGGGCTGTATGCAGAACATTTATTGCAAACCATTTAAATACAAAAATCAAATTCAGCATTGTTTCCAGTCTCATCTGAGAAGTAAACCTCCATTTTTCTTCCCTCTTCCCCAGTCAAGGGCACCTTGAGGCAAACCTGTTCTTAAAAGCAGATTTCCCTCTTGCTGAAATCCCCCCCCCCTTTTGTTTTGAAGTCTTTTTTTTCATTTTGAGAAATTGTCTGCTGTGGAAGGATTAACTGTGGACAATCAGTTTCTGAGACTTCCTTTTGAGAAGTACATCTATTGAATGTCTTCTGCTTTTTACTAGTTACCTGGCATCTTGCAAAAGGTTATTTTGTTTGTTTCTGTCAGTGTTCTAGGGCCTTGGAATAGCTGCCCTGTCCTTTTTTTCTTTTTGCAAGTGAAAAAAACCTGTATTAAATCTGACAAGCTTACCTCCCTGTTGTGAGGGGAAGAGAGAGAAATGTGAAAGTCCATATGCTTGTTTCAGCCCATGAATGCAGAATGATGTGCAAGTCGCTGAGCTATTATGCTCTGGAAGAGAGTTAATTAAGCTTCCACCAAGCTATGGTGCTTAAAGGTTCTCTGCATGCTTACTGGCAGATTAATTAAAGTTTCCATAAAGAAAATCACTTTATTGCATTGTGGCTTCCAGCTAGGGATCCAAGATTACATTTTTCACTGTGCTCTGTGACACTGCTGGACCACCTGTGATCATTATATTTAATTGCTGGAAAGCGTTAGTGGGGAAATCCTGTGCGTGTCTACTTAGAAGCAAGTCCCACTCAGGGCTGGATTTAGGTTTGATGAGGCTCTAAGTTACTGAAGGTAATGGGGCCCTTTATATGTCCAGCTGTCCTTTGTCAACAACAAATTGTCACTGTTTTTTTTTGTGTTGAATATATGCTGTATGGTAATTTATGGACCTAATAGGTATCTAAAGCTATTTGCATATGTTGCCATGCAACCAGTCCATGCAGAATGTAGGCACCCTATACAGTGGTGCCCCGCAAGACGAATGCCTCGCAAGACGGAAAACCCGCAAGACGAAAGGGTTTTCCGTTTTCAGAGGCGCTTCGCAAGACAAATTTCCCTATGGGCTTGCTTCGCAAGACGAAAATTGACAAAAATTTTTGAGTTGTTTTTTTCACTCCCCAACCCCTTTTTCTGAAGCGCTAAGCTGCTAAAAGCCTTTTAGCAGCTAAACCGCTAATCCCTTAAGCCTTTAATAGGCGTTAATAGCCCTTAAACTGCCAATAGCGCTAATAGCGCTAATCCGCTAATGGGCTTGCTTCGCAAGACGAAAAAACCGCAAGATGAAAAGACTCGCGGAATGGATTCTTTTCGTCTTGCGAGGCACCACTGTATACAGAAATGAGCAAACCAGTGATATTTTCGGGAGTAGGCTAGCAGGCGGGGCCCATTACTTACATCATAGGAGCCTACACAACACAAAACACTGTTGCTGTATGTAGGTTTTATTTTACTTGTTTTTTATCTTATATTTTGGAAATGTACAGTCATACCTCAGGTTGCGAACGCTGCGGGAAAAATGGGGGGGAATAAGGATGATGTGTTTCTGGATAATATGTTTTGTTTTAATTTTGGCTAAAAAAGTAATTAAAAAAGAAAAAAGAAAAAAACCCTGAATGTATATTTCCAAAACACAAGATAAAAAACAACTTCTTCTTAATTGTATTTTAGTCCAACAATTACTTTGATAAAATGTTTTGTTATGTGCAAATGGCTTTAGATATCTATTAGGTCCATAAATTACGTATAGCATATATTCAACACAAAAAACAGCGACAATTTGTTGTTGACAAAGGACAGCTGGACATATAAAGGGCCCCATTACCTTCAGTAGCTGAGGGCCTCATCAAACCTAAATCCGGCCCTGGGACCAATGGAATCATAGAGTTGGAAGGGACTCTGAGGATAATCTAATCTGGACCCTCAATGCAGGAATATGCAGCTGTCCCTTACGGGGATCAAATCTGCAACTTTGGCATTAGGAGCACCACGCTCTAACCAACTATGCTAAAGCAGGTTTCTATGCTCCTATGAGTTGTGGTCTATAACATCCGGAGGCTCCTAGGTTGTTGAAGAATCCTTCCCACCTCCACCAATTGACAATTTTCTACAGACTGCTGGTGGTGAACTCTAAAGGAAAAAGTCAGTTCATCCATCCCTGCCTTCCATATTTCCCTGGTACAGGAAAAGAGATGTCCTTTCTTGCTTTTGCCAGTTCCCACTGGCCGTATGAAAACAAGTTAAAAAAAATAGAATAAATCATATTACTGCAATTGTTAACTGCTGTGCTGCAAAGTAATGCACAGTCACGTATAAAATTACAAACAGCATGAAAGCGTAAATTCTCAAAATAAAAATTGCTATCAGCAGCAGCAATAAAACCTGACATCAACTTGAGGCACTTTCAGAACACCTGCTGGGACAGGTAAGCTTTAATCTGCCTTCTAAAGGTGAACAAAGATTACGGCTTCTGTTATGCGCACCCTGCTTTAGAGCAAGGCTAGATTACTGCAGTGCTCCCTAAAGGGGGCTGCCTTTTAAAGGCAGTCTGGACACTTTGGCAGGTGCAGAATGGGGCTGCCAGGATACTTGAAGGTCCTGGCCTAACAGGATAGGCAAAAGGATGTGATTCTTTATACAACCCCAGGAATGAGGAGATTTAAAGGTCGAGATGGGATTTCGACAGTGCTCTCCCTAGTCCTTTTTTTTTAAAAAAAAATATTTTTATTAAGCAATTTCAACACAACAAATTATCAAATCATATAATCACATAAATTACCGTATTTTTTGCTTTATAAGACTCACTTTTTCTCTCCTAAAAAGTAAGGGGAAATGTGTGTGCGTCTTATGGAGCGAATGCAGGCTGCGCAGCTATCCCAGAAGCCAGAACCGCAAGAGGGATTGCTGCTTTCACTGCGCAGCGATCCCTCCTACTGTTCTGGCTTCTGAGATTCAGAATATTTTTTTTCTTGTTTTCCTCCTCCAAAAACTAGGTGCGTCTTGTGGTCTGGTGCGTCTTATAGAGCGAAAAATACGGTATTTCCCCTTTCCCCCCTCCATCCCTCCCCCCCACCAGAGACTTCCCTCAGCTCCTCTCTCTGATTTCTTGGCACATATTATTCTCTGCATGTTATAAAATTATATATATCCTTGCGTTGTCTATCTGTCATGTTATCAACCAATAAATTGGTGTATGTTTATTCAAAACCTGCCAAGGAGTTCAGTTCATTTTGTTGTCTGTTTAGATAATTTGTAAAAAGTTCCAATTCTTCCCTAAAGTCACAGTTGTCCTTGTCCCGCAGTTTGTATGTCAGTTTAGCCAGTTCTGCATAGTCCTGGTCCAACGATCCATTTACTCCATTTAGAAGGATATTGCTACAGAGGGTCCAATTTAATTGCACAAGGCTAAAAGCCCTTCCGCCCTTGTTAAGAGAGTGACAACGTTCATTAAACACAAACTCCTAAATGAAGTTATATAGTAGAAGTTATATAGGATTTCCCCCCCCCCCAAGTTTCCCCCTTCACTTGGATCTTCAACCTAAACAACTTCTCTCATTCCCCTACCCCATTTCCCTCAGATTAGAGCAGAGGAGAAGCTGGAACTGATTTGCAGGGTGACCTAATGCAGCTTTTCAGCAAAAGCTTCTGGGCGCTGGAGAAATTACAGGCGAGAGATCATTTAGGAACTGTAATGTGCATGGTTGTTTTTAAATAAAAAGTCCATGGTTATTAACAGACACCCTTTACTCTTAATAATCTTCTAGTTTTCAAACTTGGAGGAAGTAGCATTCACCCCTCGCTCTGTAAGTGTACTTTTGGGGGGATTTTTTTGGCTTTAAAATCACTGGGCAGCATCTGCCTTCTTTAATTAGATCTCTTTCAAACAGGGCAGTGGAACTTCATAAAAATTAATGATGTCTGGCTAGGCTTGTTGTCCATGCGAGATGTATATTTATGGGGCTTAAAAAAAACCAAACCCTTGGCAAGGGAACAGAAAAGCATCCTTCTGTACTGCAGCAACTGCTTGAGTTTTTGGCGACCATTTAGAAAACTCTTTTCACACTCCAAAATCATGTACACGCTCTTGGCAGGTGTATGAATAGTGGGGCCAATTCACACATTACATTTTTGCTGGTGTGCACTAAGTGGGGCTACGTGTTAGGGATGAAAAGCAAGCGAGGGGGAGTAGGGTGTTTTTTAAATGTATTTTCCCTGCTTGTGTGAACCTGGTGTAAAAATCTAATCGTTTGATTTGACCTGGCCGGCAAGAGGCTTAGGGTCCACAAATTGGTTGCGTCCAGGGTTTAAGGCTCACCTGTGTCGTGGGCTTTATTGTGCGTCCTTGGATAGATGTCTCCCTGCCTGTGGAATTCATCCAGGATGCTGGGATGCCCACCAACTTGGATGGACGGACTTGATATGTATACAGAGAGTGCAGCTGTCAATGGGTTCTTGTTTCCATGGTCGTGCTTTTCCTTGGCACACAGAGGCAGAATGCCTCCAGCAGCAAACTGCTGCTAATAGCAGGCAGGGAGAAGGCTGCTTTCAGCTTGTGCTTGTGCGCTTTCTGTGGGCATCTGTTTAGGCATAGAAGAAGAAGAAGAAGAGTTTGGATTTGATATCCCGCCTTTCACTCCCTGTAAGGAGTCTCAAAGCGGCTAACACTCTCCTTTCCCTTCCTCCCCCACAACAAACACTCTGTGAGGTGAGTGGGTCTGAGAGACTTCAAAGAAGTGTGACTGGCCCAAGGTCACCCAGCAGCTGCATGTGGAGGAGTGGAGACGCGAACCCGGTTCCCCAGATTACGAGACTACTCCTCTTAACCACTGCACCACACTGGCTCTCCAGCAAGGAAAGGATGCTGAACTCAATGGGGCTTTGGTCTGATGCAGGGAGACTTTTGCATTCCTGCCTCTCTTTCGCCCCCCCAACCTACCTTCCTCCCTCACAAGGATGATTGTGAAGGCAAAGAGTGTAATTGCGTGCACTTTTCAAACAGAGTTTGTGTACGTATATACAGTGGTATCTCGGGTTAAGAACTTAATTCGTTCCGGAGGTCCATTCTTAACCTGAAACTGTTCTTAACCTGAGGTACCACTTTAGCTAATGGGGCCTCCTGCTGCCGCCCTGCCGCCAGAGCACGATTTCTGTTCTCATACTGAAGCAAAGTTCTTAACCTGAGGTAATCTTTCTGGGTTAGCGGAGTCTGTAACCTGAAGCGTATGTAACCTGAAGCATATGTAACCCGAGGTACCACTGTACAGTGGTACCTAAGTTTTCAAACATAATCTGTTCCGGAAGTCCGTTCGAGTTCTGAAACATTCGAAAACTGAAAACTCATTAGCTGACAGCTAGGCCTCAGGATCTTACACTCGGCAGAACCCTCGTGGCATGTTCGACTTCCGAGGCGTGTTTGAAAACCGAAGCATTCACTTCCAGGTTTACAATGTATGAAAACCGAAATGTTTGTCAACGGAGATGTTCGAAAACCGAGGTACCACTGTAGTTTCCATTCTAGTAATGCCAATTTGTTTTTGAATGATTTTTTCCCCTGTGTACCTAAACATTTTGCAAACATAGTCCTAGCTAGATGTGTGTGTTGTGTGTGTGTTTGTGTGTGTGTAGAATAGCAATATTTTCCAAAATGTTACGTTTGTTCAAAAGTGATCTCCCTTGGCAGCGCCTGGCGTGGTGTTATAAAAAGCTCGAATGGAACCACACAAGCTCAGGCCTCTTTCCCTGTGATGTGGTGCGTCTTTCCTTCTCTTCAAAATTACAGCCTGCGATAGCTAATTACAAGCTTAAAGCAGAGCTGGAGTTAAACTGATTGCTGCTTTGAGATTTTGCGCTGCTCATTTCCCAGACTACACCCTGCTAAGAAACGCAGAGAGAGGCATCGGTTTGCTGGCATGCAACAAATGCCCGTAGGAGGCCTTCAGCCACCTATGCTGAACTCCGGGTGGTTTCATCCTGTTCCCTATGGCTGACCACCACCATGGGCTAATTTGGGGGCCGGAATCCCAATAACCTTTGCCTGGCTGGGCTGTTTAACTTAAAAACCTTTCCCGTTCTCCATCCATCTGTATATGCATTACTGAAACCAAACTTTGTTTGTACAACCCCATGTCGCCCATCGCCCCCCCCAGTGTTGTCTCCACCCCCCGGGGCAAGGTCCTGTCTTCTTCATTTGTTCTTATTGCTCTGTAAAGCACTTCTGTGCTGTTGTTGTTTTCAATTATATGGAGCCGTCATTGTGCAAATCGGTGTGTGGGCGGGGAGAGGCTGCTTATTACAAATGACTTATTTGGAAAGCATGAACATCCTATCAATGAACCCTCCCTTTTTGGAGGTGGCAGCTTCCATCGTTGGCAGCTCACACCTCTGTATCAAACCCATCTATTGCGTATAGAAGGTACCAGCAGAAGGAAAAGGCCTGGGTGACTCAAGTAAGCAAGCCAAGCTCTGCACTCCAAGGAAAGGCATGAGCTTGGTGCTTCATGCGTGTCTCTTGAAAGTTTTGCGTGTTGTGTTGCTATGATTTTAAGTAAGGGCAATGTGGAGAGACCAGGTGAGGGTGAGAAAGTGGGGGCAGGGAGGGTGTAAACAGTTGCCTATCTCTACTGTGTTATTAGGGACACGGGTGGCGCTGTGGGTTAAACCACAGAGCCTAGGACTTGCTGATCAGAAGGTCGGCGGTTCGAATCCCCGCGATGGGGTGAGCTCCCATTGCTCAGTCCCTGCTCCTGCCAACCTAGCAGTTTGAAAGCACTTCAAAGTGCAAGTAGATAAATAGGTACCGATCCAGCGGGAGGGTAAACAGCGTTTCCGTGTGCTGCTCTGGTTCGCCAGAAGCGGCTTAGTCATGCTGGCCACATGACCCGGAAGCTGTACGCCGGCTCCCTCTGCCAATAAAGCGAGATGAGCGGCGCAACCCCAGAGTGGGTCACGACTGGGCCTAATGGTTAGGGGTCCCTTTACCTTTACTATGTTATTATTATTATTATTATTTATTTACATTTATATACCACTTTTGTCTTCCAAGGGTGTCAAGATGGTATATATGGTTTTCCTCCTCCTCACAACAACCCTGTGAGGTTGGTTAGGCCAGTGAGATCCTATGGAATGAAAGAGACTTTTCTGAAGCTGCTTGAGGCAACAAAACTTCTTCCGTCCCTGGAAATATATATCTACTCCCTTTACAGTGTTGCACTTCTTAAAGTTCACGGAGGAGACTTGAGCAGGTTAAGACTTCTCAAATACATGCATGCATAAACCATCCAACCACTGGGAAGTGTGTGGTTTGTTTGCTGACTGTGCTGTGACCTTTTAATGCCGCTCAGCCTCATTTGGAGACTTGCACAAACCAGCAGGTCGCCTCTCTGAGGCCTGGATTGAAATCTGTAACTTTATTATTGAACTTTAAAGCAACGGTGTTAAAAGTGCAGTTTGGTCTAGAGTTGTCAAGAGATGCGACCTGCATCTCATGCAGATTGTGCTAGAGCTGGATCTTAAATCATCCTGGGGACGGAGACTTCTGTTGCAACATAGCGACTGGCTTACTTCAGCTGCTCACCAACCTTCTTATGATTCCACTGCTTTGGAATCTTGCCCCAGTGTCTCCCTTGGTTTAAGAGTTCAAAGCGTCGGTCTTTGATACATAAATATATTCAGTCATCTGGGGCTGGGCTTGCACATTGGAGAGAACATGTCCCTCCATTTTGACAGCCTGGATCAGGAGGTCAAATTGGCTTTCGAACTCAAATTTGCCCCCTTGATTTGAGGCGGACAAGGAAGATTTGCCCTTCTGAACCTCCTGCAAAAACTACGCAATTAAGGGGTTGTTGTTGTTGTTGAGGGTGAGGTGGCAAAAGAGAGCAAGATATTTGTCACTGTTGTGTCCCATCCTCTCTCTTAAAAGTTAAGCTTTTGTCCTCTGCGATTTGTGACCCACCAAGATGGAGATTGTGAACCTCTAGTTGGTGGGCTGAGGGACGCGGGTGGCGCTGTGGGTTAAAGCCTCAGTGCCTAGGGCTTGCCGATCGAAAGGTCGGCAGTTCGAATCCCCGCGGCGGGGTGCGCTCCCGCTGTTCGGTCCCAGCCCCTGCCAACCTAGCAGTTCAAAAGCACCCCTGGGTGCAAGTAGATAAATAGGGACCGCTTACTAGCGGGAAGGTAAACGGCGTTTCCGTGTGCGGCTCTGGCTCACCAGAGCAGCGATGTCACGCTGGCCACGTGACCTGGAAGTGTCTTCGGACAGCGCTGGCCCTTGGCCTCTTTGAGTGAGATGGGCGCACAACCCTAGAGTCTGTCAAGACTGGCCCGTACGGGCAGGGGTACCTTTACCTTTACCTTAGTTGGTGGGCTGAATGTGCCCCCCAGTTCCTTTAATCAGGTCACTCTCTGACTGACCCTGCTCCACACTACCTTAAAGTGCTTTCTGACTGGCTGGCATGTGTTCTTCTAACTCTGATAATGTCTCTTGCGTGCCTAAATGCATAAGGGGCACCAGAGGGCGGCAGGTGGGGGTGGCCCTTAAAGGCAGAGGTGGTTTTAGGGTGGCACGATTGGTGTGGTTGCACTGGATGCCGCCCTGCAGAGGGCATCAAAACGGTGCTGTAGAACGGAGTGCAAGAGGCAGGGGCATTCAGAATTTTAGCATCAATCAATCTTTATTGTGAGTGTCTGGAGGTGGTTGGAGATGGATGGCGGCTAACAGATTGAGGTTAAACCCTGACAAGACAGAAGCACTGTTCTTGGGGGACAGGAGGCGGCAGGTGCGGAGGCCTCCCTGGTCCTGAATGGGGTGACTGTGCCCTGTTTGGGAAACCAAACTTGGTTTTTTTTGGGGGGGGGTATCTACCATTGACCCCCCCACGATCTACCAGTGGATCGCAGTCTACCTGTTGGACATCCCTACTGTACTGTACTGTTTCAATGTTTCTTTGATCGTCCTTGACTCTTCCTGCCATGCTTGCCATCCTCTCCAGCCACACCAGTGTAGCATTGCCACACCCTTTGAGAACCACTGTCTCAGGTAGATATCTTTGCCATCATCTGCTGCTTGAGGTCCTTTGAATGGGAGATGCCAGGGATTGAACATTGGGCCTTTCTGCACAAAAACTGGTTTGATGGACATGACAAAATTGACCGGAAAGGATCAAGAATCAGGAAGACCAAAACTTTAATAAGGAATGGGGAGAATTTATCATTTATCGTGGAGACCACTGTAAACAGTTAAAAATGTTAGCAGGACTGCAAATAACACTTGTAATGAATCAAGAACTATGGATACAATGGAGTTATAAATATTTGGATTATTAAACAAAGGATGCAGTAGAAAACAGAACCCACGGAGTGGGAGTGGGGAAGTCCAGAGCTTTGTGGGAATCTTTTGGATGAGTTGTGGTATGACTGTAAATTTAAATATTTAAAACCAAATTTAAAAATTATGGGGGGGGGGAGAGAAAGAAAATTTTCTCCAATTTGGACCTCTGACTTGCACCTTTATACTTTTTATTAATCAGGTAATTTAAAGTTGGCTGCTTGAGAGCGCTTTCCTTTGGGAAAGTAAGCTTCTTGTTTTTGTTTCCAATGTTGTAATGATAGTGAGTTTAGAATGCATTTCTCTTGCTATAATTTAATTTCTTGGCTTTTTGGGAGTATTTTTATTTGATTGCTCCATTTGTGTCCGAGTTCTTAAAGCATGCAGGCATTTTTACTAGTAATTAAGTGTCTTCGTAAAGTTGGGATGATGTTTTTTGTCTGCCTGGGACTGTAAAATTGCAGCGTGGGCTGAACTCAGCTTCACGGGTCGCTAGTTATGTGGATACCTGCAGCCTGACTTCTTGAAGGTCATTCGCTTCTCGGTAGCGGAAAAGCAACCATGCGGAGGGTTTGCTGCTGCTTTCAGGGATCGATGCTGCTTTAGGACGAACATCACCTGCTCCACTTCCCATCTGCTCTACCTGTATAAATAGGTATTGCAAAAACGCTAAGTTTCTAGAGCCCTGTTCCTTGCAAGTAATTATATTTTGTAAAACAGATGTGCTCAGGAACTTCGGGCTATTTAATGAAGTAGAGCATACAAAACGATCTGGAGGGTTTGCATCTGTATTTTCCCCCTCTCCGGTCACTGAGTGATATTTGCTAAGTTAGTCTCTAGCCTTTGTTGGCTGGGTCTTCCCCTGTTTTTGCAATTCACCTATGCAGAGATGGGTCTTCCGTACAGCACTGCCAATGGGCACAGACACGGTAAAGGTAAAGGGACCCCTGACCATTAGGTCCAGTCATGACCGACTCTGCGGTTGCGGCGCTCATCTCGGTTTATTGGCCGAAGGAGCCGGCGTACAGCTTCCGGGTCATGTGGCCAGCATGACTAAGCCGCTTCTGGCTGACCAGAGCAGCACACGGAAACACCGTTTACCTTCCCTCCGGAGTGGTACCGATTTATCTACTTGCACTTTGACATGCTTTCGAACTGCTAGGTTGGCAGGAGCAGGGACCGAGCAACGGGAGCTCACCCCGTCACGAGGATTCGAAACGCCAACCTTCTGATCGGCAAGTCGTAGGCTCTGTGGTTTAACGCACAGCGCCACCCGCTTCCCACACACACAGAGGCAGCTGTGCAATTGAGCTTAGCTCCCATTCAGAAGTGGCACCATTGCCCACCTTCTGCTAAAATGGCAGGGTGGGGAGCAGCAGCCTAGCAAGGTCAGGTCTCTGAGGGGCTCTTTTGAACCCCGGGAGCCTGCCTGATTGCTTGCTCCACACCTGTACCCGTGTAGAAGCTTCTTCCACACCTCTGTCCGTGAAATCTTTAGACAGGATCTTCCTTGGAGCCTGGGGGTTTTGAAGTCACTGCCTTTCCCACTCAGTAGAAAGTCAGTGTACTGAGACTGACAGAAGGACCATTATGCACAGAAGTTGTTTCCAATAAGTCAAGCTTTCCAAGATGAATGGGGGAGCAGAACTCGTGGAAACTGCAGTTGTCAGACATTTAGGAGTTGGAACAGAAGTTGGCTGCCTTGTCCAGGACACCTTTCAATCCTATATGTGTAGGTTCCGTGAAGAAAATGTGGAATGGTATATACGGTGTTTCAGCTCTCCTTCTGCACTGTTCTCCCCACCCCCCAAAAAGTAGAAGAAAGTTGCCGAAGTTTTGCCTCTTAATTTCCTTTTAATACCTATTGTCCAGAACTAGGCTGAATCTTCAGCTTTTTGACCTGAAATTTCCCCACTGGTACAATAATGTAGTTGGAGGTGTATTAGAAGCCAGCCCTTTATTGTTTCAGAGGGGGTGGGATGAGGAGTAATCCCTAGTTCTGTGCCTCCCCTTCCTCCTCACCGTGGAGCTCTCGTCCTTTTTCAAATGCTCTATATGTGTCTATTTGATCACTTCGATCTGTGGAACTTTCACTTTCACAACTGTCACATGATGTTCATTCCACATCCTGTGAGAAGTCTGTCCTTTAGTGTGGCAGCATCGTGCTGTGGAACTCCCTGCCTATTGATATTAGGCTGTATTCTTTTGGATGCCTCCATAACATTCCCCTCCCCCTTTTGACAAGGCCACCCCAGTAATAATTTTGTTGTTATATAGTGATAGGTTTGTGGGTGTATAGAGCAGTGTGGATTTTAGGTGAGCTTTTCTCCAATTGTCATATTTGTACAACACTTGGAGAACTTTCGTTCTCCAAGTAGTTTCTGAGTTCTCCCATTAAATAAAAGAGAGGAATATAATCTGGGTCCAGCTCATTATTTTGGGAGTAAACGTGGCCAGCTAATCTTCCTTAAGACAGCATCTTAAAAAGCAGAGACATCACCTTGCCAGCAAAGGTCCGTATAGTTAAAGCTATGGTTTTCCCAGTAGTGATGTATGGAAGTGAGAGATGGACCATAAAGAAGGCTGATCACTGAAGAATTGATGCTTTTGAATTATGGTGCTGGAGGAGACTCTTGAGAGTCCCATGGACTGCAAGAAGATCAAACCTCTCCATTCTTAAGGAATCAGCCCTGAGTGCTCACTGGAAGGACAGATCGTGAAGCTGAGGCTCCAATACTTTGGCCACCTCATGAGAAGACTCCCTGGAAAAGACCCTGATGTTGGGAAAGATGGAGGGCACAAGGAGGAGGGGACGACAGAGGACGAGATGGTTGGACAGTGTTCTTGAAGCTACCAGCATGAGTTTGACCAAACTGCGGTAGGCAGTGGAAGACAGGAGTACCTGGCGTGCTCTGGTCCATGGGGTCACGAAGAGTCGGACATGACTAAACAACAACAATCTTCCTTATGGGAGAACGAATGGAGCTTGTTCCAGATCCAAGTTCAACAGTCAACCCCATTCACTGTGAAACCTGACTGTGTTACACTTACCAGGTACTGTATCAACGATTTAGAAAAGTTATTGTACAAAGACACTTTATTGCCCATGTTCTACATTTTGTCTTAAGCCACTGAATACCCACAGCATGAGAAAAATTCCAAACTCTGTGTTGCAGCAATGCCTTTATTGGGGCAACTGAAAGGCAGAAAACAGTGTGCAAGAGTCTCAGATTAGATGGCAAATATAGTGGGGAGTGTGGGGAGAACGGAGTGGGGGGAACTGGGTGATGTTGAAGCTTTCATGGGGGAAACCACCCAGGTTGAAACAAGGTGCCTAAAGGCTCTGCTTGCAGCAACTCCCTCATAATAATAATACTTAACAAAATATACTGAACCACTGTGTTTTTCATTTTATTCACATCCCCTTCTCAGCAAGCAAACCTGGAACAGCTGTTTATTCAGATATGCGAGGTGACTAAGGGAATTATGTCATTCTGATATTAAGGCCTTCCTGTTTCCTATTTTGTTTTCAGTTATTGCCTGAACTTCATGTTTCCTACCATAACCCCCCCTTGTTGGGCAGTGGCTTCCTGTTTTCTCACCCAAACACTAGGATTCTGTCTACCACTCCTTGGGGGGGGGGTGTTCTCCCTTAAATCCTTGTCTCTTAAGCACCTTTCTGAGTAACTAGCCACATGGGTTTCTGCCTTGGCCAGGGGACAAATAAAGTAACACTGGCAATTTCCACTCCCATTTACATTTTTGTCAGAATTCTCTGCCCACTCTACTTGCGAGGCGTTCTGATCTTTAGGTCTAAGTTCTCCTGAGTCAGATTAGGTCATTGAGATGATTTTTAACAGGAGTAAAAAAAATTTAAAAATTTAAATTGTCCCGAGAGCAAGACAAGCCGAAGCAGATATTTTTGCTTTCACTCCTTTTAAAGATACAGGGAGGCAGCCGTGTTGGTCTGACAGTCGAAATAAAAATAAAATAAAAAATTGTCCAGCAGCACCTTATAGACCAACTAAGTTTGTTCTGTTACAGTCATACCTCGGGTTACAGACGCTTCAGGTTGCATTCTTTCAGGTTACAGATGCACCGAAACCCGGAAATACCGGAACGGGTTATGGCGGTTGCACATGCGCATAAGTGCTAAATTGCGCTTTGCGCATGCGCAGAATTGCAACCGAATCGTGCTGCGGGTTGCGAACGTGCCTACCGCATGGATCACGTTCGCAGCCCGAGCATCCACTGTACAGTGGTACCTCGGGTTAAGAACTTAATTCATTCTGGAGGTCTGTTCTTAACCTGAAGCACCACTGTAGCTAATGGGGCCTCCCGCTACCACTGCACCGCCGCTGAACGATTTCTGTTCTCATCCTGAAGCAAAGTTCTTAACCTGAGGTAATATTTCTGGGTTAGCGGAGTCTGTAACCTGAAGCGTATGTAACCTGAAGCGTATGTAACCCGAGGTACCACTGTATAAGCTTTCGTGTGCATGTCAATACACTACTTCAGATACACTGAAGCATAAGTCACCAGACCCTTAGATATAGTTAAAAGTCGTTAACAGTGTCAACAAGTTTACCATACCCATTGAACTGATCACCCATCTCCTACTACCCTTCTGAGAAATACCCCACCCCACCCTCCCACTGTATATAAGGTTCTGGTGACTTATGCTTCAGTGAATCTGAAGAAGTGTGCATGCACACGAAAGCTCATACCCAGAACAAACTTAGTTGGTCTATAAGGTGCTACTGGACAATTTATTATTATCATTATTTCCCCCCCTGACTGCATCAGACCAACACGGCTGCCTACCTGAATCTTGAACAGGAACGAAAGCAAAAACTTTGGCTTGTCTTGCTCTCTAGCCGTAGCAAAGTTGCACATGCCTTAACGGGCTTGGATTTATTTCTTTTTGGTCATCTGTTGTATTGTAAGAAGCCCTTAAGCATATGCCGCAGAGTGCTAAGCAGGCAGAAATGTCATTGATGGGTGGGGTGACCTTTCCGTGACCAAAATTCATTTGGGGAGGAAAAACAGAAACGTGCTGTTGCGTTTTAAGTCGAATTTGACATTTTCCTCCGTGCCTCTCACAGATTCTTATGCCAAGTAAGGTTGACACTTAAGGGCGAGACATCTGCATCACAGAAGCAGAAATGCGCCTTTGCAGGGTGTTTTGGGAACAGCTGATATTGCCATGTGATGCTTCTGTCTCTGCAGCTTTTGAGAGGGGGTCCTCATTGTCCTTCCATCAGTGGAATGTTACTTGCATTCAGGGCTGGATATACTTGGGGCCACTAAAATAAAAAATATATAAGAAAAAATTATGTGCTAAGGAAATGGGGAAATGCCCTTACGGTGTATAATGCATTCTGGTCACAGTATACTGTATTTTAAAAATATTAAGCTGTCTACTAAATGGTAACTGAAGGATCAAGGAGCTGGTATGAGGAGAGAATATAGCCTTTCCTGAATAACTCTCCCAAATTTCTCCTATGTAATACTTTAAAAAAAAAAAAAGGGGGGGGAGCATTCGGTAAATGTTTCTGTAAGAATGAGGATGCAAAACTTACCTGTTCTCTTCTTTTTCTTCCAAATTGCATTTTAAAAAAGAAAGCTGTTTTTAAGGAACAAAGAAACTTTGCTTTTTAAAAACGCAGTTTGTAAGGCAAACTGATACTGTTCAGGTTTTGTAGTATGTGTGACCCCCTCCGACCCCCTCTTACCTCCTATATATTCCACCTGTCATTATTTATCTGGTGCAGTTCGGAGCAGATGAAAACTAAATCATTGGTAAGCATAATTCAGAAGTATTCTTTCTTGTTGTGAGTACGGTATGTTTGGAAGAGTTTTGGGTATGGAGGAACAGACACTCCTCGCCACATGAGAAGACGTGACCAAACTGTGACATGTTCCCAGTCTTCCAAAACCATCTTATTCTTACAGTTCTCTGACTTTATTCTGCACTTGGCTAGGACATCCCTTTGAACCGAGAACTTATAAAGCAAAAGATACATGGCTGCCCTATGTGTAGACTCCTCTCACTGGGCCATGTGAGGGACAGGGTGCTGAACACATCCAACGGGATGGCTGAATTGTTCACGGCACACAAGTTGGCAGTCAGTGATTTAAAAGATCACTTAATAAGTTTTTTCCTCCCTCTTGAAAACTCGGCGATCTTCCGGCAGTGGCCACAGTTGCTCTGGGGGCCTTTGAAAGCCGTTTAGTTTTATCAAAACGACACTCCGGCAACTCCTAAATCTCTCTAATCCCATGGGGCAGAGGGAAGGAAATATTCTCACCGTTTTGTTAAAGTTCTCCAAATTTAAAAATAGCGTTCCTAATTTCCTGCTCTGCTGAGCAGCACCTTGCCTTCAAATCAAATTATGTACATCCTCCT
The DNA here is from genome assembly GCF_965153285.1 of Podarcis tiliguerta. NCBI lineage: Eukaryota > Metazoa > Chordata > Lepidosauria > Squamata > Lacertidae > Podarcis > Podarcis tiliguerta. The sequence continues at coordinate 47,888,780 of NC_139544.1, forward strand.
CTAGGCCAGCCCTTTGGGGGCACAGCTCCTGTGCGCGGGGACTAGGTTTTTCCTCGAAACAGCTGTTGGGAGCACGCCAAAAAGTGGGGCAGAGCAAGAAGCAGATGGTGCTCTTCTTCCACAATTTAAAAGAGAGGGCTGGGGGGTTTTGTGTGTGTGTGTGTGTTTTTGCACTATAAGCGTAAACATCATAAGGTAAAGGTACCCCTGCCCGTATGGGCCAGTCTTGACAGACTCTAGGGTTGTGCACCCATCTCACTCAAGAGGCCGGGGGCCAGCGCTGCCCAGAGACACTTCCAGGTCACGTGGCCAGCATGACAAAGCCGCATCTGGCGAGCCAGAGCCGCACACGGAAACGCCGTTTACCTTCCCGCTAGTAAGCGGTCCCTATTTATCTACTTGCCCCCGGGAGTGCTTTCAAACTGCTAGGTTGGCAGGCGCTGGGACTGAACAACGGGAGCGCACCCCGCCGCGGGGATTCGAACCGCCGACCTTTTGATCGGCAAGCCCTAGGCGCTGAGGCTTTTACCCACAGCGCCACCCACGTCACACAAACACATGGACAGATTTATTCCAAACGATACTTGAGGCCCCCTAGGCAAACCTCTTCCCCGCAGGAAGAGCAAGAGCAACTCTAGGTCAGAGTTAGCCATGTGGATGTTGTGGGACTACAACTCCCATCAGCTCTACGCAGTGTGGCCAGTGGCCAGAGATGATGGGAGTTGGAGTCCAACAATATCAGGGCCACATTGGCTGCCCCTGCTCTAGGTAGCTGTGGGCCGTACTTTACAGTGGGCAGCCCTCTACTTGAAAGGCTGCCTGGGCCAAGTCTGGTCTAGAGATAGAGAATCACAAGGAGAAACCATTGTTTTCTCAAAATTTATCTTCTGTACCATGAAAATAAATAAAAGCATTATTAAGAATTTTAAAAGGGCTACAAAAAAAAAAAAAAAAAAGAATCAAGAAGGGGCCTTGGAGCTATCCATATAGGCTGGATAGTTCTGTTGGTTAGAGCATGGAGCTGATAACACCATGGTTGCAGGATCTATCCCCGTATAGGACAGCTGAATATCCTCAGGGTCCCTTCCAACTCGATGATTCTATGGGTGGAAGGGCACACAGATCACCTGGTTATAGTCTCCCCCCACTATTATGAGACGTCTGCTATTTCTATTCAAAGTAATTCTGACTTCAGAGTCGTAGAATTGTAGAGTTGGAATGTACCCAAAGGCCATCTAGTCCAACCCTTGCGTTGCAGGAATCTTAGCTAAAGCATCTGTGACAAATGGCCGTCCAGCCTCTACTTAAAAACCTCCAAGGAAAGAGAGTCCGGCTTTGCAGCTTTCCATATAAATTAGTCCATGTGGATGCTAATGTCATGCAAATCTGCATCCTCTTTAGTCTTCGTCGGGTGGTTCCTCTGTTTTGACAGTGCGTATAAGTGGCAGATGGATTTCAGGGTTTGCCTTGATATGAGGGGGGCCTTTGGTAGAGTGTCCTCTTGTGAGTCCTTGCAGGCTTACTCTGTGCTGGTGCCAGAAAACAGCAGTAACTGCAACGTTGATGCTGGCCAGGACTGCCATTTAAATTTCCCACGGCAATTCCACCTGATACAGCATCACTCCAGGGCACTTTGGGCAATTGAAATAGGGGCTCGCACTTTGTGATGACTAAGACTCCATCTTCCCATCCTCTAGGGCAGATAGATACAAGAGGACATCTCTGACCAGGAGGGGGATTCCCCCTCTCCTTTACAGTGGTACCTCGGGTTAAGTACTTAATTCGTTCCGGAGGTCCGTTCTTAACCCGAAACTGTTCTAACCTGAAGCACCACTTTAGCTAATGGGGCCTCCCGCTGCGATTTCTGTTCTCATCCTGAAGCAAAGTTCTTAACCCAAGGTACTATTTCTGGGTTAGCGGAGTCTGTAACCTGAAGCGTATGTAACTCGAGGTACCACTGTATTTGCAAAACACCACATACATAAAAGGACCATTAGGTTCAGTCGTGGCCGACTCCTGGGTTGCGGCGCTCATCTCGCTTTATTGGCCGAGGGAGCCGGTGTAAAGCTTCTGTGTCATGTGGCCAGCATGACTAAGCCACTTCTGGCGAACCAGAGCAGCGCACGGAAACACCGTTTACCTTCCCGCCGGAGCGGTACCTATTTATCTACTTGCACTTTGACGTGCTTTCGAACTGTTAGGTTGGCAGGAGCAGGGACCAAGCAACGGGAGCTCACCCCGTCACGGGGATTCAAACCGCCGACCTTCTGATCGGCAAGTCCTAGGCTCTGTGGTTTAACCCACATCGCCACCCGTGTCCCTTACCACATACATAGATGACACCATATTGTTGCCATCTGTCTGTCTCTGGAGACAATGGAAATGTGTGTTATAGCGCCTGCTGCGGCTGCAGAGACTGATACAAGAGAGACATGTTTTGTTGCAGCTGGGGCAGATGAAGGCATCCAGTTGTGCTGTTGCAGATGCATCATGGCATTTCTTCTCTCTGTGCTCCTCCCAGCTGTCATTCCTCTTCTGGTCACTGCTGTGGATGCACAACCTGACTGTCTGTTTCCAGGCACTCTGGTCATCTGCAAGGGATCCCCACACTGCAGGGTTGGTGTTGCCAGCCTCCATGTCCTGTTTGCAGACATCTTTGTAATGCAAATTTGGTCTACCAATGGGCCTATTGCCTGAAGCTTGTTCCCCCACAGAGCACATCTCCCCGATAGATTTGTGTTGCACTGACAATAGATTCTAAATCAGGCTTCCTCAACCTCGGCCCTCCAGATGTTTTGAGACTACAATTCCCAGCATCCCTGACCACTGGTCCTGCTAGCTAGGGATCATGGGAGTTGTAGGCCAAAAACATCTGGAGGGCTGAGGTTGATGAAGCTTGTTCTAAATGGAGCACCATCAGGACACTGTTGAATTTTGCACAGCTGTTGCTATCAAAGCGTTTTGTTTTTATTGTTCCGATGCACATGTGAAACCACAGCTGCCCATTTGTAGTTTAAATACTGGGGGAAATGCTGGCTTGGACGTTATCCCTGGGAACCTTCAGAGACTACTTTGTTATTCTCTTTGGTGAGCTCACAAGAGGATTCCATTCTTTGGAGGTGACATTCTCAGCAAATAAGAAAAGATTTTAAGTCTTCGGAGGAAGATAGCTTTGTTAGGATTTGCAGCAAGGCTATGATACACTTTTTTTGTTGTTGGACCAAACTACAAATGACCTGACCTCATTTCCTTCCTACATACATTCTAAGTACAAAATGCATCTTGGGACTTTTGTTTTTCTGCCAAAATGGCCATATAACTCTCTCTGTGTTACCGCCAGCAGAGGGATGCAATCGGATACCATCGGTAGGATGTGAAAAACTTCGCTTTGTTAAATCCAATATTCTGTCCATTTTATCTCTACTGGGCAGCTGTACATCGTCTCAAAAGATGGACAGGAATTCTATTTGCCATCAAAGACTTTGTCCCCTCCCGTTTGTGAATTTCCTGTATGTATTCTATATATCTCCTGTGGAATTCAGTAGAGAGAAAAGCCGCATTCTCCAAACATTTCGATAAGTGTATCCACTTCTCTTGCGATTCCTTGGAGGACTGGAAATGGGAGGCATGGCTTAGAAAGCCCCACTTAATAATAGAATTCATTAGCAGTGATTTGCCATGGCTTGAAAATAAATTGTAGCAATGACTTTTTCCATTGTTTGCGAGTTAGGCTTAAGTGGTGGCTCCGATAATGATCACTTTTGACCTGCCAGGGCTGTGCTTAATTTAAGGGGGGGGGGGGAGAGAATCTGCCCCCAAACAACTCATGATTGCCTTGAGGAAGGATGTGACCTCTTTAAATGAAGCAGATGCCCATGGTCTGTCTTTTGTTCTTAATTTATTCTACATTTACTAGTCATGGAAAGGGAAAAGAAGCTAAGCAGGTCTCTCTGTTTAACTAACTCCACAAATCTTATTCCGGGGGTGCCCTTCTTGCACCCTAGGGATGCCATGTGTCCTCTTTTTCCAGGACATGTCCTCTTGTCCTCTTTCCCCCCATGGGTATATAAAATGAGAGTAGAAGTCTGCAAATGTGTCCTCTTTTTTGCTCTTCAAAATATGGCAACCCCACCAATGCACTCAGGGGTCCCCCCCCCTTCTGAAATTATCCCTGGAAGATGTATTCTATTGTAGTAAACAGAATAGATTGGTTTCTCTCTCTCTCCCTCCCTCTCTCTCTCTCTCTCTCTGTGTGTGTGTATGTGTGTCTGTAAGGTGCTCACAACAGTTTGTCCGACTTGCAAAGATGCCAACAGCCCCCCAAATCCTGGCAACACCTGTCTTATTCTATACTCCTCCGGGTTCTGAGATGTCACCTAGGGCAATACCCATGTACTTTGAAGTAGACATTTACAGCCAAAAGGACCACCAATTTAAAAAAAATCATTATTTTAATGGAATTTCATAGAATCATGGAATCATAGAGTTGGAAGAGACCACAAGGGCCATCGAGTCCAACCCCCTGCCAAGCAGGAAACACCATCAGAGCACTCCTGACATATGGTTGTCAAGCCTCTGCTTAAAGAACTCCAAAGAAGGAGACTCCACCACACTCCTTGGCAGCAAATTCCACTGTCGAACAGCTCTTACTGTCAGGAAGTTCTTCCTAATGTTTAGGTGGAATCTTCTTTCTTGTAGTTTGGATCCATTGCTCCGTGTCCGCTTCTCTGGAGCAGCAGAAAACAACCTTTCTCCCTCCTCTATGTGACATCCTTTTATATATTTGAACATGGCTATCATATCACCCCTTAACCTCCTCTTCTCCAGGCTAATTGAAATGTCGAGGAAGCCAACAGGCTGCTACAAGCCACATTTAGGATTGCCCTGCCGTTGTGTTTGTGTTTTAGAATCGCAGAACAGGGAAATACAAAAGATTTGGTCCCCCAATCTGGCCTTGCTTTGGCTCTGTGAATCTTAGCGGAAGAACAGAGGATAAATGCTGAAATCCTGTAAAACTTGTAAGCAGGGTTGTGCTTTAGTTTTAGTAATTAGTAGTTTTAGGGACGCGGGTGGCGCTGTGGGTAAAACCTCAGTGCCTAGGACTTGCCGATCGCATGGTCGGCGGTTCGAATCCGCGCAGCGGGGTGCACTCCCATCATTCGGTCCCAGCGCCTGCCAACCTAGCAGTTCGAAAGCACCCCCGGGTGCAAGTAGATAAATAGGGACCGCTTACCAGCAGGAAGGTAAACGGCGTTCCGTGTGCTGTGCTGGCTCGCCAGATGCAGCTTGTCACGCTGGCCACGTGACCCGGAAGTGTCTGCGGACAGCGCTGGCTCCTGGCCTATAGAGTGAGATGAGCACACAACCCTAGAGTCTGTCAAGACTGGCCTGTATGGGCAGGGGTACCTTTACCTTTACCTTTAACACATTGAAAGACTAGATTCTGCCCCCACCTCATGATCCCAGCAGGCTTGGATCTCAAAGTTAACATTTAGAGAATGTTTACCATTCAGATCTTCTTGGCTCGTTTGAAATAATCCTCTTCTCATCCATCTGCCTGCTCTCTGCTTTGCTGTGCCTGTACTCCTCCATTGCTTAATAAAGCACATTTCAAACCTAAGGGCCTTATTATTATTATTATAATTATTTTTCCTAACTTGATTGCCACATCCAACCCACCTCCCCCAGGGTGTTGGTGTGGGGTGTTGGGGAGTGGTCCTGTGGAAGCGACCGCTTGTGTGGGTAGTTTGGAACATCTGGAAGGAATATCTGCACATATCCAGACGCTTACAGCCTGTGCTTTGAGAAGCTGGCTAATTTTAAACACATACGATACTGTATCGGCGTTTGTGTGTTACTCCAGCCCTTCCTCTCATCTTGAAAGAGCGCAGCTGCCTTGTGGGCATTTGCCAAAGGGTAGCATCGCATGACGTTAGATAGTTGGAGAGAGGGGGGGGTCTCTCTGTAAGAGGATTTATCCTCTCTTGGCGGCTTTGGGTGGTAATGATATGTGTGAACACAACAAGCTTCTTAAGGAAACAAAGTCAAGAAGGGAAGGCTTCTCCCCTCTTGGGATCAGACTAATGAGGGACGCTGATTTGTAGGTCTTTGATTAGGCTTAGTGAACCAACACTTTTCCAGTCAAAAGGCAATAATAATAAAGAAGGAGGAGCTGTATAAGGGATAGCCTGGCCACTGTGACCCAGCCATTGGTAATCTCTAGATAGGATTACTGTAATGTGCTCTGTATGGGGTTTCCTTTGAGGTTGGTGGAAGGATTGCTCTCTGGGGTGTCCTATGTCACAAACCTATTCCACTGCTCCTAAAGGGGTGGTTTGGCTACCCAAAACCTATCAACCTGCAGTTAGCAGCAACAAAGGGGAGGACCTTCTCTGTGGTGGCCCCTCTTCCTATAAAATTGCCTCTTCTCAAAACTCCAGCAAGCACCAACGCTGACTTTTTTAAACAACAACAACACATACTTGTGTATTCAGGGTCTTTCGGGTGCTTAACATCGGGATTTAATTACCGGTGTGTCTTGCATTATCAGTTATTGTAATTTTAATGAATCTATTGTTTATTTCATCGTTTTAATCTATACACTGCTTTGAGATGGGTTTTAATAGGTTCTATAGGAGTAATTTCATGAAGAAACACCACCATGGAATTTATTGAATAACCACTGAAAAGTGTCTTGGACTGGAAGCAATTTGCTTTCTACTTCACATGCTTAGTGTTGACTAGCGCATTGGAGGGATGGACTGTGAAGGTGCTGTTGGATGCAAGCTAATTTCAGGACTGGAATGCAGATAGGCTTCTAGCCTGTGGAGAATTCTGAGATATCTTATCCAACCTTAATTACCACGGCAATCTCTAACTATAAATAATACTATTGAGAAAGGAGTTCCTCTAGAGAGGAGCTGCATACAGCAGCTCACTACATGGACTACATGGAAATTTCTACCATGTTGTTGCAACTCCATATATGTTCACAATGACATGAAATCCCATGCGCTGGATAAGACACTGTCTGTGAACAACTTGGTTTTCTGCTTGGGTCTCTTTCCTCCCATAAGGTAAAGGTAAAGAACCCCTGGACAGTTACGTGCAGTCAAAGGCGACTGTGGGGTTGCAGCGCTCATCTCACTTTCAGGCCGAGGGAGCCGGCGTTTGTCCACAGACAGCTTTCTGGGTCATGTGGCCAGCATGATTAAACTGCTTCTGGCACAATGGAGACCATGATGGAAACCAGAGTGCATGGGAACGCCGTTTACTTTCCCGCCGGAACGGTACCTATTTATCTACTTGCACTGGTGTGCTTTCGAACTGCTAGGTTTGCAGGAGCTGGGACAGAACAATGGGAGCTCACCCTGTCAAGGGGATTCGAACCGCCGACCTTCTGATTGGCAAGCCCAAGAGGCTCAGTGGTTTAGACCACAGCATCACCCTTCTCCCTTTCCTCTCATAAAGGAGAATTCAAACACCTGATTTCTCAACTTTCAATTTGGTTTCATCTATTCTTCTGCTTTAGGATTTTGTCACCTCGTTTAATTTATTGCTTATATTCTGGATTTCCTTCCCAAGGGAAGCTCAAACTGGCACGCAGAAACAGCCCAATTAATGCAGACTGTGAGAATAAACAATGTTAAATTAAACAAATTAAAGCCACATTCAGGTCAAGTAGTATTTTAAAAATCCCATCGAAAGCCCATAAGAATTACCATATTTTTTGCCCTATAGGATGCACTTTTCCCCCTCCAAAAATGAAGGGGAAATGTGTGTGCGTCCTATGGGGCGAATGCAGGCCTGCATGCTGAAGACTGTGCGCGCTGAGCTCAGCGCGTCCAGGCTTCGCGGACCTCTCAGCAAGCAGCGGGAGCCAGCGCTGGGCTCCCACGGCTTGCAGAGAGCTGCCTGTTTGGGGGCTGGGGTCGGGGGAAGCTCGGGCTTCCCCAGCCCCACGCCTGGGGGAAAAATAATTTCCCCCCTTTATTTCCCCCCAAAAAACTAGGTGCGCCTTATGAGACGGTGCGTCCTATAGGGCGAAAAATACGGTAGTTCAATGAGAAGCATTCTCCTGTTTAGCTTGTTGACCCTTCCCCGTGCTCCAGTGAGGAGTTCCACCAAAGTTTCATCCAAAGGGCGCAGACATTTAGAGCAAATGGTTGCAGTGGTGACCTACGTTGTGAGGTGGAACCACCGTCTCCTCGCAATTACACTGCCACCCCATCCAGGTATGCTGCAGCGACATCAATGACAGGAGGTGTCAGGGATGGACTGGACAAAGAGGAGTGGTTGGAGGCACTAGCCAGGGAAGCCCCCAAGGGAAACCCCAGAGGAGGAAGGCTCAGAGCCAGGGGATTGGTGGTGGGACACTGAGGAGAGGTCAGAGGGAGAAGATTGGGAGGAGGTGCCGAAGGGTGAAGAGGCAACAGGCTTTAGTGAGCAGGAGGAACCTGTGACAGGGAGCAGTTCAGACTCTGAGGCTGAAGCAGAGGAAGGGCGGTGATCAAGAGGCTGCTGAAGAATTTGGGGGCTCTCCCTGTTTTGTTCTCCTCCATCCTGGTTTCCAAGAATGCATAGGATAATAATGAGGGCAGAACCAGAAGTGCACAGATGCAGTTTGAGACTGCATCCGGGAAAGGGTGGAATCTTCAGTCCTAGCAACTGCTCCATAGAGGCAAGAACTACTAGGAAGGGTTGCTGAGTTGTATGCTGTTTGCTTGAACAAAGAGCTAACTTCACTGACAGCAGAGCCCTGCGTCTTTCATGCTGACCTGTGTCTGACTCCAGCCCTGACGGTATATTCCAGATGTTGTTGGGCTCCAGCTCCCATCATGCTCAGCCAACATGGCCAGTGGAGAGGGATGATGGGAGTTGTAGTCCAACAACATGTGGAGAACACGACATTGGCTACGCCTCTTCTGGAGCTGAGATATTGCCCTCATTGCTCCCAATTTCCTGACTGATAAATGCCCTACTGCTGCTTGTGAAGGCCAGGTTTTAAAATGCATAACAGGAAGAAATTGGGCACACGTGAAAAACTGCCTCATCTAGCCAGTCTCTCTCCTGCAAAAGAATAAGGGGGGAAGAAAAGATAGCTGCTTTTGTGAAGCATTTTGGCCCGCTTCAGTTTCAAACAATTTTTCATGGGTAAATATTTAACAGATAAAATTTATAAACCCAAAAAGGCTTAGGGGGTGAAAGGAACATATGGAAATGGTTCTTTATGCTGATGTAAAAAAAAATAAATAAAGGGAAAGAGAGGGAAAATAAAAAGGCACTTCAGAATTAAGAAGATGATCCCAAAAGACTTTACGGCATTTTCAAAGGAGAGAGGGAGAAAATTTTGCACAGAAAGCAAGGGGAAATGGATTTTTGAGTAACAATAGGGACATAAACCAAAATGAAAATTGAGGCTAAATGTCGCCCTTCTCCTCTCCCCCTCCCCTTCTCTCAGCTAGTTGCATTTCCTCCAGACCCAGGCGCTCAGCAATATTTTTATCCTTCCCTCCTGACACTTTTCAAAGCCTCGTTTGCGCCCTAATTTCTTTGTGAGGTCTGAAGAAGTTGAATTAATTTTTAATGTTAAATGCACAGATTTTTTTTTCTGGGGGTGGGGTGCAGGGAAGAGATGGAATTGTAAATGTATGAGTTGAATTTTGTGACTTGTTGGGGCGGGGAATGAGACTCCTGGCAGAGAAGCAACTCCAAAAGACTCTGTGACATTAAGAATTTCCTTCCAGAATTTTAAACAGTCCGGAGGGATGGTAAATGCAGAGATAATCGGGGAGCTCTTGATTTTTGATTAACTCTGGTGCTAAACCGTTTATAATAAAAGACCATTCCAAAGTATCTTTTTTAAAAATTCGCCTTCTCCCTCCCCTTCCCCCCCCCCCAAAAAACTGTGGCAAGAGCCTACTTAATATAATACATGAAACTGAAGGCTGTTTCCTTATCAAAGCTTTGCAGCCGACTGTGCATTATCAAAGGGCTGCTTCCAGGGCTTAATTTGAACCGGGGCTTACCAGACTCCTGTTTTTGAAATTACCTGGAACATGAGAGAAGCAACAATAAAGAAAAGCCTGCCTCTGAGCATGGGTGGAGTGCTTTCCTCCTGCCGGAGAAGATTGCTTCTTCCAGGTCATTTCATAACTGAGTTCTTCGTACTACTGTATGAAATACGTACATTAATAATGATAATAATAATAATACTGTCTATACTGTGTTGACTGCAAAGTCTGCATGTATAAATCATGGTTCTCCCCTCCTTCCAGCTACATATGATTTGGAAGGGGTTGGAAAATTTAGAAATGTGTGATTTGGGAGAAAACGTGTGCAAATAAAATTGTAAGTACACATTGAAATATGTTTTTTGGTGTGGATTTTTTTTTAAAAAAAGCGCAGATCCAGTTCCCACACCTGGTACAGTGGTACCTCGGGTTAAGAACATAATTCGTTCTGGAGGTCTGTTCTTAACCTGAAACTGTTCTTAACCTGAGGTATCACTTTACCTAATGGGGCCTCCCGCTACCACTGCGTAATTTCTGTTCTCATTCTGAAGCAAAGTTCTTAACCCGAGGTACTACTTCCGGGTTAGGGGAGTCTGTAACCTGAAGCATCTGTAACCCGAGGTACCACTGTATTCAACAGGGCTGGCCTGCCTGCAGAACAGACTTTGGCTCGCATAAGTGATGTTTACCTTCCCCTCCTCTCTCCCACAGCTCCCTGTGTACCCCTAATATGCTGGTGGTGCTGTGGTCTAAATCACTGAACCTCTTGGGCTTGCTAATTGGAAGGTTGGCGGTTCGAATCCCGCAATGGAGTGAGCTCCCATTTCTTTGTCCTAGATACTGCCAACCTAGCAATTTGAAAGCACACCAGTGCAAGTAGATAAATAGGTACCGCTGCGGTGGGAGGGTAAACAGTGTTTCCATGCACTCAGAAGCGGTTTAGTCATGCTGGCCATATGACCCGGAAAGCTGTCTGCGGACAAACGCCGGCTCCCTCAGCCTGAAAGCAAGATGGGCGCCGCACCCCACAGTCACCTTTGGCTAGACTTAACTGTCCAGGGGTCCTTTACATTTATTGCAAATCATGATGTATGCAAAAATCACAGTGTGGGGGAACCAACCCTTCTCTTGATTACTGCAATCCCTGTTAACCCTGCCGGCTCAGCGGCAAATCACAACAGCAGGTCCTGCAAAAATCACAATGCAGGAAAAACCATGAAGACAGACAATGCTTCTACATAGTTCCATCCTTATTTCAAACATGTCAATTGGTATACCATGATATTTAGCTGGTGATATATCACAATGCTGAAAACCAGATATCTCCCAGCCCTAATGCCAGTGGCGTAGCGTGGGTTGTCAGCACCCGGGGCAAGGCAAGTAATTTGCGCCCCCTAACCCGTGGATTTGCGCCCCCTAACCCATGGATTTGCGCCCCCTAATCCTAACCCCCAGATGTCGCGCCCGGTGCGGCCGGCCCCCCCTGCACCCCCCACACTACGCCACTGCCTAATGCTGACTAGAACCATTTCCATGGATTTTGAAGCGTCATGCCGTATCATAAGGTACTCTCACAAGTCACCTCAAGATTTGCCATGTGGGCCTGAGGGGGGTGGCATTTGATCTCCGAATGTGCGGAACTAGCTGCACAGAGCCTGGCACCCCAGACGCTGAACTCAATCAACAGCTCTCTTAAACTGTGGGAAGACAAAAGACTAGTAAAAATTATTACCAGCTGCAACGAGATGGACTTCCAACATAAATACTTCCAAAATCTATTAATGTAATTGCCCTCAATTTGATCCGATCATCACTTAACTGTCCAGGGGTCCTTTACCTTTTACCTATTATAGAAAGTAAGAGAACCTTCTGGAACACACTGGATGTTTCTGTGGGGTTGCAGAGGAGGAAAGGAAAGAGAAGGCCTGTCATGTCTGCCAGGACAACATTGTAAGCTGTCTGTATTTGGGCTGTGTTTTTCTTGTTTCTTATTAGGATTTCTAATTATGCATCTGCTGGATATAGGCCTCTGGCTGCATGTACGTAATTAAAACCGCATGTTGTTAATAACGTAACACCAAATCCAAGAATAAGAGGCAAGATGAAAACCAAAGATTTAAAGCCCATTCCTGCTTCTGCACGCATGAGCATGAACTTTGTTGTTGTTGTTTAGTCGTGTCCGACTCTCTTCTCTTCTCATGAGGTGGCCGAAGTATTGGAGCCTCAGCTTCAGGATCTGTCCTTCCAGTGAGCACTCAGGGCTGATTTCCTTCAGAATGGAGAGGTTTGATCTTCTTGCAGTCCATGGGACTCTCAAGAGTCTCCTCCAGTACCAGAATTCAAAAGCATCAGTTCTTCGGCGATCAGCCTTCTTTATGGTCCAGCTCTCACTTAGCCATACAGAATTCCTTCACTGGTTTCCAAAAGGATGACTATTGGAGTCAGAGCCAACAGTGTACACGCGTATCAGTAGCAACTTAATTGCAGTAGCTAAATGGAACTTCCATGTCCAGAAACAGTATACCCCTGAATCCTGTTTGTTGAGGGCAAGCAATGGCTTTTGCCTTGCTTATGAGCTTCCTAGAAGCATATGGCTTGCAACTCTTGGGAACAGGATACTGGACTAAATGGATCTGTGATCTGCTGCTAAGCTTTTCCTATGTCGGCTCTAAAAATATTGACTTGGAGAGTAACATTTAAGGCTTGACATAATTAACTAAGGTGTTTTGGCTTGTTATATTCTCATAAACCTGGAGAGGGGGTGGTAAACTATTTTTAAAAAATGACTGGGTTTCAAAGCACCCTTGGAACTTATAAATATGGTGAGCACCTCTTTCCAAGGCAGGAAAATGATGAACACAGTATGGTCTGTTTGGCTTCACTGTATGCCTTCCTGAACTAGAAAATAGTAGCTGTGCTCCTTCTAAGGGTTCAAAATCGTGTTGGTGTTTGAGTGTGCATTGTGTACTTTAATGTCACACAGACCAGAGCCCTGGTTCAGGTGTTTAGGCCTGAACAAGAAATGCAAACACTATTGCAGATACTAATATTGCATAACCTGAAGCAACTGGATGCTCAAAAACAGACTCCTTTTGGAAATAAAACATTGCCAAAGCTCATCAGTTTAATTAAAGCTTCACTTCCAGGGTGGTGTAGTGGTTAAGGGCAGTAGACTCGTAATCTGGTGAACTGGGTTCGATTCCCTGCTCCTCCACATGCAGCTGCTGGGTGACCTTGGGCCAGTCACACTTCTCTGAAGTCTCTCAGCCTCACTCACCTCACAGAGTGTTTGTTGTGGGGGAGGAAGGGAAAAGAGATTGTTAGCCTCTTTGAGGCTCCTTAGGGTAGTGATAAAGCGGGATTTCAAATCCATACTCTTCTTCTTCAAAACGGAACAAAAAACAGCAAATGGTATATCCAAAATATCCATAAGATCATGTGCAATTCCAGCACAGGCTCAGCTTCTTACAAAATATGAAATATTTCAAACAGATCTCAAATCTGAGCTGTGTCTCTCCTTATAGTCTCCATTTCGCCTGGAGTTGTATTCACTCACTAGAGAGGGTCATTTACGCGTCCTTACTTCCACAGACTCCAAGAACAAAGACTCAGCCACCACCCTTCCAAGATTATGAATTTGCAATTGTGAACTAAGGTTAAACACTCAGGTGCTAGCTAGCAGAGAACAGTTAATTATCAACCCATCAATGAGTTCAGAGACCACTCAGTATACGTAAGTGGAATTTCCCCACATTAAAACCTTCAGTAATACACATTTAGGCCTTCCCCATTTCAGTGTCAATTAAATAATTATACTTGACAAGCCCTTTTGCACCATCCCTGCTTGCTACACTCCATGCCTCCCTTTCTGAGTGGGAAGATCTGAAGGGTGGATGCATTTGGCTGAATGTGCTTGGAAGATTCACCATCAGGAACTCTGGTCATGCATGGACCATGGAGAGGCTTCTAAGTTGGCTGAACATACATAGAAATATCTCTTCATTTCAGACCTACCTGCTCAATGCAGGACGTGTGGGGCTGGGGCATTGTGCGTGGCCCCACAACCCCTACATACATTGACATTCCTTATTCAGGGCAGTAACGTCTCAACAGGGCTACAGAAAATGCAGACACTTCGGCCATTGATAAGAGAGCTGGTGTGGTGCAGTGGTTAGATTGCTGTGCTTGGACCCGGGAGACCAGGGTTCAAATTCCCACTCAAACAGGAAGCTCACTGGGTGATCTTGGGGCAGTCACCGTCTCTCAGCCTAACCTACCTCACAGAGTTGTTGTGTGGATAAAAATGGGCAGGACAAAGAAGTATGTGTGCCACCTTGGAGGAAGGATAGGTTATTAATGCGATAAATAAATAAAATGAAATGTATTTAGAGTGAAAGCCTTGATGTGTCTGCTCAGAGGTAAGATCAACTGATTTCAATGTGGCTTGCTCCCATGTCAGTGTACGTAGGTTTGCAACCTTGGTTGATTATTCGTCCCCTGATTAAATTACAGTGGTACCTCGGGTTACAGACGCTTCAGGTTACAGACTCCGCTAACCCAGAATTAGTACCTCAGGTTAAGAACTTTGCTTCAGGATGAGAACAGAAATCGCACGGGGCAGCAGGAGGCCCCATTAGCTAAAGTGGTGCCTCAGGTTAAGAACACTTTCAGGTTAAGAACGGACCTCCAGAACGAATTAAGTTCTTAACCCAAGGTACCACTGTACATTTGAAGAGATTTACTTTTCACCCGCATCTCAGTATGGATTCATTTTTGAGATTTTGGAGAGAAAAGCTTAATAAATATGGACACAATCTACTGTTGAAAGGAAAGGCAATCTTTTTTTATTTCAAGTATTCAACAAAAACTGCGTTAAAAAATGTGCCCTGCTAACCCTCTGCCCTAGCATATTAAAGTTCCCCTTCATTGATTGATCAACTAAAGCTTCCTTTGGTTTTAATCTACTCATTTAAATAGATCAGCGCAAGCCTATTTAAGTGCCTCTTTGTGAAAGCCGCTTGAGGAATTCTTGCTCCACACAGAAATGGGTGGAAAGGTTTCCAGGAGGATAAGTGAATTTGCATTCCACCCAACAAAGCTCACACCCTAAGTTCATTAAAGGTGACACATGGATTTGAAAACCAGGAGAGTAAACAGCTCTGAAATCCGGGTGTGAAGGCAGTAATAGCCTCACCCCTTCGCTCCTGGAATGGGAAGCCTACTCTTTGTAGGTTCCTTAAGGTTAGTCTTTAAGAGAAACCACATAGCATGACAACTTCAAATCAGAGCCATTTGGGACATGTGCCTTACACATTGCTAGGAAAAGCTCGTGTGCAAATGAGCAGAGTAATGCCACACATTATGGAGGAGACTCTTGAGAGTCCCATGGACTGCAAGAAGATCAAACCTCTCCATTCTGAAGGAAATCAGCCCTGAGTGCTCACTGGAAGGACAGATCCTGAAGCTGAGGCTCCAATACTTTGGCCACCTCATGAGAAGAGAAGACTCCCTGGAAAAGACCCTGATGTTGGGAAAGATGGAGGGCACAAGGAGGGCACAACCAGCATGAGTTTGACCAAACTGCGGGAAGCAGTGGAAGACAGGAGTGCCTGGCGTGCTCTGGTCCATGGGGCCATGAAGAGTCAGACATGACTAAATGACTAAACAACAACTATGCCGCACACACAACTGCTTGCTTGTCCAAACTCTGTGGGCAGTTCATCAAACCAATTCAGGTTCAGTTGTACCTCGGGTTACATACACTTCAGGTTACAGACTCCGCTAACCCAGAAATAGTACCTCGAGTTAAGAACTTTGCTTCATTATGAGAACAGAAATCGTGCTCTGGCGGCGCAGCGGCAGCAGGAGGCCCCATTAGCTAAAGTGGTGCTTCAGGTTAAGAACAGTTTCAGGTTAAGAACGGACCTCCGGAACGAATTAAGTACTTAACCTGAGGTACCACTGTATTTGCAAAGTTAAGAAAATGGTTTGGAGCCACAGAATTCTTTCAGGATGAAGACATATGCAGCAATTTAAAGTGTGATGGACGTGGTGTCATATGCTGCCTTGAAAGCAACATACAAATGTGTGTTCAGATGTCTTCCCTTAGCACCTAAAACCTTGCATCTGCCACAGAAGCTTTTCATTCTCCATGAGCTTTTGATTACAAGCAGGATCTGTGAACATAGGTACATAGGGAAGCGGCCTTTGCACAGAGTTCAGACCATTGCGGCATCTAATTTAGTGTTCTGATGGTGCCTCTCTCACATTTCAGACCGGAAGCATTCCCAGCCCCACCTGGGGGTCCTGCAAATTGAACCTGGGACCTTCTGCATGCAAAGCAGACGATCTACCACTGAGCTACAGCTCTTTCCCTATTTATTTTGTGCTTTCCCATCTAAAAGAACGAGGCAGCTTATGCTTCTGTGTGCATTAGACATGCTGTGGGCCTTTCCAGACCCACGATTCAACTTCAACCCAGATATGTGTATGGGGATTTATTTCTCTTTTCTTTTATAGGAACGCAGGTGGCGCTGTGGGTTAAACCACAGAGCTTAGGACTTGCCGATCAGAAGGTTGGGGGTTCGAATCCCCACGACTGGATGAGCTCCCATTGCTCGGTCCCTGCTCCTGCCAACCTAGCAGTTCGAAAGCACATCAAAGTGCAAGTAGATAAATAGGTACCGCTCCGGCGGGAAGGTAAACGGCATTTCCGTGCGCTGCTCTGGTTCGCCAGAAGCGGCTTAGTCATGCTGGCCACATGACCTGGAAGCTGTACGCCGGCTCCCTCGGCCAATAAAGTGAGATGAGCGCCGCGACCCCAGAGTCGGTCACGACTGGACCTAGTGGTCAGGGGTCCCTTTACCTTTACTTTAGAGCTGCTGTTGGTCTTTACCTAAGACCTAAGACCATGCACTGATGGGAGTTGTAGCCCAAAACATGGAAGGTACCAGGTTGCCAAAGGCTTCTATATGCCATGAATGCAGCACTGCTTGCTATGTTCAGTGGACCACAGTATTGGAATGAATGTGCAGCATGATGAATATTTTTTATTAACTTGTGCTGACATGGGCGCGGGGGGGACAACGCACTGGAAATTGTCAATAAAGATAATATGTTTAAGTCCAACCATTCCTCTGAAAGTCTTGTTTGGCATTGATGCTGATGAACCCTTACAGCCGATCGCTAGAAAACTGTTTCCAGCCTTGTGATGATCGGATCAAATTGAGGGCAATTACATTAATAGATTTTGGAAGTATTTATGTTGGAAGTCCATCTCGTTGCAGCTGGTAATAATTTTTACTAGTCTTTTGTCTTCCCACAGTTTAAGAGAGCTGTTGATTGAGTTCAGCGTCTGGGGTGCCAGGCTCTGTGTAGCTAGTTCCGCACATTCGGAGATCAAATGCCACCCCCCTTAGGCCCACATGGCAAATCTTGAGGTGACTTGTGAGAGCACCTTACGATACGGCATGACGCTTCAAAATCCATGGAAATGGTTCTAGTCAGCATTAGGGCTGGGCGATATCTGGTTTTCATCATTGTGATAAATCACCAGCTACACATCATGGTATGCCGAAATAATAATAATAATAATAATAATAATAATAATAATAATAATAATAATTTATTTATTATTTATACCCTGCCCATCTGGCTGGGCTTCCCCAGCCACTCTGGGCGGCTTTCAAAAAATATATATTAAAATACTGTAATACATCAAACATTAAAACCTTCCCTAAGTTTGAAATAAGGATGGAACTATGTAGAAGCATTGTCTGTCTTCATGGTTTTTCCTGCATTGTGATTTTAGGTGTGTATGTAGAAACCTCTCATATTTTTATATCTGGAATATTAAAGGTAAAGGGACCTCTGACCATTAGGTCCAGTCGTGACCGACTCTGGGGTTGCGGCGCTCATCTCGCTTTATTGGCTGAGGGAGCCGGCGTACAGCTTCCGGGTCATGTGGCCAGCATGACTAAGCCACTTCTGGCGAACCAGAGCAGCTCACAGAAACACCGTTTACCTTCCCGCCGGCGCAGTACCTATTTATCTACTTGTATTTTGATGTGCTTTCGAAGTGCTAGGTTGTCAGGAGCAGGGACTGAGCAACGGGAGCTCACCCCATCGCGGGGATTCGAACCACCGACCTTTTGATTGGCAAGTCCTAGGCTCTCCCCCCCACCCATAGAGGGGAAATTGCAAGGGAGTACAGCTCTGGGGTTTTTTTCAGAGCGGGAACAATGACATCATCTCCCAGAGCCTAGTGTACTGGCAAGTGAATGAGATGATGAAGAGGCTTTAAACTTTCACTATTGTTTGTGACAGAGGAGCATAGAGGCGAGAATGAGAAAAAATAATAAGGCAAAGCCTGCATACTTCGCTTTCTGTTCTTGGACCGGGGCTCCTATAAATAGCAACGCTTATCCTTTGCAAGGTGGTTTGCACTTCTAATTAAAAGCTAAAGGCTTCATTTCAGCTGGCTGAAGATCTTTTGTTCAAACTCAGTGTGTTTTACAGACAGAACCTATGTAGTTAGGAGTAAACAGCCACGAATTCAATGGAGCTTATGCCCAGGAAACTATGCTAAGGATTGCAGTCATGCTGATCCTAATGGACTGGGTATTATGCTAGGCACTGCTGTTTTCCAGAGTATTTGTGTGTATAAGAGAGAGAGAGAATGGATGTATTATTTGTCTCTCGTTGGGAGAGTGACACTGGGAGCTATGAGAACAAACTTGTGCACTTCAAAATCTACTACACCTCTTCTAGCGTTCTTAGATTGATTGTGTGTGTGTGTGTGTGTGTGTGTGTGTGTGTATGTTTTGGAAGTACTACAGTGGAACCTCTGTTGTCAAACGTATTCCGTTCCGGAAGACCATTCAACTTCCAAAACGTTCGACAACTGAGGCGCAATTGCCGGTCGGCAAAATCAATTGAAAAAATGGAGAAATGTGCCTCAGAAGCTGTTCGAAAATGGAAGCATTCACTTCCAGGTTGCTGGTGTGAGAAACCGAAACGTTTGACTTCCAAAGTTTTCAACAACTGAGGTTCCACTGTATAAAAAAGAAATAACCCCCATTCATTTCATAGGATCATAGAATTGTCAGAAGGGACCCCAAGAGTGTCCGTTTATAATCAGTATCCTAGATATGAATAGGAAGGAAAGTCGGTTTTGGAAAAGCAGGTAACAGTGATGGTGATCGAGGCATGCAATTACCTGATGTGGAATTCCAGTTTATTGCATTTATAGATATGTATAAAAAATAATAATAAAATGTAATGAATACTTTGTTGGCATACCTCTGTCTTGCGAGACAATGGAGGAGTGTGCCTTTTGGGAGCGAAGTTGAACCTTTGGAAGGTTGCAGCGCCTGTGGCTGTAGCGACTGATACAGGAAAGACATGCTTTGCTGCAGGTGGGGCAGATGAAGGCATCTGGTAGTGCTGCTGCAGATGCTCCCCAGTGGTCATTTTTCTTCTGATCTCTGCTATGGATGCACAACCTCACTGTCTTCAGGCATTTTGGATGTCTGCAAGAAGTGGGTTGATGTTGATGTAATTTATAATAAGCCAGATTTAATTGAGAGAGACACGGCGGTTCAAATCCCTGGAATGGGGTGAGCTCCCGTTGCTCTGTCCCAGCTCCTGCCAACCTAGCAGTTTGAAAGCACGCAAATAGATAAATAGGTACCACTCCAGCGGGAAGATAAACGGCGTTTCTGTGCGCTGCTCTGGTTCGCCAGAAGTGGCTTAGTCATGCTGGCCACATGGCCCGGAAGCTGTACACCGGCTCCCTCGGCCAATAAAGCGAGATGAGCGCCGCAACCCCAGAGTCTGCCACGACTGGACCTAATGGTCAGGGGTCCCTTTACCTTTAGATTTAATTGAGACATCTAATTAGTAGATTTATATCCCAATTTTAAAGCAAATACCTTCACAAAGTGGCAGGCTATACTACACAACTAAACAGCAATTGAGCAGCATAAAAAGCACAAGTGGGAAACAACCCAAATCCTTAAAATTGCCAGCAATGTCAATTGCCCCAGCATTGCCACAAAATACAGTGAAAACAAAATTAAAACAAAACAATGCCACCATTCCATTTCTACATCCTGATTTAAAACCAGTGTATTCTCTGCCTCCACAGGTGTTTTCTTGATTCCCTCACTGAAAAGTGTCCATGATCCTATGTAAAGTTCTGTATTCAGATTTTTGTCATACGTAAAATTCAGGCTGAAAAAAATCACCACAAACTTAAGCCCTCGATGTATGTTTTGAAATTAGAATTCATGAGCCCTTGGAAGAAATCCGTAAGGGTTGGGTTTTTTTTGGTTTTTTTGTTTCCTAAGCAACTTTATTATTGTGAACTTTTCCCACAGGAAGGGCTTGGGAAAAGAATTGAGCACATTTGCAGATGTGACAGAACTTTTTTGATCCCTAATATTTCCAGATTCTTCATTTTTAAGTTCTAAGAGTGGTCACATGCAAATGTTATTCTTCCTTTGACGAAATTAGCAAATCTGTGATGATGGAGCAAATGCAAATATTGTATTGCGGTTACAAAGAGGTCTTGACAAAGAGGTCTTCAGCTGTTCAGTGTTCTGAAGAACCACATCTACATCTAACCATAGGTGGGACATCTGATTTGGCTTGGGAACCAGGTATGCACGAGGTCACGAGCCATAACCTTTTACTTTCTACTGTGGTCCCAATCTAGTGAATGCCCGGGGGTGACGTGTGCCTGGGGGAGCTGCCATCTGGTTCGGTGGGTGATTTCCCCCGATGTAAATAGCATGGAAGACTGACTCCACGTTGGGACTGCAGCAGAGGGCAAAAAAATCAAGTCCTCTTCACTTCCAATGGCAGGGTCCCCATCCAGATTATCTGTCCCTGCACCACCAACTGAGTTTAAGAAGCCTTTTCATGTAATGTCTATATTTCGTGAATGGTGTCTCACCTGGTTTGGTCTTCTAGAAGCTCTAGCATTAGCTAAACCACAGCCTGCCCTTTTGAGGGAGATGAACAACACATTAAAAAACAATGTCAAAATGGGCTGGGCTTTGGATGTGTCTAATACACAGTCTTTCAAAAATAGTATCTGAAGAACGTATGCAAATAAATCAGATCTTGAAGAGTCAGCAATGGGCATTGTAATTACTTTCGTCTTCTTTTTTTAAAAAAAAATCTCTTTCTATAAGCCAGGAAATTGGTACTGAGGATGCTTTCGATACTCCGCTGGGAGGGACGTAAAAGGAAGGAAGAGCTCAATTTGTTAGAGGGAATGAAACAAAACTTTGCATGTAATCAGGATATCCCAAAATGCTCTGGGACTCGTTTAATAAAGTAATCTTGCGAAATATTAGCGTTGCATTGTTCTTCTTCATGTATGCCTGCCTTTTAGATGTTATTCTTCTCCTTTCAGCGCTAGACTTGGTGCCAATTCAACGACCCCTCTGTATCTCTGTTTGCAAGGTCAAAGGTAGCTTTGTGGAAACTGTTAGGGCACTTTCCTCATTCAGGATAATATGAGGATAATATGAAGTGAAAAGAAAGACAGAAAATGTAGATTTGCAGGGAAATTGTATATTTTACTTAATTTTTTTCCAAAATTATTCAAAGAAAGAGAAAACAATAATGGGTTGTATTCAAAGTCTCGTTAGTGCAAGGAGTTTCATTTTCTCAGTCAACTGTTCCCTTCCTGTACCCCCCCCCTTCCCTTGCACATCCCAAATCTACTACAGTGGTACCTTGGGGTAAGAACTTAATTCATTCCGGAGGTCCGTTCTTAGCCTGAAACTGTTCTTAACCTGAGGTACCACTTTAGCTAATGGGGCCTCCTGATGCTGCCACACGATTTCTGTTCTCATCCTGAAGCAAAGTTCTTAACCTGAGATACTATTTCTGGGTTAGTGGAGTCTGTAACCTGAAGCATCTGTAACTTGAGGTACCACTGGGGCTTCCACCAAACCTCTGGAGCAGATTGGGGCAAGGGCTCATGGGAAGAGCATAGAGAATGGAAGTTCTGTTGTGCTATCAGGACATTTTTGCTGCATACAACTGAATGCGGGCTGATGGGTTGGAATTCTCCCTACCAATTGGCTGCAAGAGCTGTGACTTTGATGTATGAAATAATAATAATAATAATAATAATAATAATAATAATAATAATAATAATATAATTTATTTATACCCCGCCCATCTGGCTGGGTTTCCCCAGCCACTCTGGGCGGCTTCCAACAGAACACTAAAATACAATAACCTATTAAACATTAAAAGCTTCCCTAAACAGGGCTGCCTTCAGATGTCTTCTTGAAGTCTGGTAGTTGTTTTTCTCTTTGACATCTGGTGGGAGGGCGTTCCACAGGGTGGGTGCCACTACCAAGAAGGCCCTCTGCCTGGTTCCCTGTAACTTAGCCTCTCGCATCGAGGGAACCACCAGAAGGCCCTCGGAGCTGGACTTCAGTGTCCAGGCAGAACGATGGGGGTGGAGACGCTCCTTCAGGCATACTGGACTGAGGCCGTTCAATATGTGAAATAAGCACATACACAACATTCAATTGGTTCTGCTGCTTAGGTGGTTTAGGGATTGTGCGTGTGTGTAGCATTCCAACTGCTCAGAAGTCACAAAAACAGCAGTTGTAGGGATCAGCTGAATTTGGACAAGTGTGGAAAGCAGGGAAGAGCACCAGCAGCGCTAGCCCGAGACATTTTGCCGTAGATGATAAGATATTCCCCTCCACCCCTAATTCCGCATGCTCCATTGCATCTGGGGGGGGGAGGCTAACTTGGGAGATACAGAACAGGTGACATTGACAGCTGTCTTCCCACACCTTGCTGCTGTTCCCCATCACACATGACCTGATTCTTGCTTCGCTCCGTCTCCAGGACTGGCCCTAAGCTAAGCACACTTGCAAGAGCAGTCAGTTTGGAGGGTAAGCTTGTGAATGTTGTGTGTGTGTGTGTGGGGGGGGGAGATTGGAGGGCACCGAACCAGAGGCACAACTAGAGAATGGACAAAGTAGCTATGACAAAGAAAAATGTGCCTACAATTTATATTTGTTTCACAGGATAATGTTGTTGGCATCTGTCTGTCTCGAGAGACGATGGAAGAGTGCGCCTTTGGGGGTTAAATCAAACCATTGGAGAGTTGCAGCGCCTGTTGTGGCTGTAGAGACAGATGCAGAAGAGAGATGTTTTGTTGCAGCTGGGGCAGATGAGGGCATCTGGTTTCGCTGTTACAGATACACGTTTCTTCTCTCTGCGCTCCTCCCAGCGGTCATTCCTCCTCTGGTCACTGCTGTGGATACATGACCTGACTGTCTGTCTCCAGGCACAAATGTCCATCCATGGATTCCTTAAAGGCGGATTCCACCAGTAATTCCAGGGGTGATATCAAAGAAGACAAACCCGTGGCTGCGATCATTGCAACCCAGAGCAAAAATAAGGAAGGCAAATTTGGAGGGTCATACTTGGCAGAATGTGTAGGTTAAATAGACATGTTATGATTAGCAAGAAGGCCTGCATGCGTATGCACATTCAGTTTGTGCCTTATTGTTCATTGTGTTCCATATCATGGCCATGCTAGAGCGTGTCAGAATCTTGGAAACTGGTTTTGACATAAATGGGCAGATACTAGATTCAGACACATACACATAATCTCCAAGTGTGCAGGAAGACATACGCATTTATAAACATTTCCTTGTATTCCTGCTCGTGTCCCTCTTCTGTAGTCTTTCCAGAACATGACTGATAACCCAAGAGTGTATTTAAAAAACACACAAATGAATAGAAAAACAGATTATAGAATTAACGAGAAAATAGAATAACGTTAAGGAAAGCTTTCTCATTAATGAGCATTGCAGACAGCTCTCAAATCCTTTATTTGAGAGTGAGAATTATGGTTTTAACTGTGTTGTTTCCCCCTTTCTAGGTCAAGCAGGTGTTGATGAATGCGGAGGAGCAATTATGGTCGCTGCTGGTGGAGCAGCGAGTGCCCGAGCGATTTCTGTGGAAAGAGCCAAAACTCTGCTTCCTTCCTCTTCTCGCTGAATTCTCCAGAGCCATTGTGTTCATTCTTTTAAATTAAAAAGCCTGCTCTGTTATCTTTGGCTTCACCGGCAGAAAAGAGAGAACTTTTTCATTCCTATTATTTTACTTCGGGCTCCCTCCCTTACTTTCGGTTTCTCTCAGTATGGTGGCTGATGAAGCGCAGAACTACCTTGATCCCAAAAGGTGCGTTGATCAAATCTCGACCACCCAATCCAGGAACAAGTTCATCACGTAATGGGACCCTGCCGTGGCCACAATGCCCATCACTCCGGAGAACGCCGTGCTGTTTCTTCCCATCCTTTACCGGTGGCTCCAAAACCATCTGAAGGAGGAAGTGGAGGAGCCAGAACACAGACTTTGCCACTCTGCCATTAAGAAGCTGAGGGAATACATCCAGCTCAACTTCCCAATAGAGGAGGCCAAACTGCAACATGGTACTTGTTTTGTGGACATGGAGATCTGCACACTGTACCTGACCAAGGATCCAGGAAAGACAGAGGCGCTTGGCCTAAGTTTTGGGAACATCCCTGCTCTGGGGGACTATGGTGAAAAGAGGAGAGTGGGGAGGAAGAGGAAGGGCCATAAGGGTCCTGTGCTGGACGTCGGAAGCATCTGGGTCACCGACTTAAAGAAAAACAGCCCTGCGGGGAAATGCGGAAAGGTTCGCTTGCGAGATGAGATCCTTTCGCTGAATGGACAATTGATGGTCGGAGTCGATATCAGCGGTGCAAGGTAGGAGGTTTAAATAAACTGTTGGCGTGCGAAATCGTTGTGTTTAAACCATCTCTCTACCTAGGTAAAGGTAAAGGTAAAGGGACCCCTGACCATTAGGTCCAGTCGTGGCCGACTCTTGGGTTGCGACGCTCATCTCGCTTTACTGGCCAAGGGAGCCGGCATACAGCTTCCGGGTCATGTGGCCAGCATAACTAAGCCGCTTCTGGCAAACCAGAGCAGCACACGGAAACGCCATTTACCTTCCCGCCGGAGTGGTACCTATTTATCTACTTGCGCTTTGACATGCTTTTGAACTGCTAGGTTGGCAGGAGCAGGGACCGAGCAACGGGAGCTCACCCCGTCATGGGGATTTGAACCGCCAACCTTCTGATCAGCGAGTCCTAGGCTCTGTGGTTTAACCCACAGTGCCACCCGCGTCCCTTTTCTCTACCTAGGTAGCGATCTTAAATGAGCCATTTCCCATCCATGCACTATCCCAGCGGTTCTCAACCTGTGGGTCCCCAGATGTTGTTGGACTGCAACTCCCATCATCCCTGAGCCTTGCTAGCTAGGGGTGATGGAAGTTGTAGTTCAACAACATCTGGGGACCCACAGGTTGAGGAAGGCTGCACTATCCCATGCTGATATAATAGTGCATCTGGTATGTTTTGATCAACAAGGCAGAAACCGCAAATGTTCCACTGCCATCACCAGGGATCCAAAATGTGGGTTTCGTTAGTGTAAATAGGGATACAGCTGGAAGTGCTTCCAAAGCCTGATTGCAGATGTCTTGAGGAAAGAGAAAGAGGGAGTCATCACTGTCACCACTCACCCCACTGGCTTGTAGTATTGACTGTTTTGGAGCTAGATGAACAATCAGTGCAGGCGTTAGGTGGGAAAAATGTTAGGTGCAGTTTTGTGTGCTAATACTCCTTCAGGTCTCCGGTAGGAGTTGGGCCTTTGGCAAGGACAGAGTACTGAATCCTATTGGCTTTCCGCAGATTGTTGTGTTTTCTTAGTGTTGAGACCAATAAGGACTGGGCAGGAATAGGAAACTTTTTATGCTTGCAAAGAGTCAAGGATGTGCTCAAAAAACTATCGAGGTCCCCAAAGCAGCCGAGATGGTTTGGGGCCCTTTCAGGGATGTTCCCCCAGTGGCTCTAGCATCTTGGGGGTGGGGCTGGATATGGGAACATGCCTTGCCTCATTGCGCCGGGCCTGCATGCAATGGCCGGCGGGCTGTCTTGAGGCTGCCCACAAATGCCACCGAATAATGCAAATATAGGAATGAATGCTGCGGAGGGTCTGGAGGAGTTGCGGGAAAACCTTATCGAAAGAGGAGGCAGATCTGAAGAGAAAAGAGCAGCCTGTGCGTGTCAAAGTACTTTAGGAATAAAGTCTTTTTTCCCTTTCTGTTAAAGAGCTTTGCATTCTCCTTATTTGATCTGACACTTCCCTCTGGGCTTAGAGCACTGACACGTGCTACTTGGACTTAATTTCATCTTTCTTCTTAACAGGTGTGGGTTGCAAGGGAATGTCACATCAGTGCCCTGCTCCTCTTCAATGCCCTTCACCTTTTAAAATAAAATAAAATAGTGCCCTCCTTTAAAGACAAGCTTCTGTGGGAACACAGCCCATTAAGTTCCGCACTCCATAGAAATAGACATACGCTGCTTAGATTTTTCTGTAGGAGGCTGCTGTCCTAACATACGTGGTGACTCAGTAATTTCTCTACCTTCTTTGCTCGTATGGCACAGCCTCTGCATAAGATCCTCTGAGGCACCTGTGTTAAATCAATAAATATATGTTCATGTATACAGGCACCTCCCCACTTAACTCGGGGGTTATGTTCCTGGGTACCGTGCATATACGTGAAATTGCATATAGTGGGAAATGCCACCTAAAAAGCCATTAAACATCCTCCTTTCTCAACTCTCAACAGGCCTCAAAGGCTTATGGAATTACTAGCTGTTTTCCTGCTCTTTCCTCACTATTTTTTGGCAGATTCCCCACTCATTTTGGGTTGTTTTTGCATCATTTTGGAGTTTAATTATTATATACCATATTTTTCTGTCTATAAGACGCCCCCTATTTTGGGGGACTCAGATTTAAGAAAATGGTAGGAGATGTATCCGTGTATAAGACGCCCCCTAATTTTTGACATTTTAAAGGGGAAAAACCCTAGTTTTATACATGGAAAAATACGGTAATTATTTACTGGTGCTACACGTCTATGTGACTGCGTGCAAGTTGAATGCTCGTTAAGTGGGGAGGCGCCTTCATCGTCTACACTGACTGGCAGCAGATCTCCTGGCCACAGACTGATGTCCTGGGATTGTGCTATAAACATCTACAGTGTAAACACGGGGGGAGGGAGGTTGTATACTTCCAATATGTTTGTGCAGGTTCCTCCCCCACCCCAGTACATAGGAAACTGCCTTACAGCAGGCCAGACTATTTCTCTATCTAGCCCAGTATTGCCCACTCATACTGGCAGCTTTCAAAATTCTCATTGTTGTAGGCACGTTTTGCGACAGGGAACTTCATTAGCGTGAGCAGTTTCTGAGCTCTGGGTGAAGTACTGCGCCTAAGATTTCAAATAATAATAATAATAATAATAATAATTTATTTGTACCCTGCCCATCTGGCTTGGTCTCCCCAGCCACTCTGGGCGACTTCCAACAAAGATTAAAAATACATTAAAATGTCACACATTAAAAACTTCCCTAAACAGGGCTGCCTTCAGATGTCTTCTGAATGTCAGGTAGTTGTTTTTCTCTTTGACATCTGATGGGAGGGTGTTCCACAGGGTGGGCGCCACTACCAAAAAGGCCCTCTGCTAGGTTCCCTGTAGCTTTGCTTCTCGCAGTGAGGGAACCACCAGAAGGCCCTTGGTGCTGGATCTCAGCATCTGGGCAGGATGATGGGGGTGGAGACGCTCCTTCAGGTATACTGCAGAGTGGAAAGAAAGGAGGACCCTTTTCTGCCTCTCGACTTCCAGCCACTCTCTGAAGACTGGAGAAGAGACCCTCTTGACAATATTAGGGGGTGGGTGGGATGTGGAAGTATGGCTTTGTTTTTTGCAGTCTTCAGATGAGGACCAGACCATGTGAAAAATAAACGTAAGATTTTAGCTGCAGTTCATTCATTTTCAGCTTTGTATTCCTGCTATAAAAGAGCTTGCCTAGACACTAATAACCTAGGTTTAAGGTGCCATTTAGCTCCCAGCTTTCATATCTCAGTTTCTAACACTGGCAGCTGTTCTCCCTAGTCCCAGGGAGAGGGCTTTCTCATCGACTGCTCCCTGATCCTTTTAACTGGAGATAGCAAGGATTGAATTCAAGACCATACATGTGAAGAAGAAGAAGTGTTTGGATTTGATATCCCGCCTTTCACTCCCTTTAAGGAGTCTCAAAGCGGCTAACAATCTCTTTTCCCTTCGTCCCCCACAACAAACACTCTGTGAGGTGAGTGAGGCTGAGAGACTTCAGAGAAGTGTGACTAGCCCAAGGTCACCCAGCAGCTGCATGTGGAGGAGCGGAGACGCGAACCCGGTTACCCAGATTACGTGACTACCGCTCTTAACCACTACACCACACTGTGCAAAGGATGTGCTGTCCTAGTGAGTTGTGTCTCCTCCTCTTCTCATTTTTAAATGACCTCCTGCACCCACAACACAATAGACCGTTTACGCCAGTGGTTCTCAAACTTTCCCCCCTCTGGGCCACACTTTGAAAATAAAAATTTGCTTGCACCGCACCATTTTTTTTTATTCATAAGAAATACATTGGGAAACAAAAAACAACTCCCAGCAGTGCTTGATTTATAGCACAAAACACAAGTACTTTATAATATGCTCACGGGACACCCAGAAAGTATAAAGCAATGCATAAGAACATGAATCATTCCCAAAACACAATTATAAACAAGTCTTCTCCAGCGCTTTGTCTGAATGGCGATTCTGGATCGCAAACAGGATTGACCTTGATGTGCTTGCTGCCGTTATAAAAAGATACCTATCCACCTTTGGCAAATAAAAGCAAATTATTTTGATACCGTACTACACTGAAATGTTTAAATGTTTCTTTGAATGTCCTTGAATCTTCTTGCTACTCCAGTGTGGCACGCCACACCTTTGTGAACCACTGTTTTACGCACATGTGTAACTTCAGACAAGAGGCCACACTGTTTGTCCTTTCTTCAGGTGCTTAAAAAAAACCTGGAATGAGGATGCAGTGATGCTCAATACTGGAGACAAGCAACAGTAGCTGCACAGGGCATCACGCCCATACCTTGCTTGTTAGAGGCATTTGACTTAGACACTTGCAAAAACAATGCAGGACTCTTCTGATATTCTTAATTCAACAGAGAATTTATGATTAGCCATGGAATTTGAGTACGCAAGCCAAAGAGGTAGACTAAAGCAAATAAATAAACCTGTCATATACTCCATGCACCATAATTCTTTATGAAATATTTGCACCAAAAACACACACGGAAAAGGTAGGATTTATACATTTCGGTTTGCCAGGATTTCTAACTGAGCGCCCTTGTTTTCTTCTTTCAAAAACAGGAAAAGCAGCTAATTCCATTGCTAAGGCTTATTCCAAGAAGTGTCATGTGTTGGATGTGTGGCACATTTTTTGCTGGGAGACCAGGATTCCTTTTGAAGCTTTCTGAGTGGCAAAGAATTAAAACTAGGGTCCCCAGTGAATGGAATGTCTGAAATACTCTGCAAATAGAAGTGTGCAATGCAAAAGGGAAGGGATCCACCCCAAAGTCACACTGTTGCTGTCCCTGCCCCATAGCCAGTATAGCCCCATAGTTTCTCCTTGTTAACTGGAAATGTCAACATGGGTTCAGTAAGCTATTCCACACTACACACCAGTTTGAAGCCCATAGATAGTATAGTATAGGGTCAGTGTCATTCAGGGATGCAACAGAAAATGCAGGGTAGACAGAGTGCTTTTCAAACTCAGAACAGCCCCCTGCAATGCAGGAATCTCAACTAATAAAAGAGTTTCCACCATGAGAAGGTAAGTCATGGCAATGGCAGTGTTAAGTTGTGGGTGAACATATCATACGACACAGCGATTCTTCAAACAGCTCTTGTTTATTCACAGGCCAGAACAGAACTGAAGGGTTCAGCCAGCCTGCTTATATAGAGCTCCACTGCAGTGCTACAGTAGCAACTTTCTGTAACTAGCCAATCACTGAACGTCACTTTCAATCCCCTATCTACAGTATCCCCCTGCTGGCCCAGGGTGAGAACTTCAGTACATAACAGGCAGGTTGCTTGTTACTGTCAATCCAGCCCACTCCTCTGCAGTGTGCAATCACTGGGAAACATTAGGTGTTTTGTAGGGTGGAGCATCAGTTTGCAATGCCTGATGGTGAGGTCCAAGAGTCCTGGGCAACATTCGTACACAAACACAACATGATCTACAATCTAATGCACAGGTTTTTTCCAGGAGAGAGAGGTAATTCTTGAGACAAGTTGGTGTGGGCAAAGTTCCCAAATGGCTGGAATCTTAAAAACCTCTGACCAAACAAACAAAGGTCTGAACTAGAGTTGAAATAAATGTTACATAAGTTTTGTAATCTGTCATTTTTTGCAAATCAGAGAAGTGGAGTGAGGGCTTTTCTTCCTGAACTGGTTTCTGCATTTCTTAGCCTATTGGATTCTTTCGGATGATTGGTGTCAAAATAAGTGACATTTTTGCCCCTTTTGAGGCAGAGAAATAGGTTTGTGGCTACACAAACATTACCAAAACTTCACACACTATGCAAATAATGCTTCCTTGTACCCTAACTGAGAATTTTAGGTCCACTCACTTCCGAATACAAATCTTTCCACGTACTTGGGAACCCCTCTTCATTTAACTTCTTAGTTTTCCAGATGCTAGGGAGTTGCAGGAAGATAACTAGCATGCCTTATTTAAATGCATTGAATTGGCTCGACAAATTTGTGTATGCTAGAGACTTGCAATGTGGTGATTGAAGCCGTATGTGGTGAATACTCCTAAGCATTACCAGCTGGGTAACATAGGAAACTGCCTTATACTGAGTTGGACTGTTGGTCCATCTAGGACAGTGTTGCGTACACTGACTTGCAGCAACTGCTGATGCTAAATTTATATTAAGTGAATAGCAGAAAGCATGGTAGGGACGCGGGTGGTACTGTGGGTTAAACCACGGTGCCTAGGGCTTGCTGATCAGAAGGTCAGTGGTTCGAATCCCCGCAACGGGGTGAGCGCCCGTTGCTCGGTCCCTGCTCCTGCCAACCTAGCAGTTCGAAAGCACGTCAAAGTGCAAGTAGATAAATAGGTACCACTCCAGCAGGAAGGTAAACAGCGTTTCCGTGCGCTGCCCTGGTTCACCAGAAGCGGCTTAGTCATGCTGGCCGCATGACCCGGAAGCTGTACGCCGGTTCCCTCGGCCAGTAAAGTGAGATGAGCGCCGCAACCCCAGAGTCATCCGCGACTGGACCTAATGGTCAGGGGACCCTTTACCCTTTTAGAAAGCATGGTTCCAGGGAATGTTTACTATTATGGCAGCAAAGGCATTTGATGGTTGAATTACGCATAAAAAAGGCTAGATGTGCTCTTTCTAATGTTGTGCCTCCAGGAAGAATCTTCAAAAGCTGATTGCTGCGTCCTACGCTAGAGCTTCACTCATAACTTAAAACGTGAATATCAAGCCTGAATTTATATATGATCTGAAGAGAAACCAGAGTATCTGATCAGAGTTTCTGATGTGTGGTGTGGGGAGCAGATCTTGGCTTTTTGCATGCAGATTTCAGGATGAATGAGCTGTCGTATTCCCCTACACACATAGGCACACACACTTCGTCTCAGCAGTATTTGCGGCAGTCTGATTTTAATACGCTGGCAGTCTCTGTGACCATATCTCCCTCTAGTGGCGCCCCTTAAAGATTCATTGTGCAGATTCTATGGCTAAAAAGGCATAAGGCACAGACTTCAACGCTGCAATTTGATCTGGTCTGGTGGCTTCATATTTTGTCTGCAGGAAAATGAGATAGGGTTGGGTATCCATTGCTGCAGATGTGCTGAGAATATGGCAAATGATGTTTTATGTTCAGTCCCTTTTTTGCCATCTTTTTTGCTTGTTTTGAAATGTTTCCTTAATAGGGAGAAGTTGCAAGACTTTGACATTTTGTCATTGTTTGGCTACAGACAACAGTATCAGGTACTGTAGTCCTGGAGCTAGGATCTAGGGTGATCACGTTAAGACTGAAGACTAATGAGGAGGCAGGAACAATGATAATTTTATATCTCCAAGGCTGCATACACACTAGACCTATAAAGCACAACAACAACACCCCCAACAAAATATGGGAGCTGTAGTTTACCCCTATGTAATGGTTATAGGGGTTGCTCATGCGTAAGTTGCCGTTACTCCTGGCTAGGTTGCCTGGTTGAACCCTTGCTGTCTGGACAGCCTCAAGTTCCGTCGCTGCCTCAGTCGCTGGCAGAATCCGTCAGTGGGCGTTTCTTAAACCTCTTCCAGCATAGAAGCTGTTTGACGCCCAGTCTCCTCCTACTTTGCCTGCGCAAAGTGGGTGTGGGCAACGGAGTACTCGTGCCTCTCCTCTGGTCTCCTGCGAAGAGTCCTGGAGCCACCTCTCCGATTCCCCCATCTGCCCCCCCTTCTCCACTGGTGTTACGCTGATTTCCTTCCCCAGCGGATGGGCTACCTCCCCCCCTACTGGGACCCTCTCCACCATCATCCTGGAGCCTCCTCTCCGCCTCCCGCTCCGATGGCAGTTACCTGACACCCTACAGTTCCCAGCTCCTTAGCAAACTATAGTTCGCATGATTCTTTGGGTGGGGGAGTCTTGCATTGAATGTCTGGTGCGTAACTCAGTCTAGAAATGGTTTTATTATTCTTATACAGTGGTACCTCGGGTTAAGAACTTGATTTGTTCTGGAGGTCCGTTCTTAACCTGAAACAGTTCTTAACCTGAAGCACCACTTTAGCTAATGGGGCCTCCCGCTGCCACCGTGCCACCGTCACGTGATTTCTGTTCTCATCCTGAAGCAAAGTTCTTAACCCGAGGTACTATTTCTGGGTTAGCGGAATCTGTAACCTGAAGCGTCTGTAACCCGAGGTACCACTGTACTTTGCTTTTAGGAATAATAGTTGCTTTTAGAACTTGCATTATTATTGCTTTCTGTATTTTGTCTCATTTTTATGTTCATGTACACCACTTTGCTTCATAGCCTGAAGCAATCAATGCACAAACTTGGAAAATTTATAATAAAGGAACACACAAAGAGGCAGGTCAGAACTGAAGAGAAACCAAAGGATACAGGGACACATGGCAGAACTCAGGAAGGCCTTATTATTGGCCAAATGAGCCTTAACAGGAACAGGAAGCCACCGTCTAGTCCTTCCTGTCCAGAAGGTCCTAATAGTCACCTTGGATGGGCAGAGTCATTCCAAGACCGGAGTGGTCATGCAACATGCAGTTCACAAATCGAATGTCTCCCAACTTGAGACTTGGTAGCTCCTGACATGATTTTGCCACCATGATCTGAAACACTGTGCGCGCTTTGATGCTCATGTGGCCAGTAGCAGTGTTGTGGGCCTAGGCTCCTCACCTGATATCTGCATGGCTGAGTTGCTGCTGCATCCTGGAACAGAGATGGGGAGAAGCAAGAAGTAAATACAGTCATACCTTGGAAGTCGAATGCCTTGTGAGTCCAATGTTTTGGCTCCCGAATGCCGCAAACCCAGAAGTGAGTGTTCTGGTTTGTGAACATTCTTTGGAACGTTCTTTGATGTGGCTTCTGCAGCTTTTGATTGGCTGCAGGAGCTTCCTGCAGCCAATCGGAAGCCGTGCCTTGGTTTCCAAACGTTTTGGAAGTCGAGCACACTTCCAGAACGGGTTCTGTTCGACTTCTGAGGTACGACTGTACACCAGTAGGCATGCGAGCTACAAATATATTTCCCTTCCCTTTAGCTGAAGGGAACTGTTCCATGCACACATCCTCCTGAACTGAAATGAGATTGGATGAGATTGTGGGTGAGTGTACCGTATTTTTTGCTCTATAAGACTCACTTTTCCCCTCCTAAAAAGTAAGGGGAAATGTGTGTGCGTCTTATGGAGCGAATGCAGGCTGCGCAGCTATCCCAGAAGCCAGAACAGCAAGAGCAGCTTTCGCTGCTCAGTGATCCCTCTTGCTGTTCTGGCTTCTGAGATTCAGAATATTTTTTTTCTTGTTTTCCTCCTCCAAAAACTAGATGCGTCTTGTGGTCTGGTGCGTCTTATAGAGCGAAAAATACTGTACTTGTTTTTTTGTTTTGCATCCCTGGGAAATGGGTCTGAGAAGGATGACTCCAGATTAAGTTTACAACAGCATTTCTGGGCGGTGCAAATGATAGCCTGTGTACGTGTGACTTTTCGTGTATGCACGACATTACCCCTAATGAAGAGCCATCCTTTCGTTTCTTGCTTGATTTGTTTCCCCTCAAACCAGCTTCCATCTGATTCGAAAAGGTAAGCCACAGCCACTTCACTGTTAAGCTGAGGTGTGTCCATTTGAGACAGTTTCTTGCACATGTGCAGATGACTGCTTCATGAATAGGTGTTTGGGCATGGTCACAGGGATGGAGAAACCAAGCAAATAAATGGACTTTGGGTGAAGACTTCCCTGCGCTCTTTCTGGCGTGTACCTCAACATTCAACTGCACGGCAGGGGTAAATGGCCGTGTGTTTTAAGCCGCTAATGTGTATATAACTTCAGAACTGCTGCATTTATGGTTGTGCTGCCCAAGTGTTTCTGGTGGAGGGCCAAAAGTTTATGATATGTTAAATGCATGGAAGCATTCCAGGTTTTGTTCTTACTTTAAAAAGAGCAGCCTGTGGGGGCAGGAGGATAGCAGAATTGAGTCTGTTATATGAGAGGAGGCTCAGGGTTCACCCTTTTCCTCTGGGTGGTGATTTGTGGTTCGAGTTGAAATCTCCCCCTGAGAGTTGCTATTTCCCCAGGAGAGAAGTTGTCACTGATGCCAATAGAGATTTCGGAGGTGAAAGGTTCCAATCCTGAATAGGCTTCTTGCTGCTGCATTGTAGGGTTCTTCAGTACTTTTCTGTGGGAGAAATTCAACATAGCACTGTGGCAGTCAGTCCATCAGTGCAAGTACAGTGGTACTTTGGTTTTCGAACGTCTCTGTTGACAAACATTTCGGTTTTTGAATGCCGTAAACCCAGAAGTAAATGCTTTGATTTCCGAACACGCCTCAGAAGTCGAACATGCCGCGTGGCTTCTTCTGAGCGCAAGATCCTGAGGCCTAGCTGTCAGCTGTTGAGTTTTCGGTTTTCGAACGTTTCAGAACCCGAATGGTCTACCGGAACGGATTACGTTTGAAAACTGAGGTACCACTGTATTTCAGCCAGATAAAACAATCTCTCCTCCTGCTATACACTGTTCTTTGGGTTACCCTCAGAGCTGATTTCAGGGGGTACACAGGGGAGCGCTTTTGGGCTAACAGAAGACCTTGTGTGGTCTTCCATTAGTTGAACCCCACACTTTGTATTTAACTCATTTACCAGTTTGTCCCAGATTCCCACCCAGCTTGGTTCATATTCTTTTTAATGTTTTAGTTCAGTTGTGCACATTTTTAATGTTTTAGTTCAGTTGAGGCAAGAGAGGGTGGGGCAGATGCCCTATCAACAAGGAACAAATTTGCACCTTGGACCTTATTTACCATTGCCTTGATCCAACAGGAAGAAATGTGCATGTGAAGAGTGTGTGTGTAATTCCCCAGGCAGAGAGCCCCAGTCCAGGAACTACACCAGCCATCAATCACACAGTCCATCTGTTTGGAAGTGTGATGGAATCCAGCCCTTTGATCCTCTGTCCAACTTCCAGAATAGATGGCTGGTGGTGCTTTTGAGATAACCTGCTTTGGGCTCTGGACAGGCCCTGGCTCCAGAACTCGGACTTCCAGCTTTTGGGGACGACGACACACACCTGCAGACCCCTTTGCACACGTCTCCTCTTGCTCAAGTGGAGTGTTGAGTGTTAAGGAAATAAGCATGAGGTATCGGAAAGCAGGAAGCTCTGAATCATAAATTCTTCATTCAGATAGAACTGGCTAATGCAGTTACAGGTCCGTGGAATTCAATCACTCGCTACTTATGCTGTGGAGAAAGAGACAATAAAACTGATTTATATTGATGCCAAAGCACGCAGGTATTTAGAGGGCGAGATCTTCAGAATCAACCATGGTTTTTTTCTAATGCAAAATGCACCCTGTGTGTTAAATAAAGATGTGTAGAAAACTGGATCCGGCTGCTGTTTTAAATTGGCACCGTTCGCTGCACAATGCCTAAGAGGCATGGCTGTGGGCAGCTCAGCGAGAGGTGCAGCAGAAAAGAAACTGCGAGCACATTTGCTAAGCAGGGTCCGGTATGGTTTCGAATTGGATGGGGGACTGTGCATTAAGATTCCTGCATTTCAGGGGGTTGGACTAGATGACCCTGGGACCCCTTCCAGTTCCGGGATTCTATTATTCATGTCCAATTCTCCCCCTGGTGTGGATAGCCACTGTTTGCTCACAAAGCAGACCAGGACAATGATGGTTGAGAATTGGGAGGGATAATGAGGGTCATCTAGTTCACCCCCCCTGCAATGCAAGAATCTCAACCAAAGCATCCATGAGAGATGGCCAGCCAACCTCTGCTTAAAAACCTCCAAGGGAGTTCACAACCTCCTGAGGCAGTCCGTTCCACTGTCGAACAGCTCTTACTTCCAAACAGTTCGTCCTGATGTTTAGTTGGAATCACACTCCTTGTAACTTGAATCCATCAGTTCAGGCCCTAGCCGCCACCAGGCAAAAACAAGCTTGCTCCATCTTTCCTGTGACAACCCTTTAGATATTTCAGAATGGCTATATTATCTCTTCTCAGTCTCCTCTTATCAAGGCTAAACATACCCAGCTCCCTCAACCATTCCTCATAAGGCTTGGTTTCCAGACCCTTGATCATCTTGGTTGCCCTCCTCTGCACACATTCCAGCTTGCCAACAGCCCAGAACTGGACACAGTATTCCAGAGAGTCTGTGGCTCTCTGGACTCCAACCCGCATTATCCCCAGCCGCTATGGCCAAGGGTTCAGAATGATGGGAATTGTAGTCGTGCAACATCTGGAAGAACATGGGTTTCTCCATCCCTGTCTTGGGAGGCCCAGTCTAGCTTGCTTAACTGACAGCATTCAGGGCGCCTTGCTCTGTCGACCCAAGCCTGACTGGCTAGTTGATAACTCAGGACTTTGATGGCGCAGCATGCAAGGTGCTTCATTTAATGAAGAAAAATGTGTATACAATCTCTTGGTGAACTTTTGACCTCTTTGCCCTTTTTGCGCAGTAGATCCTTATACAGTGGTACCTCGGGTTAAGTACTTAATTCGCTCCAGAGGTCTGTATTTAACCTGAAACTGTTCTTAACCTGAAGCACCACTTTAGCTAATGGGGCCTCCTGTTGCTGCTGCGCCGCCGGAGCACAATTTCTGTTCTCATCCTGAAGCAAAGTTCTTAACCTGAAGCACTATTTCTGTTTTAGCGGAGTCTGTAACCTGAAGCGTATGTAACCTGAGGTACCACTGTACTGCATTATAAGGGTTTTCAAAGCTCCTATCACTTTTGAAAGTGGTTTGCCATGTGGAATTATGATCAGCAGAGGCTGGTATTCAAGAAACTCAAATCCAAAGCAGCCTTGGATGTGTAGAACTAGCTGTGTGGTTTTTTGTGGGGTGTTTTTTTTCATGTTGGCTCCCTAAAGCAAATGAAATTTCATTTTTAAAAGCCTACCATATTTAGTGGCTCTAGATAGGAGAGACATATAAATAAAAGTAGGTTTGCAAATTATCTACTCACTGGAGTAGCTGGGAATGTATTTTTCCACAGTGCTAAGAAGTTCCCCTTTGGCCCTGATCTGTGTCTCATTTTATGCTTCTTGCGCATACATTGTGAAATGAACCCCCTTGCACATTTGTTGCTCCATCCAATGTACATATCACATTTGGCTTCAAGATACTGTACTTTATGTCTGCTGTCATTTCAGGCTTCAAAGCCAAGTGATGCTGGAGCCGCCAGTTTTCTGTTTTGAAAGAGAGGCTTCCAAACAAAAGATGCTCACGATATTTATAAAACTTCTGCCCACGCCAGTTTATTCTGCAGAGCCCAAGTGGCTGAGAAGCCCAGAGCTTAAACTCTCTGCCGCACTTTCTTCTCATGAAAAAATAAGCACGGCGACAAAGGAAAATGTATTAGCACGGATGAAATGTTATCCTATTTGGTTATATTTTTATATTTTGTTTAAGCATCTCTTCTGGAGTGTCGTTCTGCGCAAGTTTCAAAGAGGCCCTTTTGTAAAGCTGTGGAATTAAGAATGAAAAAGGGTCTGGACAGCAAGATAAACGAACACAATGAGAAGGCTTTGGGCTGGAATATGTGCAACAGCAGCACCATGTGAAAACTTTTATGGGTGAATTGGCTCAGTTGTGACCCAACATAAAGCCCTAAATGGCCTCGGTCCAGTATACCTGAAGGAGCATCTCCACCTCCATCGTTCTTCTGGGACACTGAGATCAGCGCTGAAGGCCTTCTGGCAGTTCCCTCGCTGCGAGAAGCCAAGTTACATGGAACCAGGCAGAGGGCCTTCTCGATAGTGGCACCCGCCCTGTGGAACGCCCTCCCACCAGATGTCAAAGAAAAAAATAACTACCAAACTTCTAGAAGACATCTGAAGGCAGCCCTGTTTAGGGAAGCTTTTAATGTTTAATAGGTTATTGTATTTTAGTGTTTTGTTGGAAGCCGCCCAGAGTGGCTGGGGAAACCCAGCCAGATGGGTGGGGTATAAATAATAAATTATTATTATTATTATTATAACACAGAGAACTTCCTATCAACTTTCGGGGGGCCCCCAGCCACCTCAGATATTTCATTGGGGGGGGGTCGAAGGGACCTCGGCCCCTAGGAGTTCACTCCTATGTATGAATAAGTCCACAGTGCTTCCTGTCATGTGGAGAAGGTATTTGGCTATTCCACCTGCAGCAAAAATCGGAAAAGCAATGACTGGTCAGCGCTATCATCTGGTAGTGCCTAACACACTGACTCCATGAAAATAAACCCCAACTGTGTATCTTTTTGATTACTTTAGCAGAATTACGCGAGCCTGGCCTACAGCCTTGGACCCAAGAACCTAGTTTTGTGTCACTGCCTGTGAAAAAGGGAAAGGGCAGGTTCCCGTTGAAGACGGCAGTCAAGTTGGAAAGGGTGAAGAAAGGTCTTTGGGGGGTGGGGGTGGGAGTTAATGGAGACGCCATCTGTGCTCACAACATTAAATTCGACGTCTGAAAGAATGCCCAGACTCCTGACTGGAGAAAGTGATCAAGGGAAAATCCAGGAAGAAAATCCTCATCTATGATTTAAGCCTGGATTCTTGAAACATTAATAAGTGGCAGGCTTATGGCACGTTTTGGACATGTGCTTGCTGGTGCATGAAAATGCAGTGGAAATTGCCTGGATGAGATAGTAAAGCAATCGGCTTCATATAGCTCTACGTCTAAAAAAGATAAAAGCTAAAGGACCGCTGGACAGTTAAGTCCAGTCAAAGGCGACTATGGGGTTGTGGTGCTCATCTCGCTTTCAGGCCGAGGGAGCCGGCGTTTGTCCACAGACAGCTTTCTGGGTCATGTGGCCAGCAGGACTAAACCGCTTCTGGCGCAACAGAACACCGTGACGGAAACCAGAGCGCACGGAAATGCCGTTTACCTTCCTGCCACAGCAGTATCTATTTATCTACTTGCACTGGTGTGCTTTTGAACTGCTAGGTTGGCAGGAGCTGGGACAGAGCAACAGGAGCTCACCCCGTCATGGGGATTCGAACCGCCGACCTTCTGATCAGCAAGCCCAAGAGGCTCAGTGGTTTTGACCACGGCACCACCTGCATCCCTACATCTATAGCTATATGAAGTAGGTTGCTTTTCTATCCCATCTGTACTCCCAACATTGACATTGCTGCAGCTCACCTGCGTAGGTCACCTAGGGTGGGCCAAGGTCGCATCAAGGTTGGTGGAACCAATTTGGTTCTCTTGCGGGTGTGACTGCTGCACAGCCCTGATTCTGCCCAATCCAGGTGGCTGTAGCGATGTTGATGTTGGGGAGGACGTGCTCTCTCTCACTACACCAGCCACTACTGATCTGTAGGGCATACCTATGTTTATAGGGAGGGTATCCCTGCAGGGACATGGGTGGCGCTGTGGGGTAAACCACAGAGCCTAGGACTTGCCGATCAGAAGGTCGGCGGTTCAAATCCCCACAACGGGGTGATCTCCCATTGCTCGGTCCCAGCTCCTGCCAACCTAGCAGTTCGAAAGCACATCAAAGTGCAAGTAGATAAATAGGTACCACTCCGGCGGGAAGGTAAATGGTGTTTCCGTGCGCTGCTCTCGTTCGCCAGAAGCGGCTTAGTCATGCTGGCCACATGACCCGGAAGCTGTACGCTGACTCCCTCAGCCAATGAAGTGAGATGAGCGCCCCAACCCCAGAGTTGGTCACGACTGGACCTAATGGTCAGGGGTCCCTTTACCTTTACCTATCCCTGCAGCACCCCTGATGTGACTTACCTGTGACTAGTGATGGGGAAATTTCTCTCTGCTTGAATTCAGAAATGAGTGGCTTTATATTCAAAGATGAAGGAGACCCATTTGCAACTGCCTGGTGCACGTTCAGTAACTAAGAAGCTGGAGACATCAAGGTACCATCATCAGAACAACACAGAAATGCTAGACGTTTTATGCCATGTACGCAGCACTTTGCATTTGTAATGTAAGCAAAACATTTTCTCACATGTCGTTTTACCACCAATGACCATTAGGGAAAGTAAGCTCATGTGCTTGCCAGATTTGCTCAAATTAAAGCAAATTTTAGTGTTTTGAAATCTAAGGCAGAGAGTAGTATGTTTGTGTGCTCTGAGGAGGTTCATAAATTGCTGCTTTTATTTTTGTGAAGAGA
The DNA here is from genome assembly GCF_965153285.1 of Podarcis tiliguerta. Lineage (NCBI taxonomy): Eukaryota > Metazoa > Chordata > Lepidosauria > Squamata > Lacertidae > Podarcis > Podarcis tiliguerta. Next base: position 47,929,599 of record NC_139544.1, read on the forward strand.
AAGGAAACGCAACCTTTTGATAACACTGTCCCCTCTGGTTATACGTGCTTCTTGTGTTACTCTGAACATTAAACAGAACCAGAGTTAAAAATAGTTTTTGTGCTGAAATCTCTCAGGATTATACATGTCCTTAGGTTATTTTCTGTAACGATAACCTTTGTACCAGACAAGGGAAGAAAACATTCAACGTACCGCCTTTGGCCGAACAAAACAGTTGCACAAATAATATCGGGGACAAATTGAGCGTTGAAGAAACACTTTCTTCACTTTGGAAGCAAATGAGTATTTTATGTAGCAAGAAAGAAGAAGAAAGCAAGAGCTGCTTATTTTGAGGTAATGTTTATTGGGGTTGTGTGTGTAAACCTGTTTGGCTGAGTAATGGTTGGTGTCCATTCTATATGGCTTGGATTCCATCCCATATGGTGTCCATTCCACTTTATACAACATGGGAGACAGAACTATAGAATTGTGGAGTTGGACGGTACCCCGAGGTTCATCTAGTCCAATCCCCTGCAATGCAGGAAGCATGGCCAGCATGGCCAATGGTTAGGGGTGATGGCGGAGATGTAGCCCAACAACATCTGGAGATCAACAGTTTTTCCATCCCTGGGCTAAAGGTTCCCTAATGCGTGTGCACATCTTCTGCCTTCAAAATGTGTCTTTCATGGTCGGACACTAACAAATGCACCGCAGGCATATACATGCTGATACAGTGTGTGGGAATCGGCCCTCAATATTAACACAGGGCAATTACGTATAAACAGAAGTCTGGGTTTTACTGAGTTGTTTTCAAGTGATGCAAACATCTGTGCAGAGAAACTTCAGATGTGCCCATCTAATGACTCCTGTTTACCGCCTCTGAATGAAAATGTCACGAGAATTCCATTACTGATCATGCCAAGGATCCAAGTAGACTGGCGGATTTTTTCCTCCTATGGTCAGCAAGAGGCCCCTGGAATCTCCTCAGGAGACATGAATAGCCATCCCCTGTTGCTTGTCTCCAGCACCTGGTATTCAGAGGGGCGCTGTCCCCGTTAGCTAGTAAACTAATATTTCCTCCACAAATTTGTCCTTAAAAAAAAAAAAGTCAATAGCGGCCATCGCCACTTCTAAGGGTAATGAATCCCGTTAGATAATAAATAAGGACTTTCTTTTTCTGTACATCTGCACTGACTATAAATAAGTTTCATTGGGTGACCCTGAAGTCTTCTCTTAGAATGCTCAGTGCCCTGCCCAAAGCAGGCCTGTACCATATATGCTCATCCATGTTATTTATAATACGTGGCCATTTTATTTTTATTTAAAGGGTTTATAACCCACTTATAAAAGGACCTTTGGGAGTCATCCAGCCCAATGCCCTGCTCAAGGCTGGATCTGCCTTGCAGGGTGCAGCTACATCATCATCCCTGACAAATGGTTGTCCAGATATTTATCTCCAGCAAAGGAGAGTCCACTGCCTCTTGAGGCAGGAGGTACCACTGTCAGAAAGCTCTTACCATTAGGAGCTTTTGCTGAAATCTGTTTCCCAGTAGTCTCTGCCTATTGTCTCTATTCCCACCCTCTGGGCCAACAGAGAGCAAGTTTGGTCCATCTTCTGCGTGAGGGCCTTTCAGATATTTGAAGACAGCTATCATGCCTCACCTTAATTTTCTTTTCCCAGGCTAAACAGGTCCTCACAGGACTTAGGCCACTTCCTCACCTTGCATTTAAAGCTCTTTTAAACCATTTCAACATTCATGGAGAAGCCTGGGAACTGTAGTTTGTTAAGGGTGTTGAGAGTTGTTAGGAAACCACTATTCCCTTCTCAGAGCTATGGTTCTCAGAACGGGAACCATGGAAATAGACCAGCTGAGTACATGAACTTTATTCCCAACACATTTCAAATATAACTTCTCCTCAAGGTATTCAAACTTTGTAAATAAGCATGTTGGGAATCAAGTCAACTCAGGTCTTCTTGGACACTTGTTACATTTGTCTGGTCCCTCTTTTTCTGTGCTGAGCATTGTGCTCGTTCGTGTCCATTTCCTGGGTGCCATTTGAAACTCTGCTTGATTCTTCCGGCAATATTTTTTCACAGTAGATGTCTAAACTGTCTGAGTTTATGATACTTGACAGACGTAGCAGATTAGCATAGCCAGGAGTGGGAAGGCGGAATGTTTTTATGAAGCTGCAAGAAAAGTCTTTTACCTTTCGTGCTCTAACATCTCTTTCTTCCCCATCCTGCTACAACCCATTTTGTTCAGTGTAAAAACAACCACACACACACTCCTTCCAAATGGTCCCTCCCTGATCCATCCTTCTCTTCTTCAGCTCTTCTAGCATCACTGCCAGAAGCCCAGGTGGGCAAGTTCAAAGGAGCAGCACAAAACAATCCACACAGATGCCAGTGGGATGGAGGTTTTATCAAGAGTGTTACCATACAATCTTATCATATGCTTTCTCAGAAGCCTCACCAAATTCAGTGACACTTATTCCCAATTACTCCCTAGGATTGCAAGTTTAAGTCATCTTACGGGTTCCCATGTGCTGCTCCTGAACAATCCTGAGCTGTAAAACTGATGGGGTTCTTTATTTATTTAGATGGTTTAAATACCACCCTTCCCACAGGCCACAGGGGGTGGTTTACAAATAAAAACATGTAAATAAGAATACGTAAAATACATTAAGAGATACAGTCAGTTGTAAACTCACAGAAATAGATCACTGAATGACAATAACAGTAGCAGCAGCTGGGTCTCTTTTCCTCCAAATGCCCTCTGAAAATTATTCATCTTGGCCAACTGCCTGGAGCTACAGAGATGAGGCCAGGCGGACCTCAGCAGGGAGAGATTTCCACATGCAAGGAGCCACCACTGAAAAAGCCCTTTCCCAAGCCTGCACATCATGTGCCTCAGCCCGCTTAGGACCACTGCAGATAAAAACCCCAACTCTAAAGCCCAACTTCCTAAATCAAATAGGCACAAAGTAGATTTGAACCTCCTTAATGCGGAGTCTGAGCTCAGCATGTCTCTGAATACCAGTACCAGGGGTCACAGGTGAGTCGGGTGCTGTCACGCTTTTGGGCTTCCCACAGGCATCTTTTTGGCCACTCTGAGCGCAGGATGATGGACTAGATGTGCCGTTGGCCTGATCCAGCTAAAAGGCTCTCCTTAATGTCCTTATGCCAGTCAGTGTAAAACCAGGGTTTCCCAAACTTGGGTTGGGACTTCATCTGGTTTTGGACTACAATTCCCATCATCCCTGGTCCTGCTAGCTGGGCGTGATGGGAGTTGTAGTCCAACAGCAGCTGGAGACTGAAATTTGGGAAACCCTGCTGGTAGATAATACTGATTTAGATGGATTCATAGTATAGGATATCTGCATGAATTCTGGTATTTGTGTGATTTCAGGCAGGGGTCTTTCCCAGTCCTGGTGCTTGAGATTGCTTTTAAGATGAGATCCCTCTGATTGAACCAGGACCTGTAGTTGCAAGATGGAGCTGCAGTTCCTTCCCATCGGAGCACGTGGGTCACATACTCTTGTGTAGTGAGGTCCAGATAAACGGAAGTGTTACTGTATGTCTGTTTCTCTTCAGCCTTTTATTGGCATTAGATCTTTCAAAGAATGCACACACAACAATGCATTATTTATGTTGCACTGTGGGAATGTTTTGTACATCACGTCCCCCCCTCCTCCATCCCCTCCATGACACATTCCAGTTCTGAAGCTTATTTATATTTTCCTTGAATTAACGTTTTCTGTTTCGTATGGCTATCGAGGGACTGCTCTAAATGGGAAATAAAATGCGGCGCTCTGTCAGGCCTGATGCAAGCGAGTAGGTTTCTTGTGCTCCATTTCCATGTTTAAATAATGATGGGCTGAGAGCATACCATATCTCCATGTGTCAAGAGAGTTGCCTGATCAGCTGGAGAGCCGATATGAATCCCACCCCCATTAATTCTCCTGAAAATTGTTCGCTACAAATCTGGATATCGAAAATTTGAAATTTAACACCAATCTTTTCAATCCCATGATATTTGAAGTCTGTGCTGGTTATCACATAGTAATTAATTACTTATATTTGGCAGTATTTAATGGCTGACACACGATACAATTTGGTATCTGATAGCTAGCAAGCTATGATATTTTTAGTAATTTTTAACTATCGCTGGAATTCTTGATGCATCTGATAATTGACAGCTTCATCCAGGGGTATCCAACATGGCAGCCTCTAGATGTTGTTGGAGTACAATTCCCATCATCCATGACCATTGCCCATGTTGGTTGGGGTTCATGGGAATTGTATTCCAACATCATCTAGAAGGCACTACGTTGACTCTTCTTGGATTAGGCTTCCCAACCTGTTGCCTTCCGAATGTTTTGAACCAGGACTCTAATCATCTCTACTCATTGGCCATGCTGCTTGGGAGTTATAGGTGCAAGAGATGTGGTGCACACCAGTTTGGGAGAGGCTGCTATTGCATGCACACACCAGAATGATAAAAGAGACTGTTGGTAAGGTTAAAGTCGTCAAATTTGAAATCAGGAGTTTCAAATTTGAAATCCTGTCAAATTTCAAAATATTTTGTTTCGGTTCAAGTTATCTCAGTAATCAAAACCATGTGGAAACAGTGGTTATGGAAAATGGGCTTCATGTACTAGGATAAACATTGCAAAATGTTGCCGTGAATGGGTCCCTAGTTTATCTTATGTGGCAGGAAATAGAAAGGGGTGGCCTTAACAGATTTGGAACAAGGGAACCCAACTGTCTCAAGAATGGCTCAGACCTGTGGTTTGTGGGAGCCAATATGTAGCCAACCCGTGGATTGTGCTCGTGCGACGTGGAAGTTCTAGGTCACTCATGACATCCAGACAGTGACATTCAGCATCTAATGCTCATATCCTATTGGTGCAAAATTCAAATATTGGCCTGTTTTGCTATATAGTTGCACACACACTTGACTGATTCCATCAGGTAGGCAGAGGGCCTTCTTGGTAGTGGCGCCCGCCCTCTGGAATGCCCTCCCACCAGATGTCAAAGAAAGAAACAACTATATCTGACTTTTAGAAGATATCTGAAGGCAGCCCTGTTTAGGGAATTTTTTTAATGTCTGATGTTTTATTGTGTTTTTAATATCCTGTTGGAGGCCACCCAGAGTGGCAGAGGAGGCCTGGCCAGATGGGCGGGGTATAAATAAATAAATAAATAAATAAATAAATAAATAAATGGATTCATAAACACAGAGTAGGTGGAGGGACCAGAAACCCTGGTTATATTGGGGGGGGGGGGGCATCGCTAGTAAATAAAGTAAGTTTTTTTGTGCGGCAGTTGATTGCATTACCATATTTATGTGAAGCCCAAGCCATCAGAGTAGTTGCTTGAAGCTGGCAGCCAGAGAGTCGATGGTCTTTATTACGGACACAGTCTTCCCACCCATGGCTGCAAGCAAGGGTTTGGAGGTGGGTGGGACTGGAATCTCTGGCATTTGAAGAACGAATGGTGGGATGCTGGGATCACCCTGGACTTGTGCATACATGCTCATTAGTCTCTAATGGTTTTCCAAACGCTGTGCCGCACCTTTATTATCTCCTCTAGCTGCGCTGATTGAATAGATACGGTACCTGTTTTCTCGCTATATGTAGCAGTTGCTGGTGTGTACTCTGTAAAGGAGCATATCTACCAAAATATGTCTCTTTGGCTGTTGGAGCACCAGCTGTTCTGCTCAGATACAAACTCAGTCAACCTGGCTACTGTACACTGAGTTTTGAATGATGGACGGTGGTTAATGGTAGATTGACACAACGCTGAGCATTTGTGGCATTTAACTGTAAAAGCAAGCAGGGTGCAAGCGGTCGGGAGAAGTTTGATTTGAAGAAGGATTCTCCAGCTGCCTCAGGGCTCCCTGGGAAACACCTTTCTGAGGCCTCCTACTCATTTCCACACTATGAAGAGCTGCTGTTTCGCTTCGTGTTGTAAAATAAGTGCCTCTGCTTTCATTGGAAGGTTGTTGGATGGCTTGTTTTCCCAGATTTAGCAGACGGGCAGTCAGGTTGTGTATCCATAGCTGGGGCCAGAAGAAAAATGGCCACCGGGAGGAGCATAGAGAGAAGATAGACTGCAGCAGCACAACCAGATGCCGTCATCTGTCCCAGCTGCAACAAAACATGTCTCTCCTGTATCAGTCTCTGCAGCCACAGCAGTCGCTGCAACCTTCCAACAGTTTGATTTCACCCCCAAATGCACACGCTTCCATTGTCTCCTGAGACAGATGGATGCTGGCACTTGACATAATGGCAGAAGGGGAAAACTCTTTCTCTGTGAAGGGGTTTTAAGTTTCATGTACAATCGCATGGAACATAGGCTGATATACTTGGGGAAACCATCGGTTCACTGACAGAATCATCAGATCCTATCGTGCATAATAGGATGATAACAGTGAAAGCTTTCATAACAGTGAGAGCTGGACCATAAAGAAGGCTGATTGCCGAAGAATTGATGCTTTTGAATTATGGTGCTGGAGGAGACTCTTGAGAGTCCCATGAACTGCAAGAAGAACAAACCTATCCATTCTGAAGGAAATCAGCCCTGAGTGCTCACTGGAAGGACAGATCCTGAAGCTGAGGCTCCAATACTTTGACCACCTCATGAGAAGACTCCCTGGAAAAGTCCCTGATGTTGGGAAAGATGGAGGGCACAAGGAGAAGGGGATGACAGATGGTTGGATAGTGTTCTCGAAGCTACCAGCATGAGTTTGACCAAACTGCGGGAGGCAGTGGAAGACAGGAATGCCTGGCGTGCTCTGGTCCATGGGGTCACGAAGAGTCGGACACGACTAAATGACTAAACAACAACAACAACAACATTGTTCATAATTTTAAGGCGGACTTGAGTTGGTGGCTGGGAGCGAGACATCAACAAGGGAATAGAATAGCTACCACCACGTCAAGCCAAGCAGGGCTGAACAGGAATGTGGCTGGGGAAGGAAATGGGGTTCTTCCTTTGTCAGGGATGTTGTGAGCCCCTCTCTTGAATTTTCAGGTAACTTAAAAAATGAGCCATGCCAGATATTTGAGGGAGGCTTGCCAACCAGGAAAGGGTGGGGAGGGCGGGCTAATGCTTGCATTCTTTGCTTAATAATGGAGTTTGTATTAAGAAATTTATATCCCACCCTTTGCCAAAGGACAGAGCATGCTTTACACCATAAACCACAGCAAGAACCTTAAAACATAGAAAAATCATTGGCAGATTGGGGCAATTTGACTTTAACAAAACAGCATGCCAGGAACACCTGTGATAAGAATTGCCAGGGGGGGGGGCGGTGGTCTTGAATGACCACAAGAGGCCAAAAACATGACTTTATGTCTCAGTACTCAACAGCCACCCACCTGCGGAATTCATGTTCACCTAAAGAAAACGTGAGAGCTTTATTGCAGAAATTCTTTACGGTTGCTGGTGGTTTTAGACAAGCGTTCTTTGGCTGCAGTCCTCAAACCACTTCCTTTGGGGGGTCATCCTCCTGCGAAAGCCAGTGGGGCTACTTTTGAGCAAATGGTGTGATGGTTTGCAGCCTTCGTTTGCTCTTCATTCAAGAGTGGGGAAACCTTTCCCACCCCCCCCCCCCCCGGCTGTCCGAGTTTATCCATCGCAAACTTTTGATGTTCAGGTTGTTTTGCCCCCAGTGACCAGATGGCTGTCCCTCCAAAAAATGCAGGAGAATTTCCCTCTCCCTGTTTGATAGCACCACCACCGACTGCCCTTTTTTTGGGGGGGGGCAACTTAGTGTTCCCATTAATTCAAGACAGGAAGCCCTCCGGAGAAGTGATATAAACAGCTTAGCTGCCTGGGTCATGCTTCCTAATCGCTTTGCAGCTGGACGCTTGAATGTGTGGGGAAAGGGGGGCTCCCCGGGGAAGGACCTCGCTGATTGAAGTTAGCCTGAACGGAGGGGGAGGAACCCTGTGCGAAAGAAGGTGGAAAGGAAATGCTTGAGCTCTACAGTCAGATCAGGCTCTCTGAGCCAGCGGGGTTGAGGGAGGGACGCATTTTACTACAATTGAATTCCAGGGTCTCTTTCAACCCGTTTCCTGACTTCTCGCCCCGTAGGTTAATTCCAAGACTCTCCATGGCAGGGGGAAGGGAGCGGAGAGTTGATCATGCCTGAAATAAACCGGTTAGTGGCAGGGTAAGATTGGATTTTGTTTTTATTTTCGCAGCGGAGAAGATCTCTGGGCTTTGCCTTGCAGCCGAAACCCCTTCTCTCTTTCTGTTTCGCTTTGGATGCTGTCATCCCGGTTCGTCCCACCAACTGGCAACCTGAGAAAATAATGTTAGATTCACCTGCCTGGCTAACCTGAAGGCTCTCATTGCTTGTGTTTCTGTGGGTTTTGAGTTTTGGTGGGGTTTTCTGTGCATATTTTTGGGGGAGGTCCGATTTGGGCAGCTTTGACAGCTGAGCACATTGCAACTGACAGAGCAGCATCAGGAATTCACAGAAGACTATTCGTGTTCCCGTAGCCAGAGGCAGCGGAGAGGAGGGCAGTAAGCTCTCGCAGCCTTCTGGAAACTCATGTAACGGAACTGCTCCAGAAGGGTTTGCTGCTGCTTTCTGTTTTTTTTAGGGTAAACAAGCCCTGTCTTTTTTTTTTTTTGGAGGGGGAGTGCTTCTTGGGCAGAGGCGGACACAGCAGTAGCAGCCGCAGCAGCAGCTGGATTGCCCTCCCTCTTCGGGTGTTCAAGTGGCCTCTCGTCTTGGGTGCCAGCAAGCGATTAAACTAATTAACAGACTCATGGGATTGCTAAACCGCCCGCTCGTGGATTAACCCAGAGAGAGAAACGCCAGCTGCTCCTTACAGGAATTCCAGGGAAGACGAGGCTACCACGGAAGAGGAGGAGGAGGAGGAGGAAAACCCATGAAGGGGATTTAGAAGGAAAAGAGGTATGTGCAACATACCGTAAGAATTGCAAATAAACGGGCGTGTGTTTGAGTCTGCTCCAGAAAAGGGCTTGGTTGGATCTATCCAGAGGCTGAAAAGTTATGTAGCAAAAAAGCCAGTTCAAACGCCAGCTGTGCTTTCCTCTGTTTTCTCTTTAAAGGTGCTGATGAAACATAATTTTTGCTTTATGGCTTGAAGTATATCTTGTGAAAGCTCCCATTTGCAGCTGGTTATTTTTAAATCGGGCTCTTCAGAAGGTTGCTCAGGTTAACTTTCCTTGCCACATAATGCCGCAGGTATACTTACCTGCTGCTGCTGCTGCTGCTGCTGCTTATCCTTTGCGGTTTTCCCTCCTGTTGCGACTTCTGTTTGCAATCAGAATTAATCTGTCTTGATTAAATCTGGAAGGTATATTAGAACTCCGACTGCATTCAGCAGCGGCAAGGTGAAAAGTCAGCAGAGACAGTGCAACAAGCCGATAACAGCCCCGGCTTAACAGCGTATGGGTGGGGGAGAGTGTGGGGAGGAAACCCAGCTAATCTAGGACTAACACCAATTTATCGGTGCTTTGATTTCCAGTGTGGTTTTGCTTTTGGAGCTTTCAGCTCCAATGCAAAACTGGATGGGGTTTTGGGCAAAACATTGTTTACGATTTCGCCTGAGATTAGGTTCTGGCCCGAGGCAAACAGGGTTCTGTCCAAAACCACTAAACACTTCATCGGGAGGAAAATGTTTCAGAATCGAAATCAGCAAAATGTTAAGGCATCCTGTGTGCCAGCATGAAAAGTTTTTTTTTTTTTTAAATCCAGTCCCAAAATAATTCTCTATAGCAAGGAGAAATAGGAAAGTTTTTTTTAATATAGGAAAAGGATACTTTGTGCTGAATTGTAAGCAGATTGCTATAATCAAATGTGTATTGCAAGTTGCTCTCTGTGTGTGAGATGTCATATGTACACAAACACACACACAATAGATGGGGTAAAAGTTCTTGTAGGGAGGTCTTTTTTAACCAGACTTTTGATTTGTGTGGAGTTTGCAGGTTATACATTTTAAGGGATCACCTTGTATTTACGGAGAATAGATGCGGTTAAAATAAACTTTTTTTTTAAATGCACATGCAAAATATCTGCTTAGTACTGCATTTTGGCAGGATCTTGGGACTGTGAGAGGGGGCGGGTGGGCGGGAAAGATTGCAAATGATACTAATAACTAAAATATGGCTTTGAAATAAAAGGCAGCTGGGACTGTTAAATATTAGATTGCTCAACCGCGTCTTTCCCATGGCAGCAGCTTTTGGCAAATGACTTTCCACACTCAGAGCCTTTATTTTTGGAATGGTCTTGGCAAAGACAAATGCCCAAATTATATCGGTGTGCGTGCCGTTCTTGTGAATGAATGAATAAGTAAACACATTGCAAGAAGACCAATTAGCATCTATCTCTGTTGTGCACCGGTCAATAGTATCTCATCAAATATGTATTAATAAAGGATTCCCTTTTTGAAAGGACATTAAAAGACAGAGAATGATGGCCTGAGACCTAGTAGGTGGTATTATTCTACTCTCTCTGTTGGCACTTTCTATCCAATCCCCTGCCCCATTCCTCTTTATCTCTCAAGTGCACACCCTTGTTACACATGGCAGAACTCCATCTTTGACTCCCTGCTCAGCAAAGAGCAGATCTACATGTCTTTTGGGATCTTTAGGGTCTCCTCGCAAAATTCACATGAATACTTAAAGTGCCTTAAAGGTAAAGGGACCCCTGACCATTAGTTGCGGACGACTCTGGGGTTGCGGTGCTCATCTTGCTTTATTGGCCGAGCGAGCTGGCATACAGCTTCCGGGTCATGTGGCCAGCATGACTAAGCCGCTTCTGGCGAACCAGAGCAGTGCACGGAAACGCTGTTTACCTTCCTGCTGGAGCGGTACCTATTTATCTACTAGCACTTTGATGTGCTTTCGAACTGCTAGGTTGGCAGGAGCAGGGACTGAGCAATGGGAGCTCACCCCGTTGCAGGGATTCGAACCACCGACCTTCTGATCGGTAAGCCCTAGGCTCTCTGATTTAACCCACGGCGCCACCCGCCTTACGCAGAGTTAAATAACTTCCCCATTTATTCCCAGTAATATTTTATTGTTTATTTCCCACCTTCCTTCCACCATGGAAGCAGACATTGGGTTCCCCAGGTGATTTCGCCCATATTTCCTGCTTGGCTTCGGCCGGGTGGCTTGAATTGCATTCCTTTAGCAGCTCTCCAAGGTGTGGCCAGCAGAGGTCTACCTGGGACGGCAGGGACTGAGCCTGGGACCTTGTGCATGAGAAACACGTGCTCTGCCACTGAGCTAGGCCCCTTCTTGTGTGCTTAATTAATGCCATCCATGTGTGGGGTTGATGATCCCATATTCATCAGCATTCAGGGCAGGATGTGGGGCAGGAATGGGGAACCCGTGTCCCACCAGATGTCGTTAGGCCTGTGACCCCCATCAGCCTGGGATGATGGGAGCTGAAGTCCAGCAACATATGGAGAGTCACATATTCCTCATCCACAATGTGGGGAATTGTAGAAGTGTTCTTAGCCTATTGTCAAAGAGCAAGGTGGCAGTAAATCACACCATTCAAAGTTGGAGTTAACTCTTGATTAGCAAAAACAAGCAATAAATCTCAACATCATAGCTTGAAATGAGACTTAGTTGTGTGTCCCTCTCTCTGTGTTTGTTTTTTTCTTAAAGTGCTGAGGTCTGGTATATTGAGCAGGTGCTGTAAGCCTGGGAATAATTTTCAGTAATCCTGTTTCTGCCATGCGCTCCCTGTATGGCTTTAATTGTGGTTTCAATTAGTTTTGAAATGCTCCATTATGCCCAGCAAGACAGTGTTAAAATGCCACTGTGCTTTCCCACAGTTTGGCTGTGTGCTTGCCACCTTATTTTGCAGGTTTGCAGAAATATAAATTCGCCACGTTTTTGCACCTTGTGAACAAAAACTGCAAGATAACTTTTAACATTTCTTGGTCTGGTCTGATTTCCAGGACTGGTTTACATGCAGCAGAGAGAGACTCTTGCTCTTGGGGGTGGGACCAATCTCAGCAGTGGAGAATCTGCTTTGCGTGAAGAAGGTTCAATCGCTGGCATTTCTACGTAGGGCTGGATGAGACCCCTGCCTGATACTCTGAAGAGCCACTGCCAGTCAGTGTAGAGACAATTCTGTGCTAGAAGGACTTGGCTTAAGGCATCTTCCTATGCTTCTATGCCAGCATTGAACACTGCTTTCCCCGCTGAGCTATAGCCTTACCCATTCATCAATGTACACCAGTTCATTTCATTGGTTACACAACATTTAGATCACAGGCAGCTGACTTCAAGCATTGTTTTACAAGTTCTCCGAGTGGTGTGTTTGATCTGTGATATCTCACTCTCACATGCAGACATTGTGATAGATCAGTATATTGTGATGGTGACATATCATGAAACTGAAAAGCAGATATCGCCCACCCCTACTGTTCACCTCTACATACTTCCATCCTTACTTTACACATCCCAATATATTGGTATACCACAATGTTTAGCTGGTGACATATTGCCGTTTTGGAAACCAGATATCACCCAGCCCTAGTTGTAGGTCTTATTCCACTCTGGCAGAAGCACTCAAGAAGGGTGCAAAGCAGGGTTGGTGACAGGTGTGAACTGGGAGGGTGTGTGGCCTGGGGAGAGACTGAAACCCAGACAGAGTGGCCCAGAGGGCCATAATTGAGCACACTAAGATTCTCCATTCCTGGCCTAAAGGACTTGGATGTCCTAGTATCCTTTGCTGGGAGAGACAACTTCTTGAGACAACCAGGCACAGGGCCTTCTTAGTAGTGGCACCCACCCTGTGGAATGCTCTCCCATCAGATGTCAAGGAGACGAGTAACTATATAACCTTGAGAAGACATCTGAAGACAGACCTGTACAGGGAAGCTGTTTAAGGTTTAAGGTTTTATTATGTTTTTATATATGTATGTTGAAAGCTGCACAGAGTGGCTGGGGCAACCCAGTCAGATGGGCGTGGTCGGGATACAAAATAACAACAACAACAATAATAATAATATCTGGAAATATTAGGTGGGGAAGAAACAAGTTCCCCATCCCCAAGATAGGCAGTACTGAGCTGGATGGACCAATAGTTGGACTTGGTCTAAGGTCGCTTCCCATGTTCCCATGACTCAGGCTTGCAGATAGCCACTCGCCTATGGCAAGTAGTGACTTTTAAAGACAAAGTTGAAGGGGAAGCATTTGTAGATTGAAAGTTCTGCTTCTTTCCTTCTGACCATTGATGTGCCCCAAAATCAGCTCAGTGGACCCCAAGTAGCACAAATTAATGCAACAGAGATCTGATGACAAGAGCTGTTGGTTTTCTGCACCTTTTAACTCCCGTCTCGCAGTGACAGAACGAAGAACGCAGTGCAGGCAGTGAACCCCGCCTTGCACGTCTGTTGGTAGCAAATTGAGTTAAATTGGCTGGTCCGGGGACATCGTTGCTCTCTTTCCTCCCTTGGAGCTGTGTTGAGCTTGGCAGTAAGTGGAGTGGAAGTTAAGCACTAATCATCCATCTTTAATGATGGGCAATTTGTGCTAGATGAAATTTGTGCTTTGCTTAGGCTCTGTCTGGCTGATAAGGGAGGGGGGCAAATTAAAGACCCTCTATCACCCAGTGCCAGGGTGACAGTTATTGCGCAGAAATGTGGAAGGAGTTCTGCCTTCTCAGTATATGAATGAAACAGAGAACCTCAGGAATTACTGGCAGGCCAAGTCCCAATGAGTTGCTTTTCTTACGCATGCCATGGATCCGGCAGGAGAAAGCCGCACACTCTCCCAAGATCCTTCTGTGCTCTTTTAGACATTCTTCTGTGCTCTTTTAGTACAAATATTTATTTAGAAAGTTACAACTTCCTGGTTTCAGTGCCATCGGCCAGTGACCCTGAGATAAGTGTGATTAAGTGAGCTGAAACGATTTTCGCCATTGGTTCAGAGGTGGACTAAATTCCTTTGGAATCTTGCCCTTTAAACCGCGGCATCGTTAGAGCTGCTTTAGAGTTCCTTCTGATATGGTCACCAGGAATCAAACATCTCAGAAATGATACCATGGAAAAGGGCACTCAAATTGATAAAATACAGTCAAATTAATTGTCACGGCAGGGGTTTGGAGCCCTTTCCGTATCAGGAAAGGGATTTTTAGTTTATAAAAAAGATGTCTGGATAAATAAGACAGCAAGAGTCATTCACTGCCGAGTTGATATATCAAGGCTACACAAAAAGAGGTTTGGAGTTCCTAATATTATTTGGTATTATTATTATATACAGGTGAAACTCGGAAAATTAGAATATCGTGGAAAAGTTCGTTTATTTCAGTAATTCAACTTAAAAGGTGAAACTAATATATGAGAGAGATATGTCAAGCCTTTATTTGTTATAATTGTGATGATCATGGCGTACAGCTGATGAAAACCCCAAATTAACAATCTCAGAAAATTAGAATATTAAATGAAATCAGCAAAACAAGGACTGCAAATAGAGCAATATTGGACCTCTGAGAAGTCGAAGCATGCATATGCACTCAGTTTGGGCCCCTTTTGCATCAATTACTGCCTCAATGCGGCGTGACATGGATGCTATCAGACTGGGGACTGGGAGTGGCCGCCAGGACCAAATAACACCGGTCCTGAGAGATCTGCATTGGCTCCCAGTACGTTTCAAAGTGTTAGTGCTGACATTTAAAGCCCTAAATGGCCTCGGTCCAGTATACCTGAAGGAGCGTCTCCACCCCCATCGTTCAGCCCGGACACTGAGATCCAGCGCCGAGAGCCTTCTGGCGGTTCCCTCATTGCGAGAAGTAAGGTTACAGGGAACCAGACAGAGGGCCTTCTTGGTAGTGGCACCGCCCTGTGGAATGCCCTCCCTTCAGATGTGAAGGAATAAGCAGCTATCCTATTTTTAAAAGACATCTGAAGGCAGCCCTGTTTAGGGACGTTTTTAATATTTAATGCTGTATTGTTTTTTTAACACTCAATTGGGAGCTGCCCAGAATGGCTGGGGAAATAATAATAATAATAATAATAATAATAATAATTTGTAGGAAGTAAATAGATCCTGTTTGTGTGTGTCTATAGTAAGTACTCGCAGCCGCATACGAAGATCCTGCTTTTTCAATTGGATGTATTTTGGCTGGGAAACATTCCTGAGCTAACTCCCAGTGGTCTGTAGCCAGCAACTTCAAAGTGCCTTGGAAAATGTCCTATGAAAATCAGTAAAAGGAAAAGGGAGTGGGGGGAATTTGTTAAAGGTAATAAAAAGACTGCCCTGCCTCTTTTTCTAAACTCAATTTCCTACAAATAAGATAGAGAAGCCCCCAAGAGCACCTTAAAACCCAGCTGATTCAATCCTTCAGAATGGTTAGTTATTCCAAAAAGCTGTTGGGGTAGGAAGCTGTGAAACTCTTTACCCTGCTCTGAAGTCAGAAGTCTGGGGCAGCCAATGCGTTATCTCAAGCTATTCTCGGTGGGGTGACTTCAAAAGAAGCCCCCATATGCATTCTTACTGGGTGTTGGGGTTGTTTTCCAGAAGCAGCTGTTAGATGCTCCAAATGTTGCTTCACAGCTGCAAATTCAATTTTCTCTAGTAAGATCATGCAAGCTTTAAAGAAGTCCAGCTGCTTTTAAAGGACAGCTATGGACTGCAGTTGAGTAAGATCTGGGCAGGGAGAAATTCAGCGGCAATTTTACACTGCCTCCTTCCAGAATAGGTACAGCAGATCACTATTCCTAGATCCCAGCACTTAAAATTTCTGCAGACGACCCATATGTTGAGCATCTATCCTGATTTACTTGCACAAAGTCTTATCCAGTCTTTATTTTGTGTTTATTCTGAAACGTTTGTGGAAAGGTTATACAACAACGAGCAGTTGTCCTGATTTGCTTGCTTATTCATCTTCCTGTTTTACCCCACACTTTTCAATGCATTTCCCTGTCACTTTCCTAACTGCAAAAAGTCAGTTTATTAATGGATTGTTGCAATAGAACAGCAGGGCACTTTAATCCACTTTAATTGCACCAATCTAATTTCTAGGTATGCCCTGGTTCCCTCCTTAAGACTGAGGATTATGTGACCAGGTGTGTGATTCCCTTTGCCTCTGCTCTTGGAAAAGTAGACATCAAAGGAGCTGGTTTTTGGCTCAGGCTTTTGCATCACCTGCTAGCTTTCTGTCTGTGCAGAGCTTTCTTTTTTGCCATCCCAGCATGCAGTTCTATCTTTCCCAATGCAGGGCAATCTACAACAATTTTATAAGGAGCCCTGTGCTTTTTTGCTTATTGAAAAACAATAAACGTTTATAGCAAGAAGTGGTAGCTATGTGTACACCATACATCTAAAGCCCCTCCACCCAAGAATTCTGGGAAGCGCAGTTTACCCCTCACATCTCAGTTTAAAGGAAAATTAAAAATTGGGAGCAGCAGGGGGCATCAACAGGCTCCTAAAAGGGTGTAATTCATTTAGAACGGCAAGTAATTAGGCAGCATATAAATGCCTTAAATTAAATATATACATAAAATAAAGGGGGTGTTGTGGTGCTCATGTTAGGGAAACAGGAATAGGCAGTACTGAGTTGGGTGAGATGATCTACCTACCCAGGTTCCAGCTGAATATGTGTGCGTTATGATGGTTTCATTATGCTCCTTCAACTCCCGTAGAAAACTCTATAGTCTGTCTTGAGCCCTACGGTAAAGGTAAAGGGACCCCTGACCATTAGGTCCAGTCATGACCTACTCTGGGGTTGCAGCGCTCATCTCGCTTTATTGGCCAAGGGAGCCGGCATACAGCTTCCGGGTCATGTGGCCAGCATAACTAAGCCGCTTCTGGTGAACCAGAGCAGCGCACAGAAACGCCGTTTACCTTCCCACCGGAGTGGTACCTATTTATCTACTTGCACTTTGACATGCTTTTGAACTGCTAGGTTGGCAGGAGCAGGGACCGAGCAACGGGAGCTCACCCCGTCGCGGGGATTCGAACTGCCGACCTTCTGATCGGCAAGTCCTAGGCTCTGTGGTTTAACCCACAGCGCCATATTTTAAAGCTTGAGAGAGACCATAGTTTTTTACGTGCATCAAAAGAGGTATGAGAGAGTTGCTGTTGCTCCTGATATAGACCCTCGTTTCTTTGATGTCCCATTTTTGCTGTCGGTTAAAGAGGTTTGGCAATGGTTATTTTATTTTTTTTGGAAGAGTCTTGAGTTTGCGCCATCATGCAATGAGGATGCTTCTCTTGTGCCTCTGCCGCCGTAACAACTGTCATCTGTCTGCAGCCTAAGTGGCTGTGATAAATGGCTGCTACAGTCACAATATTTGTGAATGGGTGATGGCTGCATTCAGGAATCGCACAAAGAGAGGACTTTTTGTTTTGCTACAGGGAGCGTCTGCCAAATTCCTCGTTTTCAGAGAGATCGACATCTGATGTGCAGAGACTCGGTATTATGTTTGGCTGGAGGAGGTTTTACAGCTCTGTAATGAGATACCGATGTATATAAGAGTAACAGATCTCTGAGAGCAGAAGTGTGCAGCCAAGTCACGTTCTATGGAGATTTTTGTGCAGCGAATAAGTAGAAGCTCAGGGAGCCAAGAGAGTAAGGGGCAAGATTCAGCAGGCAAGAGGAAGAAATGGGGCCTTTTGGCTTCGAGTGTGGATGCACATAGTTTTGATCTGTGCATCACTGTGGGTGCATGTGCTCACATAATCTCATGACAAGATTTCCAGGCATGGGGATTTGCCAGCATACCCTGGCCCGATTTACGCATTTATTTTCCTTCCATGCAAGCAGTCCCAAGCGGTGACTGGGCACATACAGGGATACAGTGGTACCTTGGTTCTCAAACGGCTTAGTTGTCGAACAAATTGGCTCCGAATGCCGCAAACCCAGATGTAAGTGTTTCAGTTTGTGAACGTTCGACGCGGCTTCCACTTGAGTGCAGGAAGCCTTGGTTTTCGAACGTCGAATAGACTCCCAGAACGGATTAAGTTCGAGAACCAAGGTACCACTGTATGGAGTTAATTAAGTGAAAGATTTGTGCAGCTGTTCAATTGCAGGAACTGTACAGGGCAGGGGTGCAAAACCTCTCACCCATGGGCCACATTGGACCTAGCAC
The DNA here is from genome assembly GCF_965153285.1 of Podarcis tiliguerta. NCBI lineage: Eukaryota > Metazoa > Chordata > Lepidosauria > Squamata > Lacertidae > Podarcis > Podarcis tiliguerta. The sequence continues at coordinate 47,947,677 of NC_139544.1, forward strand.
AAACCCATAGGTGTCAACTTACAGATTTGAAAATAAGGGACCAGCAGCCTTGAAAATAAGGGACCAGCAGCCAAAATAAGGGACCTGCAGCATCACCTGTTCCAGGCACTCCAGTCTTCCTGTCCTCCAGCAGTCTGGTCAAACTCATGCTGGTAGCTTTGAGAACACTGTCCAACCAACTTTGTAACCAGAGGTTCAACTGAATAGAATCTGAAGCACATGCACCACAAGGCCTATGCAGCCTCAACTTAAGATGGCTCCCCGGCCTGGCTTTGCACTGCAAAGTTTGCAGCAGCACGTGCAACAAAATGGCGTCCAGCATTCAAAAAACCCCTCAGCTTGTATTAACTAGTCACACACAAGGCATGCAAGCTCTACCCCCCAGTCGTTCTTAGACTTCTTATTGGGTGAGCAACACAACCAAGCAACACAGTTGGGGCCTCCCTCCTCCCTGGCCGTCAGGGAGGGAGGGAGAGGTGCTGCTTCCTTTGAAATTTAAGATACATCATTTAAGGGACATTTAAGGGACATCCATCAATAAGGGACAGCAGCGGGACATGGCGCTGAAATAAGGGACTGTCCCTTCAAATAAGGGACACTTGACAGCTGTGCACAAACCACACCCACCTGCCCATTCGTGACATCTTATGTGACAACAGGTAAGGGACAGGTAGAGATATGGTTGTCTTTACAAGCTCTGCATGGGTGCTTTCAAATCTTGATCTTCACCTGACACTGTTGTGATGTTGGATGATTGGCAGCAGGGTAGTTCCACCCAGCTGTTAAACCTGAACTGCAGGGGGCAAGGGAAATAAGAATCTGACCCTCTGTTGAGATCAGGCTCCCTACCCCGATGCAGATACCTAATCACAGGTATTTGCACATTCTGTGGGTGGTGGAATTGGTAAAATACAACTAGGAGAATGGATGTCTGAAACGATCAGTTCTTTCATCAGATGAGGTAAAGGACCCCTGGGTGGTTAAGTCCAGTCAAAGGCGGCTATGGGGTGTGGTGCTCATCTCACTTTCAGGCCGAGGGAGCCGGTGTTTGTCCACAGAGAGCTTTCTGAGTCATGTGGCCAGCATGACTAAGCCGCTTTTGGCGCAATGGAACACCGTGAGGGAAACCAGAGCACACAGAAATACTGTTTACCTTCCCACCACAGCAGTACCTATTTATCTCCTCACACTGGTGTGCTTTCGAACTGCTAGGTTGGCAGGAGCTGGGACAGAGCAATGGGAGCTCACTCCGTCGTGGGAATTCGAACCTCCGACATTCTGATCGGCAAGCTCAAGAGCCTCAGTGGTTTAGACCACAGTGCCACCTGCGTCCCCTCAAATGAATGAGATAAGGATACCCAGAGTGGCATGTGTTCCATGCCAGTTTGCCACAGAAGTATGAAAACTTGGTTGCAGGAGTTTGACTAGATGAGCTGTTGGGTCCCTTCCAATTCTACAATTCTGTGATTCTAATTGGACTTTAACACAGAGATGTTATTTCAAATTTCTAACCATTACGACTTTAGGAAGGAGCTACAAAGCTTGTGGGCAATGTCATGTGCAACCTCAGACCCAAGAGGGACTGAGCAAGGTGTTGTCACCAGGCAATGGAGTTTAACCACTCTACATTATTACAGGTTCTTTCTCTTGCCTCTCATTTCTTCCCAGTCTACATATCCCTCTTTCTATTCGATTAAAAAATAATGCGTGTTTCAGAAACTTGAGTCTTGGAAGCAAATGATGATTAGCCCAAATAATCCAATGGGCGTATACTTACAAATGTGCCCCCCACCTTAATGTAGAATTTAATTTAATATTTATTTTTGTGCAAAACTGGGAGATAAACAGGTAGATCAAACGGTTGGTTTTCGGGGTAGCGTGAGGAAAAGAGAGGTCACAGCCCCAGGGAGACTTACAATCTGAACTTCGATAGCAAGGGAGGAAATATTGGTTAATGTCTGAAGTCTCTAAAATAGCTGTATGTGTGAAACATTGTGATGTCAGGTTCTGTTTTATAAAGCCCATTGACATGCAGAATATGCTTAGTTTATCCCAACTGAATGCATTAACCATAGTATTGCAATATTCATAAGTATATGCTTTCCTGCGGAAAGTTGGAGGGAGGCAGTTTTTCCTCATTTAACAGAGCCTGCAACATAGTGGCTTCATTAAAAGCCTTGCTTTCTGTGTTAACACTTGCATTTCTGGTCTGCATGAGTAAGGTAAATGGATTACCGAACAAAAGTTTCTCCCCCTCCCCAATGATGTCACCTAAACTTTGCTTGCAAACCTGCTCCTTCTGCTTCCTTGTGGCTTATTTCTCCTTAATAACCTGCCCAAATTCAAACTCACTCCTGTCATAGCCCCACACTGGCAAATCTAGATGACTTTTCAGTGCAATTATGATGCAATGCAATACCCTGTTTTCACTGGAACTTGGAGAACAACACACACGAAAGCTGGACAATTTTAATCCTGAAGCATCAATAGTCCTGTGTTTGGGACCTTTCCTGCTGTCAGGAGACCCTCAAGACGGGATGGGTTGTGGGCATGCCATCGAATGTCAAAGAGTTCAGCAACTACATTATATAATTTTTCATAGACATCTGAAGGCAGCCCTTTTTTGGGAAGCTTTTAATGGTTTTTGTTGTTACTGTTTTCCCTGTATTTTTGTTGGAAGCTGGGCTCAGAGTGGCTAACAACAATAAAAGTAACACAGAGTTCTAAAATCAATTCATTCTAAAATCAATTCAGAATCAAATTAATGGCAACCATTGGGCTAGAGTTCTTTGAGGATTACCAAAGGAGGGAGTCAGGCTGTGCCTTGGCCAAAGGCCTGGTGGAACAGCTCTGTCTTGCAGGCCCTGCGGAAAGATGTCAAATCCCGCAGGGCTCTAGTCTCTTGTGACAGAGAGTTCCACCAGATCGGGGACACAGCCGAAAAAGCCCTGGCTCTGATTGAGGCCAGCCTAATCTTCCTGTGGCCCGGGACCTCCAAGATGTTTTTGTTTGAAGACCATAAGGTCCTCCGTAGGAAATACCGGGAGAGGCGGTCCCATAGGTACGAGGGTCCTAGGCTTTAAAGGTTTAAACCAGCACCTTAAACCTGATGCTGTATTCCACCAGGAGCCAGTGCAGCTGGTATAGCACAGGGTGAATGTGATCCTGCGGCGGGATGGGTGGGGTACAATAAATAAATTATTATTGTATTATTATTTTGTTTCCTCAGATGCACGGTTCACACGTTCAGTCTGCTGTAATCAAGCATAGGAAAGCAGGGAAGACACATACATGCACGAGACCTTTAACTAATTAAACAATCTTTGGCCTTTTAAACTGCAACTTAACCTGGTACAGCAATAAACCCGCTAGCACGTTTGCAAAGCTAAGCAGGGTCTGGCATGGATTCAAATTGTTTCGGGGGCTGTGTGTTGAGTCTCCTGCATTGCAGGAGATTGGGCTAGGTGACCCTTGGGATCCATTCAGATCTACAATTCTATGGTTCTGTCTGGGGAGGGAGAGATAGTGCTTGATTGGTTATTCTGTTATGCATTTTTGTGCTATTATAATGTAAACTACCCTTTGATCTTTGGATGAAAAGCGGTATAGAAATTTGATTGGTAATAATAATTGCAGAGATTAGAAATGTAGTGGTAGTGAGGCTTTCAGGGTATGGTGCTGTGAATAAGGAAATTGGTGTCCCTAGCAGTGCGGTGCCCGTCATATTTGCCGTCATAATCAAGTGCCAAACGTTCTTCTATTGGAGTGTCATCCAAATTGGCAGTCTGGTGGCAGGAGTTGCCTGCAGGGTGTCAGCCGCAAATAACACAATAGCATTAAACCTCACTATCAGCCGCTCAGGTGTGACAGCTGCTTTTTCTGCGCAGCAGAGTCTGGGATTTGGCCAAAGCAAGAGCTTGCCATGTTGAATGAGTACCCTGCGATGCTCCAGAAATCTGTAATGAGAGTATCAACATTCTGTCACAGTTTATGAAAATGTATATGCGAATCAATGGTTCTGAATCATTCCCCAGCATGCTGGAGGGAACATTTTTTTGCGGTTTTTTTTTTAATCCCCTCCTTTTTTTAATTGGTTGAGATGAAAGGCTGTGCTAATTGATGTTGCTATATTGAGGCTGCAATAATGGACTTGTGTAATGCTGCTGCAATCTTTTTTACTTTGCGTTAGATATGAGAGAGCTTTTTAAAAACATCATTCTCCCAACACCCATCTTGAGATAGAAGTTCCCTTGAAGATGACAAAGCTGGAATCTGACCAGTGTCAGATCCCTAACGTTGCCCATTTCGGTTGTGGAATACAATTCACCTGCTGTGAAAATTTCAGCTATATACTTACAGAATTTAGCCTTTAAACATTGTAAAATTAAGGATGGGCAAACCTGTCAATGTTGGTTGCTCTCAGGTTCTCATTTTTCCAGCCGTGAGTGCAGTCTGTCCCATTTCCAACATTAATTTTCATTTTTTTTATTAAAAAAGAGCATAAAAACAAAATATTGAGCGAATGTTGATGTGCATTTTGCATAATTAACACATTTCTGAACGCTTCTTTCTCCCAAGAGCAATAGGCCCACTTTACAAAGTGTTTCAGAACAGTGCAGTCTTTAGCAGGAAGGAAGTGTGCTTGTTATGATTGCCACCTCCCCATCTGTTAGCCCAGGCATCCCCAACCTTTGGCCCTCCAGATGTTTTGGACTACAATTCCCATCATCCCTGACCACTGGTCCTGTTAGCTAGGGGTCATGGGAGTTGTAGGGCCGCAGGCTGAGGATGCCTGTGTTAGCCTGTTGCAGAATGTTAGCCTGTTGCAGCAAAAGCAACTAAAGGGTCTTATGGCACTTAAAAGACTAACAGATTTATTCTGGCTTTTATAGACTGGAGTCCACTTCATCAGATGTATGAAGTCTTTAGAGGCAAGTTAGTAGCTAGAAAATTGCCAGGCAAGAGAACTCTGAGGTATTAAACTGTCTGTTGCGGATAACGCTGAGAGGTTCACGTACAAGTGGAAATCTGTGGGAAAATTCAGACTGGCCACAACCATTGGCTCAGTGAAATATATTCTCTTGTTTTCTGTGCCCAAACAGAGCTGGGTCTGCCAGGCGTAGATCTAATTAGTGCCAGTTGGGTTGTGGGAATTCCTGGTGGGTGAGGCTATGAGTAAGGTTCTCTGCTGCCCTTTATTCCCTGAATGCTGGGCTCCGTTGGTTTGGTGGTCTTCCCAAAACAATTGCTCACTGTTTCCTCCAAAATAAGCCACAAAGTTCACCACAGGAATCTTGGCACGATGCAGACGGGCTTAATTCTTTTCGTAGGTGGGGCGAAAATTTCATTCTAGTCGAAAGTCGAATGATGGGTCTTGTTGTGAGCCACCCGAGAGCATAGCAATGAGTGTGGAATTTGCAATTCCTAGGTAGGAACCCTTGCCTTCGCTTTTACCCTTAGGGGAGCTCCTGCGCTTCTCAATTTCATGCTGCTGCAAGGTATTTGCATCTGATGCGCGCGCACTCGCTTTCCATTACAAAAAGGGGCGCATGCTTAATTAGCGCTCTCTGAATGTGTAAATACACCTTGGCCTCTGAATCCTGGAAATGCTGTAAGCAACAGACTGAAAAATTTTAAATGGTTATCTCTGAACAGAGGATGTTAAAAGAAGAAGAAGGAGGAAACACTTCAAAGACACTTCCTAAGTCTGTAAAAGCTGCAATTTCACAAGTAAACATTCGCCTTGAGGTTTGGGGAGCTTGATAGACAGCTTCATAATAGTGGATATGAGGCTGAATCCTGATCTGAATGGAACAGTTTGTGGAGTATAGTATTGGCAGGCAGGTGAGAGCGTTCATCAGGAGGTTCAACTCTGTCTCCTAGGGCTTGACTTGGGATAAAGGTATTTTTCTTAATGACACTAAATGTGTCCAATAGCTTACCAGTACAGTGGTACCTCGGGTTAAGTACTTAATTCGTTCCAGAGGTCCGTTCTTAACCTGAAACTGTTCTTAACCTGAAGCACCACTTTAGCTAATGGGGCCTCCCGCTGCACCACCGCCGTGCAATTTCTGTTCTCATCCTGAAGCAAAGTTCTTAACCCGGGGTACTGTTTCTGGGTTAGCGAAGTCTGTTACCTGAAACGTATGTAACCCGAGGTACCACTGTACCAGGATGTTTTAAATTGCTATAAGCTTTGTTAGCCACTTTGACCATTAAAAAGAAAAGTGGAAAAGTGGAATAAAAATACCTGGAACTATTTGAAATGTATCGGAGGCATTATTTCTTTGAGCCCCAGCTTCCTTGTTTTTCAAATGGAAACAGTCTTGCTTTCATATTGCAAAGCCTAGGGTGACAATCACCCATGGAAGACGTGATATTAGGTCAAGGCTATGTCATTGCCAGAGCTTTGCAGTCAAGTGTATTTATAACTGGGCTTTTGTTCATGTCTTGCTTTGGCAATTGTAGACAAGGCTGACTTAAAGGTAGCGCCAGCACACTTTGGGGCAGATGAGAAACAGATTGCTTGTGTGTGGGAGAGAAAAAATAATGATCTCTGGTCTGATTGCTGTAGGAATGCTTTTAATACTTGGCCGGGAAATAATAATAATCCGCTCTTAACAGGTATGTTAAATACATAGGACACAATCCAGCCAAAATTGAATGCAAAAACGTAAGAACTGTCTTGCTAGATCAGACAGGGCTCATCAAACCCAGCACGCTATTCCTCAGGGCAGCCAACTTTCCGACGCTGACACGCAGCCACTGAGGAAAGTTGCTTTCCTTCATTGTCTCATCCTCAGCAATGGTATTCTGAGGTAAACTGCTTCTGGCCAGGGAGGTTCCACTTTACCTATCATGGCTGATAGCCATCAAGGACTCAGTCCTCGATTTACACACTTACCTTTGAGAAAGGACCCTTGAACATGCTGGTTTCCAGAGAGGAGCTTCCACCCTCTTTACTCCTCCTGGAGCTTTTCAGGTCAGAGCAGGTCTGCAACCGAGCCACCGTCTGGCTTAGAGTGTTGTCCAAACCGGGAGTCATGATTAAGGTCTTTCTTCTTTCCCACACCCTATAACTGTCATACAAACTTGGCTACCGATTGTGGCTACTGGACCATTCTTGGACTAGAGTAACCTGGCATAAAGTCTTCATGCTCTGGTGACCTCCCATCTGGACCACTGCAATGTGCTGTACGTGGGGTTCCCCTTGAAGGCAGTCCAGAAGCTAGTGAAAAATGCAGCTGGTAAGTGGGGCAGCCCGATGAGACCATGTGCCGCCAGTTCTGAAAGCATTGCATTGGGTGCCAATGACCTATTGGGTGGATTGACCTCATCTTGCTCTATAGGCCGAGGGAGCTGGCATTTGTCTGCAGACAGCTTCTGGGGGATGTGGCCAGCATGACTAAGCCGCTTCTGGTGAACCAGAGCAGCACATGGAAATGCTGTTTACCTTCCCACCGGAGTGGTACCTATTTATCTACTTGCACTTTTGGACATGCTTTCGAACTGCTAGGTTGGTAGGAGCAGGGACCGAACAATGGGAGCTCACCCTGTTGCAGGGATTCGAACCGCCGACCTTCTGATCGGCAAGCCCTAGGCTCTGTGGTTTAGACCACAGCGCCACCCGTGTCCTAGTACTAGTAAATAAATGGTCCTAAATGGCTTGGGACTAGAGTAGCTGAAAGAGCATCTTCCTCAGCAGGTGATGCTACTGGAGGCTGCTCAGATGGAGTTGACAGGGCCTTTTCAGTGGCAGATGTGGTGAGGTGTGCCTGCCTGTCTCCTTCATTATTGACTTTTAGGAGAAATTTAAAAGCTTTCCTGTTTCCCCACTGTGTTTTTGCAGCTGGTGCCTCTGATCCTCAATTCTCTCTCGCCCATGGAGGATCACAAAGAACTAGCTTTGTAGGACACCATGGAAGAAAGACGAACACTCTGCCAAATGTCACCTTTCTGGTGTTTTGCACTGGCAGACTTACCTTTCCTGCACCGCAAAGTGATCAAGCCTCTCTCCTCCTCCTTCTTTGTACTATCAAGAATATTTCCAGCTGCATATTCTTCAGCTTAGTCCAGGGCACATCTCCAAGCACTGGCAAGAGAGCACTTACAGACCATCTGCTTTCCATTTTGGAGACTTCAAAAGGAGAAGGAGCCAGAGAAGAGGCTCTGCCTATAAAACCGTGAAAGGGAACGAAGGAGGATGAGCAGATCTTTAAAGCACCAAAACAGGTTGCCCCAAGAAGCTCGTCCTTCTGTGTGGCCACTAAAGGTTTTGTGTGTCCCCCCATAAGGCTTATCCATCAAGAACCTATACTACAGGATAAAACTGTGAAAGATGTCAAGAGTCACCGTGGAGGAACGACTGGAGTGTCAGACTAGAAGCTAGGAGACTAGGGTCACATCCTCACTCAGACATAAAGCTCATTGGGTGACCTTGGGCCAGTCGCCATCTCTTGGCCTAAGCTATCTTATGGGGTTTTTGTGAGAGTAAAATGGAGAAAGGCGAAAACCATGCATGTCCCATCTTGCTCCTTAGAGGAAAGGTGAGGCATAAATGTAATACAGTCGTACCTCGGAAGTCAAACAGAATCCGGTCCGGAAGTCCATTCGACTTCCAAAACTTTTAGAAATCAAGGCGTGGCTTCCAATTGGCTGCAGGAAGCTCCTGCAGCGAATCGGAAGCCGTCACAAGGCGTTCAGGATCCAAGGTACGATTGTAGTAAGTAAATAAATAAAGTGCTTAGGTATTTGGAATAGACTGCATACCCTCCAACATTTCTCTGATGAAAATAGGGTTGTTCTATTCAGTAGTAGTTGTAGTCATAGTAGTAAAGGTAAAGATAAAGGGACCCCTGACCGTTAGGTCCAGTCGTGGATGACTCTGGGGTTGTGGCGCTCATCTTGCTTTACTGGCCGAGGGAGCCAGCGCACAGCTTCCGGGTCATGTGGCCAGCGTGACTAAGCCACTTCTGGAGAACCAGAGCAGTGCACGGAAATGCCTTCCCGCCGGAGCGGTACCTATTTATCTACCCGCCGGAGCGGTACCTATTTATCTACTTTCATTTTGACGTGCTTTCAAACTGCTAGGTTGGCAGGAGAAGGGATCAATCAACGGGAGCTCACCCTGTTGCGGGGATTTGAACCGCTGACCTTCTGATTGGCAAGCCCCAGGCTCTGTGGTTTAGACCACAGCGCCACCCGCGTCCCTTTAGTAGTAGTAATAATAATAATAATAATAATAATAATAATAATAATAATTTTATTATTTAAACCCTGCCCATCTGACTGGGTTGCTCCAGCCACTTTGGGTAGCTTCCAACCTATAATAATATAACAAAACATTAAACATTTTTTTTAAAAAAACAACCCTTCCCCATACAGGGCTGACTCAGGAGATCAGGTAACTCCATACCCTCCAACAGTTCACTGATTAAAATAGGGACGCCTTAAGGAAAAGCAGGACATTACAGGATCCACTCAGAAACCGGGATGGTTTCTGTAAATCCAGGGCTGTCCCTGGAAAATAGGGACACTTGGAGGGTCTGAGACTGTATCCCCCCACTGCCAGCTACAGTGCTGAGCCCAATGGTCTGTTTCACAGCATTCTGCAAGGTTCTGCTTCCTGTTCCAAGACTGATTTGTCAATGTCCCTTCTTGGCTAGCTTCATATCCTCCTCTTGGCAAGATTTCCCCCTGAAGGTCCCAGATGAAAAGTTTTAATGCAAAGTGTCATTTAGGCAAGGCCCGTGAAAGAGAATTGATAGCGAGTTTTGGATTAGGAAGCAGAAAATTTTTATCTCAGTTTTTCTATGCAAGTTCAAGCAATTTTGCTTAGGTTTTTACTTTCCAGTTTCCGCTGTTTGAAAGAGTGTCTCTCTGCGCACGTCCCCCCCCCCCCCGTCTCGCTTCTTAAGATTTCCAAGGAGGGTTGCAGCTTATTAGGTTAGGAGGTAAATCCCCCTGACCTACTTTCATTGGTCTTTAAAATAATAATAAAATCCCCAACTAAAAAAGAAAAAGAAAAAGATAATTTAATCCCTAAGTCAAAAGCTAGTATTTGCCAACATGTTGAAAGGTAAAAGTGACAGTCAACAACTAGGCATTGTTGTCTTCTGAAATCTGTCACTAGTCAGATTTCCTTGATTGCTTCTTTGTGGAGAAAAGGGTGGGATGCTGTTTGGGCATGAAAATTAAACAGCAAACAACCTTTCAGTTAGGAGTCACATCCCTGCTTTGCCACTCCTTCACTTTGAGGTAAATAATGGTTCTTTTTCTCTTTGGCTGTCAACGGCCATACACATTTTCACCCTTTCCTGCTACAACAGCAGCAAGAATACTTATTGCAAAGTATTGGAAGACACAAGATTTACCCACTCTGGAAGAATGGCAGATGAAGCTGATGGACTACATGGAATTGGCGGAAATGACCGGCAGAATCCGAGACCAGGGAGAAGAGTCGGTGGAAGAAGATTGGAAGAAATTTAAAGACTATTTACAGAAATACTGCAAAATTAATGAATGTTAGAATGATGTTGGATTGAAGTTAAGTGGTTTTTAGCAGCAATGTTATAAAGGAATATGTAAAAATGGATTGTTAACAGGTGATAATCTAAAGCTATAATATATTAAGATAAAAGATTAAGATAAAATCAAAGAGGGAAAGGATTTGCTGAACTAACTAATTGAACTGGAATACAAGAAAGGGAGGTGTGAGGAGGTCAGGGAAACAAGCAAATGAAAGATAAGATGTGGAAAGACTGATTTGTTTTTAACTGTTTTTACTTTCTATTTTCTTTTTCTTTTTATTCTTTTTCTTATTTTTGTAATACGTTGAAATTTTAATAAATATCTTTTAAAAAAACAACAACAATTTTTCACCCTTTCCATTTATCTTGCAGCCATGGGCCTCTCCAATAATTTTTCCAGGTTTCCGGTGAGTGAGAAATAAAGCATGAAAAGTTTGTAGCAGGGTCGTTTCTCACCAAAGAAATGAGAGGAATAGTACCTGTACATTTTGCCTCATATCTCAGATTCTACACATGCTTAAAACTCTTAGTCCTTTTTAAAATGAAAACTAGGAATTGGGGGTTTATAATTCATCTGGAGGTGGGGATTGCCATACCCACCCACCCGACACTGTAAACCTTTGCTTAAACGTAAAGGTACCCCTGACAATTAGGTCCAACTCCCATTAGCTCCAACCAAGAGGGCCAATGAATAGGGATGTCAATAGGTAAAGGTAAAGGGACCCCTGACCATTAGGTCCAGTTGTGACCGACTCTGGGGTTGCGGCGCTCATCTCGCTTTATTGGCCGGCGTACAGTTCATGTGGCCAGCATGACTAAGCCGCGTCTGGTGAACCAGAGCAGTGTATGGAAACGCTGTTTACCTTCCCGCCGGTACCTATTTATCTACTTGCACTTTGACGTGCTTTCGAACTGCTAGGTTGGCAGGAGCAGGGACCGAGCAACAGGAGCTCACCCCGTCGTGGGGATTCGAACCGCTGACCTTCTGATTGGCAAGCCTAAAGTTGGACCTTTGTCCTTCCCACTTAGACATCTGAAAATCTGGATTCCAAGTCACCTGTGGAGCTTCCACAAACAGAAAAGGTTCCCTGCTGCAGAAACCGTTGTCATTAAGCAGGATATAAATCCACAAATAATAATAATGAAGTTACAACTGAAGCCCTGAGCAGCTGGCATGGGCTGTGGTGCAGTGATGGGGCAGCACTCAGAGTGTGTCCTTCTCCTCAGTCTGTTTGCTTCCCCTTCACACTTTCCCCACCTGAGGGGACAGATAGCTCAGTTGGTTAGAACTTGGTGCTGATAACACCAAGGTCGCAGGTTCGATTCCCATATGAGACAGCTGCATTGCAGTGGATTGGACCATATGATATTTGACGTCCCTTCCGGCTCTGCAGTTCTATGATTCTTCACACGAGAAGGGACCTAAAAGGCTTCTGTGTTAACTTGAGAACTTAAATACGTGGCATGGCTCCAGCAAAACTATTTATGTTTCAGAGCTCGCTGTGCTACCATCTTATCTAACGCCATTCCCTCTCTCAGAAACACCTCTCTTCCTGTGGACGTTTCCTACCCCAAACATCCATTCCAATATGCGTCCTGTGCAGATTGAAAGTCTGCGTGCTCCATTGGCTGGCTCTAATAAAGTGTGGCTGCTTTGCTAAGTCTGTGAAAGTTGCTGTAGTAAAGTGAGGTTGCTTTAGCCGGGCTGGAGATAATACTGCTAGTGGTGTCACGATGACTGCAGACATAAGGTTTTGATTCTGAGGACGTAATGCAAAGGGCTGGTTGGGATGAGGGGTGTAGCTCACTGTTAGAGCACTTGTTCTGCATGCAGAAGGTCCCAGGTTCAATCCAGGAAAATGAAACCCTGGAGAGCCACTGCCAATCAGTGCAGACAGTACTGAGCCAAATGAACCAATGGTCAAAGCCAGCATAAGGGAGCTTCTTATGTTCCTATCCTTTTCCATAATATGTCCCATCCAGATCATCCAGTTGTCACATTGTTGGCATATGTCTGTCTCAGAAGATAACGAAGTAATGAGCTTTCGGGGTGAAGTCATACTGTTGGAAGGTTGTGGCTGCAGACCGATACAGGAGAGACATGTTGTGTTGTAGCTGGGGCAGATGAAGGCATCCGGTTGTGCTGCTGCAGATGCACCAAGGTGTTTCTTCTCTTCCCAGTGGTCATTCCTCCTCTGGTCACGGCTGTGGATACAATACTTGACTGCCTGTCTCCTGTCTCCAGGCACTGTGGGTCACCTGCAAGGGATTCCCACACGGGAGGGTGGTTGTTGACAGCCTTCATGTCCCGTTTGCAGACATCTCTGGAAGACAGAGTTGGTTTGCCTATGGGCCTGGTGCCTCCATTCTGTTGACATGACTGAGACAGGAGTGCAGACATGCTGGGGATGTGGGCTTCGGAGAGCACATCTTTGTTTGGAACTCTGTCCTGCCATTTGATACCCAAAATCCTCCCGACGCAATGCATGTGGAAGATGTCACTCCTGATGGTTGTAAGCTGCCCATGACTCACTTCCATAAAGCAGCGTGCTTAAAACGTACACCTGGTAGACCTTCATCTTGGCATTGAATGTTAAATCAAGATGTGGAAAATATGGAGACAATGAGGAGAGGCAAGACTGAGATTTGGAGATATGCTTCAAGGTCCAGACTATGGGAAGTCCTGAAAAATTAATAATTATAATTTGGTCTTTTTATTTTAGTTTTTTATTTTAATTGGATTATGATTTGATAAGTTAATTGGATGTTTTTTATTGGAAAATTAATAAAAATGATTTAACCCCCCCAAAAAAGAAGAACGTTATTTATTGGTGGTATCAGCCACCCTCGTGTGTGAATACAGACAGATCATCCAGTTGTCACATGGAAATTGGTTGGTTAATTTGCAAATAATGTCGTTTAATTCAATGCATGGTGTTATCGCCAACTAAGATTTTACTGAGAGCACACTCATTGAAACTAATGAGTTTAATTTGAGTGGGTTCAGTCCCTGACATCTGCTGATAGGCATGGGAGACTACCCTGTCTTGAGAACCTATGGCCCTTGCCCCACCATCCTACTAAGATTAGACCCACTAGTTTCAGTGGGTGTACTTTGCCATTCAGCGTTGATAATACTCAGCTAGATAGATAAGTGGTCTGACTCAGTACAATGCCACTTCCTATGTTCCTGTGTAGTGAAGAATGGTGTGCACTCCCCTCCTGATTACCCAAGAAGGAAATTCCAAAGTGGCCCTCGGCCAATGAGGAGATTGCATTCTGAGGAATCAGGATAGGGAAACAACATGGGTGGTGTTCAGCTGAGGTTAATGAACATGTCCAAGTGAGGCCCATTAATTTGAGTGGGTCTGCTCTGAGTAAAGCGGAATGCCACCCTATGGATCTGGGAAAGTTGCCTTTACTGATTCATTCATTTGGCTGATACTTGTTTCTGCTTGCATGAACCTTAGAAGCCCTTTTAAGGCTTGGAGCCAGGTTGCCTGAAGGTCTTCACTAAGGCCTACCACCAAGATCATTTCCATAGGCCCTTCTCTAAGTTCCCCAACCAAATGTGATGATGCAGATGGCTACTATGGAGAAGAGGGCGTGACTACGCTCCTGAGTGGCTCACCAAGCACCTCCAGCATAGCTCAGGCAATAGAGCATGAGTCTCTTAATCTCAGGTTTATAAGTTCAAGCCCCACATTGAGCAAAAGATTCCTGCTGGACTAGATGACCCTAATAATAATAATAATAATGATTTATTTATACCCCACCCATCTGGCTGGGTTTTACCAGCCACTCTGGGCAGCTTCCAACAGAATATTAAAATACAATAATGTATTAAACATTAAAAGCTTCCCTAAACGGGGCTGCCTTCAGATGTCTTCTAACAGTCTGGTAGTTGTTTTTCTCTTAGACATCTGGTGGGAGGGTGTTCCACAGGGTGGGCGCCACTACCGAGAAGGCCCTCTGTCTGGTTCCCTGTAACTTGGCTTCTTGCAGTGAGGGAACCACCAGAAGGCCCTTGGAGCTGGACCTCAGTGTCTGGGCAGAATGATGGGGGTGGAGATGCTCCTTCAGGTATACTGGACCGAGGCCATTTAGGGCTTTAAAGGTCAGCACCAACACTTTGAATTGTGCTCGGAAACGTACTAATGGTTATTTCTAACTCTACAATTCCATGATTCTAAAATTGTGGCCCTTTTTGTGCTAAAATTGTGGCCCTTTTTGTGCCCCCCCCCCGGCTCTTTCGTGTTGCTTTTCAAAAGTTCTGCAGACTATTTTTGTTCTCCGTTGCTAGTTTTGTTCTGATCCTGTCGTAGCTGTGTAGGATCTCATGGCTGCGTTATATTTTATTTCCGTTCTTCTTTTTTTACACTCCACAGATTTGCCTTTTATTAGTGAACTACCCAGAGAACTTTTTTATGTTAATTGCTGGCACAGAAGTAAATAAACAATACATTGCTTGTAGCGTAGGTTCAGTTTTAATTAGGAGGCTATGCATGCACACATACAAACAAACCTTCTCTCATCGTCCAGCAAATGTTTGTCAAAAGCAAGTTGATTGATGTGTTCTCAGCACTTGCAAAGACAGCCTGGCTTAATTACTTGTCGGTCCTGGAGTACTAGAGTTCCTACCCAGGGTTATTTTAATATTCCCTTCACTTGCTCAGAGTGGAATGAAGCTTGACCCCTTTTTTATTTTATTTTAATGGAGGAAATCCTCAGAGGTGGTTGCCCACCCTATGAGAAATCTTGGCCAACAATTTTAGAATTGCTAGGCACAGATGGGATGGGCAGCTTTTTCTGAGTTCTTGGTTGTTCCTCTTTCAGGAAATACAGGTAATTAACAGCCAGCAGCTTTGATTCTTCGTGGCTGGCAGAAGAAACAAGCCAGTATCCTCCCAATAAATTAGAGCTTTCAGGAGCGAGTAATGTGACTTTCCCTGCACCACAAGTTAGAGCCTGTTTGCTGAATTAAGGCACCTTGCAGGGTGGTTTCTCATTGTTGGGAGGGATTGTATTACTTCGGTAACATGACTCACATGCACGTTGTACCACTTGGTGGATTAAATGTTTGCAGATTCCTACCACAAAGAAACACTAAAATCTAAACGTACTCAGATGAGGGATATTCTCCCAGTCAACCTTCTGGATAACTACCAGTTAATTCAGGCTTGTTAAAAATCACTTAGAACACAGGAAGATGCTGTATACTGTTATAAAGAAAAATTGCCCCTTTCCCTTATGGGGTATCCAAGAGCCCATATAGAGTCCTTACACAGGTTCCCTATTAGTAGGAGAAAATAACAGAGGCCAACCAGAGAATATTGAGAAGCAAAGCAGCTAGTAAGCTTCATCTTTATTGATCTGTTGCAACAGGGTGCTCCCCTCACCCGCAGGAGAGAGGAGGAACCCAGAAAAATGGTGTGCAAGGCCTTATAAAGACTTTTGAAATTGCCACCCTGTAGATCAAGACCACCCCCAGAAACATCATACATACATCACAGAAGGGGTGTAACCTAAGACCACCCCTCAGATACATCACACCTACATCACAGAAAAGGCGGTCTAAAACAGAAATTTGAATGCTGTTTTTCTCCTGTCGTTGTTTATCTCCTGTCTGGCAGGTTACTTGATTGGATTGCCTTGGTAGCCTGGCCAGTCTTTTGTAATGATAAATACTTAGTTCCTGGGCCAGGTCACAGGCTCACACCCTATTCATATCTTAAATGTGCCCTTCAGACAGGATTTGTGAGGAAAGAGACAATGGGGAGGTTTTCCCGCTTTGACCTTGCAGAGAAAACATTTGGTCAGTTTGGGACAGTTTGGGAATCAAAATGGTTCCAGGTCGGTCTTCCTGTGCTGATCTATGGTACACTTGGTTGGTACACTTACGAACATTACTATATATCTAAGACCATAAAATTCCTATCACAATACTGAGTCAGACCATTGGTCCATTTAGCTCAGTATTGTCCACACTGACTGCCAGCAGCTCTCCAGCTTTCAGACCTTCTCAGCCCTTACCTGGAGATGTTGGAGATTGAATTGGGACTTCCTGAATGCATGTGCACAACCTTTCCGCTACTGCTACTATAGGCATGGAGCCTTGACTTTAAATTTAACTCCTCTTTCTGCTTCACTTCCTATTGTCAAGTCTTGTCAATTCTCCCATTGCAGCACTGCAGAACTTGAACTTGGCAAAAACTTTGGTCACCTCTCGCCTTGACTCCTGCAACCTCAGCCACCCTGATCTTCCATTGTTGTACCCTTTTTCTACCCAGAACTAGGCTGCACTAAATCATTCATCTCTCTTGCCATTCTGATCATGGAATAACCCTCCTTACATACCTGCCTTTACTTCTAGTTTGTTCCCAGGTGGAGCAGACGGTGGTGATGTATTTCTTACCTCCTCTTCAGCAGGAGGTCTCAAAACACAATCCAATTAAAACGAACAACACTGACTTCACCCATAACCCCTCAAAACAAGAATTTCATACAACACATTACAGGGAAGGCACCACAATCAATTCTTCAGTTTCCAAAGGCCAGGAACAAGAGGTGTGTCTTGAGTAACTGAAAGGACCTGTCCCAGATGCACCTTTCTGGTGAGGAAACACCACATTCCTTGGGCCAGCACTGAGAAGACTCTGTCCCAAGACACTGCCCCCTGAATCTCTGAGAGGGGTGGAACTGTACTCCATTGATCTTAATTCCCAAGCCGTTCTATAGAAAGGGAAAGTCCATTTCAGATATTTGGGGTCCACGTCATTTCGGGCTTCCAACACTAATGTGAAAACCTTGAGTTGGGCTCCGAAGCTAAACAGATGTTATTTGTGCTCAGCAATGACTTGGCTGCTGCAGTCTGCATCTGTTAAAGCTTCTAAGTCAGCGGTTCTCAACCTGTGGGTCCCCAGATGTTGTTGGACTACAACTCCCATCATCCCTGAGCTCTGGCCTTGCTAGCTAGGGGTGATGGGAGTTGTAGTTCAACAACACCTGGGGTCCCACAGGTTGAGAAAGGCTGTTCTAAGCAGTTTTCAAGGAAAGTCCCAGGTGGAGCACTTTGCAGCAGTCTAGAGATTATCAGAACCATGAGTACAATGGCTAATCCATCTCTGTCCCAATAAGGCTGCAGTTTGTGAACCAGACTAAGCTGGAAATAGACCTACCTGAGCTAGTGGCAATGTTGGATGCAGGTATAACCCAAAGCTATACAGCTGTTCCTTCCAGGGGACTGCAACCTAGGGGACTTCAACCTGGTCCAGAGCAGGGTGCCTCCCCACCTTTCAGATCTGAGAACATGAAGTGCTTAACACCTCTGCTTTGTCTGGATTGCATTTCAATATGTTGGCCCACGTCCACCCCGCCGCTGCCTCTAGGCACTGATCTAGCACCTCAACCACTTCTCATTCACATGGTTCAGAGAGAGGAAGCTGGGTGCCACCCACATGCTGGTGGCATCTCATTCCAGATCTCCTGATGACATCTTCCAACAGCTTGTTAAATAGCTTGGCAGACAAGATGGCTAAACGGTGCAGGGTAATTTGTAGGACCATAAGAAGCTGCCTTATACTGTGTCAAATCATTGGTGTATCTAGCTCAGCCCGGTCTACACTGCCTGGCAAAGCCTCTTGAGGGTTGACTCAGTTTCTCTCTGGGACCTCCCTGGAGATGCCAGGGCTTGAACGTAGGACCTTTTGCACGCAAAGCATCACAGAGCCACATCTCTTTTAGCTGTTCATTGCTGTTCTTGTGATGTGACCCCGAGGGTCACATCCAAACCATACATATAAAGAATGTTCCAAACACATGATTCCCTAAGAATCCTAAGAACTCTAGTTTGTTAAGGGTGATGGGACTTGTAGGCGCCCGGAGCCCGGCCTTGGCTGGGGAGGGCGGGGTATAAATAAAAAATATTATTATTGTTGTTGTTGTTGTTGTTGATAAACTACAGTTCCAGGGATTCTTCAGTGGAAGCTGTGTTCTTTAAATGTATGGTGTGGATGTGACAATTGTAATATTATTATTGTTGTTGTTGTTATTTATTATGCCTCCCTATACCCATAGGTCTCAGGGAGGTTCAAAGTTACAATATTTGAAGTAGAAAATACATAATAAAAACAATCAAACTGCAAAACACATAATAAAAAACACAATAAAAATAATTGAAACAATTAGCAATCCTAATGTATGCACACTAATAAACAATACAGTCCGCAACAAAGGCCCCTAAACCATACTCCACCCACAAATACAAAAATACAAATTAACATATAGCATTTAACAACAATTTAAAACAACCCCACCCTCCAAATAAAACACCACCCACCCAAGTTTAAACCCCATCCCTATTGAAACAACAATGGATTGAATGTTTCTGTCTTGGATTAGGAGTGTGCTGTGTCTTTCGTCCAGTTTTCTGCTTGTCCCATGCTTTCGAGGTATGGGTCTCGGCAGTTTTGCCTTTGCCCCATTGCTTTCCCCCAGAAAACCCACTCTTTAGCGATAAACCAGAGCAATCGTCCATCTGGAGAAAACTCATTGACGTTTGCTCTGATTCAACGGTAAAGATCGGGTTTCCTCGGGGGAAGGGCAGCAGGACAAGGGCAAGTCTGGATGACAACCTAAGGCAGATTCCTGTGCAGGATAGTTCCATGAACCTGTTTTTTTTCCAGGAGGGTTGTGGGAATTAAGTAATAAATGTTTGCACACCATCAAGTGTTCAGTGTACCCAGCTGATTGCACAAACATTGCTAATGGACTTGCCCACCCTTTTACCCCGAGGGGAGAGTTATTAACCTTAAAAGGGAAGGAGTTCAGAAAAGCAGGATAAGAATGCATCTGCTTTAATGAAATACTATTGTCTGACTGGTTTCCTAGGCAAACTTAAGTGGCCAAGAGAGAGTATTTGTGGTTGCTTTGAAAGTTGTAATGTGAATACCTAGCTATTACAACTCGCATTTCGCTAAGCTCTTTGAGACTGCCTGCAGGCAGGCAGGCTGGCAGGCTAACGTTAGCTTCCTTTTTAACTATGTGAAGCATCCCATTCATGAGAATTAGAAAGCCAATTAGTACGGATCTGAGAAAACATCGTTCTTCCTGTTTCATTAAGATGGAGAGAAGATAAATGGGTTTTGGCAAAGGGCCTGTGGGGGCATTTCACACATTGCACAGCAACAAGTCCTAGTTTGGCTCTGAACTGCTGGATTAGGGGAGGTGACAGAGGACGTGCTCTGCATGTAGAAGGCCCCAGGTTGGATATGCAGAAGACCTTCACTTTAAAAGGGACCTTGGGGAAGATCTCTCTCTGCCTGAGACCGTGAAGACCAGCTTCAATCTGAGTAGCACAGTTCACCTCGGAACGCCGTCAACGCAAGAGCACAGCAGCCGTTTTGGGCACCGTGATCTCGTGTGATTTCACCCCAAAAAAGCGCTTTTGGGGTGGGGCACGATCTCATGCAAGTCACATGATTTGTCAGGAGTGCAGCCCTGGAAGACAGCACTCCCCCGTTTTTCACCTCAACATGTTGGAGGAAGGTCGGTGGTTCGAATCCCCGTAACGGAGTGAGCTCCTGTTGCTCTGTCCCAGCTCCTGTCAACCTAGCAGTTCGAAAGCACACCAGTGCAAATAGATAAATAGGTACTGCTGTGGCGGGAAGGTAAATGGCCTTTCTGTGCGCTCTGGTTTCCATCACCGTGTTCCGTTGCGCCAGAAGCAGTTTAGTCATGCTGGCCACATGACCCAGAAAGCTGTCTGTGGACAAACGCTGGCTCCCTCGGCCTGAAAGGAAGATGAATGCTGCAACCTTTGACTGGACTTAACCATGCAGGAGTCCTTTACCTTTTTAAAAATGTGCTTATGCATGGGAATTGCCAAATACCAATCACGTTCCCATTTACAATTGTAGATTTACGTGTTTCATATATTGGATACAATGTTGGGATCAAAATGTCGCAGTGTGGAGTGCACCTGTTTCTACCCTTTCCTAGGATACTCCATTCCATTCCCCCCATCCACACAACAGTCAGCATTCTGTGGCCATTGAGCATGCCCAGGCAACCTGAATTCTTACCTTTTGGTACAATGGCTTTAAAAAAGGACTATTTCTTATTGAGACTTAGATTCAGTCAATATTATATTGTATATAATCCTGCCACTAGAGCATTTTTAAAATTTAAATTCAGTTAAGCGTAGATTCAGTGAAATAAGTAAACATGGTTAGGGTAGGCCTATTAATTTCAATAGGAGTATGCTGGGTAAAACTTAATTGGAAAAATTGTATGCTGCCTCCCCCCCCCCCCCCAGAAGAAGCATTTAAGGTGCCTTACAGCATGGTTTCACAGAATCCTACTAGTAAACAATCAGTCAATGGAGAATCAATTAAAATGTATTAGCGATATTACATTATTATCATGTAGAGCTGCAGCGATGATTTATCTGTTACCGCAATGCATAGTGCAGTTCTGTGCACATTGCTCAACAGCAAACTCCATTGCGTTAATTGGGACTTACTCCCAGGTAAGTGGGTACAGGATTGCAGCCTAAAATACTTTTGATCAGTTAAAAAATTTGATGAAACTGGCACCCAATGTTTTTATGTTAATTATTTTTTAACATCGGGCGACCTCATTATTTCGGTGTGCTAGTATTTATGCGAGCAGGAGAACAAAAGATCTCTGTATTCATTTACTTTCTCGTTCGATCCTAGATATGCCAACCGTTGCTAATTGTTAAAACCCCCTCAAAGAGAGATCTTTATAAGAGCTCTGTTCAGAGCAGCTCAGTATGGCTGAAATAATTAAATTTCTCCTTAATTCAAAAAATAAATCAGTGTCCATCTCCTTGTGTTGATCTCACAAATAGGTGCCTGAACTTTTTTTTTTTACTGAGTAACATGAAAGGCATGCGGTCTCTAATAACTCTCTAGGTGTTCTGGCTTATGCTAAAAGGGTCTCCTGCCGTTGCAGCGTATGTAAAGTTGACAGGCGCTGTTCTTCCCCCCTGCCCAATTAAGGCAGTTAATTAAATCTTTGGGTTTTATTTATTTATTTGTTTGTTTCTAGGCTGTGTTCCTTCACGACTGAAGTTTGGCTGGCTGGCTGGCTTTGTTTTCTCCCTTACCGCTTCCCAAAACCTCGTAGTAAACTTGGCATTAAATCTGTACCTCTTGTCATTAAGTCCCCTGTCTTTTCAGGAGATTCAACTATTGTGCCGGCCTTCCCCCCCTGCTGATACAGCTTTATTTAAATTCCACTTGCATTGGAATGATTCCCCCCTACACCCCCATATTGAAACACATTGCATTTCTTGCTCTGGAGATTTCTTTGCATCTTTCATTAAAAATAAAATTAAAAAACACTTCTTCATTGATGGTTCTTAAAGTCAGAGCCCAGTTACCCTCCTGGTCAGTGCCAGATTTACGTATAAGCTAAACAAGCTATAGCTTAGGGCCCCACTCTCTTGGGGCCCTCCAAAAAATTTAAAGGAAAAAAGAACTGCATGTACATTTTCAAAATATAAGATAAAAAATAAAATAAAACCTACATACAGCAACAGTGTTTTGTGTTGTGTAGGCTCCTATGATGTAAGTAATGGGCCCCGCCTGCTAGCCTGCTCCCTAAAACATCACTGGTTTGCTCATTTCCATATCAATTACTTTGATGAAAGACGTATTTTGTTATGTGCTAATGGCTTTAGATACCTGTTAGGTCCATAAATTGCCATGTAGCATATATTCAACACAAAAAACAGTGACAATTTTTTTGTTGACATAGGACAGCTGAACATATAAAGGGCCCCATTACCTTCAGTAGCTTAGGGCCTCATCGAACCTAAATCTGGCCCTGCTCCTGGTACCCCCTCTTTGGGATAATGAGGAGGGAGCTTTTCCTTATTTATTTATTTTTATCTACTTGGAAGATCCATACACTACTAGGTCAGGGAATGAAACGTTCTAAAACAGCTCAGTTCTAAAGTTTCCTGTACAAGACTCACCTGCAATTTTTTTGAAGCTTCACCAGGTAGATAGCGTCACTGGCTCTTGTAGGGAAATCTTGGTGGAAGAGACTTTTGGAAGTATTCATTGAACAGTGAGGCAAAAAGTTGTCTCCTTTGCCTTCTGTATCACAAGCAGGTGGATACCTTCTTGTCTTTGCGCCCACCAACACCACAACGTTCAGTATTTTCTTAACCTGTGATGCACTCTGTTGCGTCCTCTGGCAGCCTAAGATAATGCATTGCTAACTTGTTCTATCTAGAAATTACACTCAGTTGCCTGGTTCTCACGTAATGACAAGCCAAACCATTGTTTAGCATGAATGAGGAAATGTGCAGGATCCCAGAATGAAAATCACAGCCTCTGTAGTCCTCCCACGGACATACAGTCATACCTCGGGTTGAAGTAACTTCGGGATGAATATTTTCGGGTTGTGCTCCGTGGCAACCCGGAAGTAACGGAGCACGTTACCTCTGGGTTTCGCCGCTTGCGCATGTGCAGATGCTCAAAATGATGTCATGTGCAGAAGCGGCAAATCGCTACCCACAGATGCGGGTTGCGTTCGCTTCAGGATGCGAATGGGGCTCCGGAACAGATCCCGTTTGCATCCAGAGGTACCACTGTACTGCTACCGAGTGCTTTTATTCTTTTAAAAAAAATGTTTAGCGGTACTCTCATTTCCCCACTCATATTGAAATACTGCCCCTCAATGAAGCCAATCTTCGATTCACAAAATGTTTAGGGGTATGCGTACCCCTGCGTACCCCCAGAAGAAAGCACCGCTGCCACCCAGAGCTTAGCCATTGTTTAGCTTAGCATTGTATCCCAACTCAGCTTTATTGTTTGCCTGGCTTCAGACAAAAGGTTTTGGGTTTGCTAGTTATGGTTTGACCAGTGTGGGGGAGGGATAAACCAAAGATCTGGGTTTAGATATAACATCAAGTCAAAATATGGCTTAATCCTGAGTAGCACAGCAGCAGCGAGACGTGGAGAGGTTTGTAGCGGCTGTGATTTTTGCTCCCACACATTTTCTCATTTGGACTAAACCATGGTTTGGCTTAGTGTTATGTCCAAACGGGACCATTGTGTTTAAGCCAGGAGATCTGGCAGTTTTTGGAAGCAGTATCTTCCCCTAACTCTGGGAGTAAGTTCCCTTTATGTGTAACCACAAGGATCGACAATGTGGGAAGGGCATGAATTCAAGTCCTGCTTGTGATCTCTCCCGAGGCAAACTCTAGGGGGAAGCAGGGGCCAGTGATGTTAATTCTAGTATCTAGGCTTTCTTAACAGCGGTTAGACAAATAATAAATAAAAATATTTTTTTATTTATACCCTGCCCTTCCCGGTTCAGGAAACCGGGCTCAGGGCGGCTAACAACAAGTTTAAAAAACTTAATTGACGCTACCAAAAAACAGCATAAAATACCGTATAAAGCGTAAATAACAATAAAATCAAGAATCAAAAATCAGTTTAGGGGGGAAATCCATCCAATAAACATTAGATGATCACCAGGGCTAGCTGGCTAAATTAGTCCCACTTGGGCCAGTGAGGAGACCAGGGGAGAACCAACTGCGGGATCCCAGAGCTGGCAATCTTCACAAAACGGGGAGGGGGAGGGGAGGAAGGGGAACGAAAGATCAGGCCAGGTTCAAATTGAAAGCCAGGTGGAATAATTCTGTCTTACAGGCCCTGCGCAAGGAAGTTAAATCCTGCAGGGCCCTGGTCTCATTCCACCAGGTTGGAGCCATCACTGAGAAGGCCCTGACCCTGGTGGAGGTGGCCTAATGACATCATAGAATCAGTAAAAGAGCCTCTACCTTGCACTCAGAAGGACCCAAGTTCATTCTTTGACCATCTCCAAGTAGTGCAGGGAGAGGCTCTTACAAGAAATCCTGGAGAGCTGCTGCCGGTGTACATAAGGCCAGATGGACCAAGAACCTCACTCCATAAGCCACCTTCCTGCGTTCCTAATACAGTATGTGATTTGTAAAACCTAACATTTCAGGGCTCTGCCTTCTGCACAAGATGTCCTGACTCAACCCATGGCCCAGCCTGCACAGGAGAGCCCTGGTGTGACACTGCTGCACTTTTCATGCTAGAATTCAGCTCCAAATCGCGCTTGTTTCAGCAGTTCCTTGTTGTTTGGCAAAGAGGCCTATTTTGTTCCCGAGGTCACTACCAGTTCAGCAGGCTCACATGCTGGTTGGGACGGACGGAAATCACACGCAGCTCATTGTTAGAGAAGGTTGTGGGAAATGAAGCTAAACAAGACAACAAGGGCCCCGTGCAGCTGTCAAAACCGGCCGATATTTGAGAGCTATAGCAGGCTGAGAAATCTGTAGGTAAAGGAAGGAGAGCGAGCCTATAGGTAAAACTCACTGAGCCACCAAAGTGCTATATATAATGAACATCAGATCATTATTTATTGCAAAGAATTTAGCTTCTTTTTCTGCAGATTAGAAAATGAAGATTCCTTGGGTGTCTTCAGATATTTAGGCCAGGCGGAGCAACTGGTGGCCAGATCTGGCCCCAAGAGCAGTTTTATCTGGCCCCTGGTGGCCCTACCCAATTTTAACCAAGGTGTAGTAGTTGCTCACAGTTTTCAATCGCAAGTTTAAATGAAAGTTTTCAGGTTGTTGGAGACCATCAGGGCTTGAATGCTACCAGTGGCGTAGCGTGGGAGGGTGCAGGGGGGGCCGGCCGCACTGGGCGCAACATCTGGGGGCGCGCGCTTGCACTCACAGTTCTCTGCCCCTACCTGGCTCACTCACTCTCTCTCACTGCAGTGCTGGCTGTGCGAATCCGATCCGAGCCACCGGGTCACCGCCCACTGTGGAGGGGAGGGTGCCAGGCGTGCGGTGCGGTGCGGAGAGAGAGCGAGGGACTATCTGGGGGAGGGACAGTGCAGCGGGGGGGGGCGCAAATTACTTGCCTTGCCCCGGGTTAGGGGGCGCAAATTACTTGCCTTGCCCCGGGTGCTGACAACCCACGCTACGCCACTGAATGCTACAGTCTTTGGCTCAGTGAGCATAGATCAGAGGCAGTCAAGGTGGTTCCCCGCAACCGTTGTTAGACTGCAGCTACTGTCTTCCCTGGCCATTGGCCATGTTGGCAGGGGCTGATGGGAGTTGGAGTCCAACAACACCTGGAAGTGCATTGCATTCACTACCCCTATGCTGAATTGTATATACTCAGAAAGAACCTTGGAGATACATTTCTGATCCCTCCTGGAGGACAGCGAGCTCCCAGCCCCAAACCTCTGAGCTCTTGGTCCTTCTGATCTAGTTCATCAGCCAGCCTGTATTTTTCAGGGATGTCTGGTTTTAGCTCACTGAGAAAAAAAGCCACCTTTTCTGTCTTTATTTTTGATTATTTTGATTATTTATTTTGTGCTCTGATTATTTTTTATTATGTGTTTTGTGCTTTTTATACTGTAACTTTGTGTTGTGAACCACCCTGAGACCTACGGGTATAGGGCGGTATACAATGTTAATTATTATTATTATTATTTTATTTTAGGGACATATTCGTGAAAGTAGTCTATTGATTTGCACACTGAGTAATTGATTTATTCAATTCTTTGCCACAAGTTTGGGTAGATTTTACAGGTGGGGCTGGGGGAAGGATTAGGTAGATATCTGTAGAACAAGTCTAGTTGCAATTGCTGTAATTCCATAGGTCTAACATTAGAGGCAAATTCAGCCTCCATATTCAGGGACAATTTAGAGTTGAACTAGTCGGTGCTGTAACAAAATGTTGCATCGTTCCTTGTTCAGGGTCCCAGTTGCTATATTTCATTCCTCTCTCCTCTGCTTTTCCATCTGCCCTGCTCCAACAATCAGTCTTCATCTTGTGGCCACTGAGCATGCTTAGCCCCACCTGTGCTGCTCCCATAAATATTTTTTCTGTACTCCTGCGAACAGGGGGAATCTCCTAAGTCTACTGTGTGCATGGCTTGTGCCATTTTGCAAAATAAGCAATGGCAGTCCCAAACAGAACATCAGAAAGAGAGGGAAGGAGGCCAGTGCGAGGGACAAACAGTGAGGTGGAGCATCTTTTCTGCCCGACTTTGTAGCTTGGCCACAGAAACCAGATAAACCTTTGGTCTGGTGTAAGTCCAGCAAAGACTTCTCTAGGCAAGATGTGTCCTTTTTGACCTGATTGTGGTATCTTGTTTACAGACAGAACTATCTTGTTTACAGACAGAACTAGCCCACAGTCAGGAAAGATGTTTCCCCTTACGTCAAGGCAAGGCAGAACCTAGAAAACATGGATATATTGGGAAAGAACTCATGGGGAACAGGAAAAGCAGGGTCACATGCGAGTTAAACACAAAAATATGAGAAGCTTGTGCAGCTAGTGACTGGCCAAGGAGACCAACCAAATTCTGTGACTTTGTGAACCTATAGCTCATATTAAATTTAAATAATGATAAGAATTAGTAATAAACTGTCAATAAATCACTTCATCCCAAAACTTTCTGTCTTTTTTCTCAGTATCTGAAGAAATTTGTCAAGTTGGCCATAGTTGTAAAATCCCACATTTTGTCCATCTCTTCTTTAATTTTGGGTGCTATTGGTATACAGTGGTACCTTGGTTCTCGACCGACTTAGTTGTCGAAGAAATTGGCTCCCAAACACCGCAGGCCTAGAAGCAAGTGTTCCGGTTTGCAAACGTTTTTTGGAAGCCGAACGTCCGATGCGACTGCCGCTTGAGTGCAGGAAGCTCCTGCAGCCAATCGGAAGCCGCACTTTGGTTTTTGAATGATTTCGGGAGTTGAGCGGACTCCCAGAATGGACTAAGATTGAGAACCAAGGTACCACTGTATACAGTTATGGCTGCACAAAGCGTATATGAAAGAAGTTCTTTATTTTCTGGCCTGGCTGATTTGCTGCAACTCATAAAAAGAATACAGTGGCACCCGGGGTTAAGTACTTAATTCGTTCCGGTGGTCCGTTCTTAACCTGAAACTGTTCTTAACCTGAAGCACCACTTTAGCTAATGGGGCCTCCTGCTGCCGCCGCACCACCGGAGCACGATTTCTGTTCTCATCCTGAAACAAAGTTCTTAACCCGAGGTACTTATTTCTGGGTTAGCGGAGTCTGTAACCTGAAGCGTATGTAACCCGAGGTACCACTGTACTGTGTGAAATGGGGCTTCATAACCTAAAATATTTGCCACTTGATTCTGGATTACTGTTTGAAGAAGCACACAAACAAGTCTAACCTGCATTTCATCTTTAAAATAAAATACGAAAAAACTACACCACCAAGTATTTTCTAATTCATAACAGAGTTCAAGGCTGATGTGGAAACAAAACATGAATAAGGATGAAGGCATTTGATTTGCTTCTGTGTGCATGTGGGTGTGTGGTTGTGTGTGCTGATCGCTGCGGACAGATGTGTTCAGCTAGCTATTCATTCACAGGAGTTGCTATCTGTGCAACTTTCATTACCGGAACAAGTCAACCCTCTTAGTTTTCAGAAGGTTCGTGTGTGTGAATGGCAGATGCAAACAAGGCAGAAGCTTCACTAATTTGATTAGAAGGTTTGCAAGGATAGCATGAAAAATATTTCCTGTTTACATACAATCGTGCAAGTTGATGCAGGTGGAGGTTTTCTGCTGCAAAAATATTCGCTTAATCAAGAGCCTTCTAGCGAGTGATGAATGTAGATTTAATGTTTTACTGGCATCGGCTCAGTGCTTTTCCAGTGCTCGGTATCTGTCTGGAAATTTTTGCTGCTGCTTTTGAGCCATACTACGTTGTGAAAAAGAGATAAAAGCTGCTCCTCTTCAGCTGGTTGACTTCTAACTTACCACGTAGCCAGTGGCAGCTGATTTGAAAATCACAGCTGGAAGATCTAGTAGTAATTTGATGTTATTTCCCTTGGGAAACTTGAAAAAGACTGTTGAGATCAAGGGGTCAACCCCAGCACATTCCTGGTCCCAGGATTAACTTGAACATGGTCCCCACTCAAAGCGTCAAAGTTGTAGGGGCCAGAATAACTCTTTCCTACTAAAACATCATGGCCAGTTTTCATGCCAGGAATGGATGGACCCAAGTGCAGATGCCCCATGTGTTGAACCACTGAGCTGCAGGTGGCATCTTCTCCGGGAAGTACCTTCAGGTCTTGGACTGATCCAGGCTGGGCTGTTGATCCTTCTGGATATGAAGAGGTAGCAGGGACTTCGTGTTCCAGCCAAGCCTTGCTCAAGCAACACCATCTTCCTGAGATTTGCTGTGTTTCTATCAGTGCTTGGAACGAACTACATCAGTTTAATCAAGTCTGCTGAATGAGTTGACACATCTCTGAGCTACACTTGATAGTATTTCCCATAATTGCCAGGGAAACGGAATGTGAATTGAGTTTATTTCGGGATAGATTTTTCTAGTTCATATTCAAGTTCGTTCTGTTAGATGTATTTCTTGCTTTTTAGACTCCTTGGGCTTAAAGATCATGATTGTTGGGAGAAATAGATTCTGATGTGTTCTTAGTTTTCTTAAGTACCGTATTTTTTGCTCTATAAGACTCACTTTTCCCCTCCTAAAAAGTAAGGGGAAATGTGTGTGTGTCTTATGGAGCGAATGCAGGCTGCGCAGCTATCCCAGAAGCCAGAACAGCAAGAGGGATTGCTGCTTTCACTGCGCAGCGATCCTTCTTGCTGTTCTGGCTTCTGAGATTCACAATCCCCCCCCCCTTGTTTTCCTCCTTCAAAAACTAGGTGCGTCTTGTGGTCTGGTGCGTCTTATAGAGTGAAAAATACGGTATTTTTTTATACTTCAGCACAGCAGCTTGTAACATTCTGAATGCGGGGGGGGGGGGGGATGGCCAAGGATCATTGGGATGAATTTGGATTGAACTGTGAACTGAAGGTTCACCAAACTAGTTCATTGTGTTAAGGAATGGATGTGAACTGGTATTAGTTCCTTTTTGGACCTGTCGAGCTTGAACTAGTTCCTTTTCAAAATGAACTTTCCATGTTTTCCTTCTCTAACTTTAGTTATTGTTTGCTGCTGACATCTTGCTTGCACGTCACTCGTTCTAACACAGAAGTGCAAGCTTCTGAACTCTGCTTGGAGCCGTGTTGAAGGAGCAGAGGGAGAATGTCTAAGCCCTAAACACATTGAGGTTCATTCTTACAATACTTAACCTAGGAGAGCATGTGGTATGGGGAAGCACCTTTTGCAGCAGCTGTGACATGAAACACTGTGGAAGGAACAGCATTTGATGCTCAAAAAGAGGGGCAAAGGAAGAAGAGAAGACATAGATTATTTTTTTTACCGAGCTTAAAGGAGGCTGCAGGTATTAGGACACTAATGTATTGTAAAATTCTAGTTCTTTTAAGCCTTGTCACTGAGGAGGTAAACTTGTGTCTGGCCTGTACCGTTGTGGATTGCTGATGAAGTTAGCATGATTAAATACTCTTTCATATTTTTTTAATAACTTTTTTATTCAAAATTAAAACAAAACATATTATCCAGAAACATATCATCCTTATTCCCCCCATTTTTCCTCCCTCCCCCCTCCCCCCACAGAACCCCCCACCCCCCAACTTCCCTCAGTTCCAGTCTTTGATTTCTCAAAAAATGCTGTTCTCTGCATGTTACACAGTTGTATAGATCCTCAAACTATTTAGCTGATTATTATCAATAAAAAGTTTGTGAATGTTTATTCAAAACCAGTCAAGGAGTCCAGTTCGCTTTGTTGTGTCTTCAGATACTTTGTAAAAGGTTCCCATTCATCTTTAAAGTCACAGTTATCCTTGTCCCGTAGCTTGTATGTCAGTTTTGCCAGTTCTGCATAGTCCATCAATTTTTCTTGCCATGATTCTTTAGTTGGGGTTTCTTCAATCTTCCATCCTTGTGCTATTAAAACTCGCGGCCGTTGTCGCATACATGAAGATGTTTTTCAGCTTTTTTGGCAGATCTTTCCCTACAATCCCTAATAAAAATGCTTCAGGTTTTTTTAAACAAACGTTAAATGGAACATTCATATTTTTAAAAAAGTAAAAACTACCTGCACATAGAAAACCAGCATATCATGGAGGACACTAGGCTAAAACTCTTCTGTCTGACATTTTGATTACAATACAGAGTCCACTTTCCTTCGACTAAGCCCAGATGAACAAACTGGGACATAGTTTTCCGTAAATGTGCACAGAACTGAGCTGCTCGCTTCCTATGTGAAGGGCCATTTTGCGTTGGTATGTGACATCCCACCAGCAAATCTGAAGCGGGGGGAGTGACATCAACTAATGTCTACATCTGGTGGGTTACAGGTGTTTGTTTTATCTCCCTTTCCCCATACTTCTCGACAACGTTTGCATTTCCCTCCCTTTATTTGACATCTGCTGCGCTCGTGCCAAAAAATAGTTGGAAACAAATGCCTCATCTTGCAGCCCAGCCAAAGCAATAGATAACTCTCCTACGAGCGCCATTTAGCTGGAAGCAGCATTCTTAAATGAGAAATGCTCGGCGTGGATTGGGCGGGGCAAGCTGGTGCCAAAGGAGGTGGAGGAGGAGGCAGTGAGGGTGGAGGACGAAGAGGTAAAATCAGATGTGGGGCGCACTTGGAGCATGGAGCATCAACAGGAAGTCTGGGGCAGGACCCTGGCGTGCTTCGCATTCCTCCTCGCAGCAAGTAAACTTGTAAAATGGCAGGTGGAATAATGAGGATAAATGAAGACGGGCTCTTTCCTCTCTAAGGCAGCTGGGTTTCAGGCGGTGCTGGTTGACAGAGCAGGATTTTCCAGCAGGTAAGGAGAAGTCAGGATATGCAAACCTTGCTGAGTTTCAGATTTGCTGCAACTTGTAAATAGTTCCTGTAAACTTCTCGGGCTATCAGAATCTCCCTGTTTCTTTCCCTTTGCCTGCTAGCTTCATTTACCAAAAGTTTGGCATTGTATTCTATGCATTAAGAAGATATTGATTCCTCTGTTAGCAAAGTCTGCAACATGGTTGACTTGTTACCCACTAAACTTTGTGTGTGTGTGTGTGTGTGTGTGTGTGTGTGTGAGAGAGAGAGAGAGAGAGAGAGAGTTGCTTCTTCTGTTCTTATCCTTTATTCATATTTGAAAATACCATTTTTCGTCTCTTCATTTCTCATCGTTGCATTTTTCTGGGTGGCTACAGCTGAAATCTGGAAACATAGTTACGCAACTACAATATGTAACAGCATTAATCTGTCTTTTAAATGCGGTGGACAAACTGGCAACCATCCAGTGCTTTAAGCATCAGCCCAGCACAGGGATAGTTGTTTTTTTTTTTTTAATACTGGAAATCGGTTGATTTCACTGACTATGACAAGAACTTACTGTTCAGCGTTGAAGCAGTGGAACTTGGAAGTAATGAAATAAATATCTTAAGAGAAATATTCTGCAATTGAACAAAACTGCGCTCAATGTACAGCAGTATCCTTGGTTGTGAAAGTAAGGTCTGGGAGTGAATTGTTTGGTTCCTAACTGGTGTTCGCGATTACATATATCTCTGTTTGCTAAAACAGTGTTGGACTATAACTCCCATCATCCCTGACCACTGAGTACGTTGCTTAGACCCACAACATCTGGGCACGCAGGGTTGAAAAGTACCATGTTGTGCTTCTGAACAGCACAGTGATGAATATCTATCACTGCAACTGAAGTAGAATAGCTTTACTAAACTTGGTCCCTTCCATGCAAAGCTGCACTTAGAATAAATATATTCCAGAACTGCACTTCTTTTTTTAAAAAAAGTCTTAATAATTAGGCATCATAGTCCAGACATAATAAATCTATTGGCATATGTGGCAGACTGAGCATGCAACCCCAAGTCTACTAAGCTGTAGTGCAAACAGTGGTGCAGTCCAGAAGAGGTGGACAAGGACTGCAGGCTTGTTTTTGTACCTTGCCTCGTACCCTTGGCGTATAACCTAAAAATATCCACAATTTCATAGGCTCCTGAGCTTCCCCCCTTTTTTTGCACAGATAATACAGTCTTAGATGCATTGACAATAGTCTCCAGGAAATAAATAAGATTCTCTTTTTGAAAGCTGCAGTATTAGGTACACGTGTTAGGGTGCAAGTCCCACTGAGGTCGATGGGGTTTAGTTGTCAGTAAACCAGGCTGCGTATCTCTTCTTCAGACATAATGAACGAGGCTGACCTCAAAACAATGCAAGCCCTGCCAAGGAACAGAGCAGTTTTGGGAAGAGAGAAAAATGCAGCAAACAGCTGTTCTTGCCTTTGTCTGGTTGAATTGTTAAACTTACCGCAGTGAAGTCCCAGGAACTCCTAGGTTTTAGCAACTTTTTACATACTTTCGAAAGTGGAGCAGTTTTTAAAGCAGGAAGGGTGTTCAATTTTGAGCTTTAAAACCCAAAACTTAAAATGTTTAAAATCCAACATCCTCAGGTGCATGGGCTGCTCTTCAGATCTTATTGGGATTCCCAGTCTTGCCAGGATCTTGTCAGGATTCCTGATTACAGGGAGGGTTTCCTAATACATTCAATCAAACATGCTTAAAGAACTTTTCAGACCTATTCAGTAATCACAGGAAGATCTGAAAAGCAGCCCATATACCTGGAGCTGTTGTGTGCTGGTGTGTTGTGTCCCCCTCCCCAGAATGCTGCTTATGTTTTGTGTTAACCATGGTTTGCTTTAGTGCATGTGCATTGCTAAACTATGGATAAGGCAAATGAGGGAAGGGTGTGAGAGTAGGACCAAGCCTGTGTTCCCAAGGTTGGCTACGAATTTTGCAAACTGTGGTTTGAGGGAGCCAGCAAGATATCTGCACTGGGTGACTGAGTTTTGGCTTTGATCTGGCCTAGGACTGATGGTGGCTTTTGGCTTCCTTAAGCTATATGTGGGAGTAGGGTTTTCGTTGCACAACGGTGTCTCTCTCAAGTACTTCTGATCACATGAGCATCCTTTGAATATTCAGTGTTGTCGAATGCTTGAAGGGCCTGGTTAAAGGTTTGGTTATACGGTGGAGCATAAGTCTGTGGGTTATAAGAATGGGAGAATTTGTATGGAGAGTATCATCTAGTACGTTTCCTCTCCAGCTTCTGCGTCACAAGTGCTTTCATTTTATCCCTAGACTCTGTTAGGATGTCTTTCAGGGTCTCTTCTCTGAATAATTGGCTTCCAACAAAAGGCACAGTAGCTAGGTTTATATTTAACTGGGAACCCACCTTCCAATGTCTTAACCACAAGGTATGGCACGCCACCATCTGGGCAGCCATTGTGCACCTCCAAAATTTGGTGGAATCTAGGGTAGCGCCTGCCACAAATGCAGAAGCCCTGGAAATCTTTTTAAAGGTCTGTCTGCTTCTAGGATGATCGCCTTGTGGGTTGTTAAACGTGCCATCAATCCATAAAGCCCTTGCAAAAATTGTGCACACTGCTCTTAAAGAAATGGCAATGGCCTCATGTGGTCTTCTTAATGCATAATTGATAACGCCTGTCAGCTGAGTCTTTAAATTAAGAATCTGCTTTTTGAAACCAATAAGGACAGTGGCTTATCCATGGGATGGAATTTTAAGGATGCCATGAATTCTGTGTCCAGGGAATAGTATTTATGTCCTGGTATAGGACATTTTATAAAAAGGAAGTGGGTACCAGCATCTTCAGCAAGGTGGAATGGGCATCCCTTCCCTTCTCACCATACGATTCAAATGACCATCAAATGCCACTGTGATCCAGAGCCCCACAGAGCTTTTATGTAACCAGGCCATCACATTCATTTATGTGTGTGGAAGCATAGCCGCATAGAGGCCTACATGAATGGCTCTGCTGCCTCCATTGCAATGAATGGGACCAATCCTGGTTGGATGTGTCTGTGTTTAGCCTTGTAAGAAATCCGTGCCTGTATAAAGAGGCCACAGTCTTTAGCATACCTTTGAACCGCATGTTCTAAATATTCAATAGGCAACACCTTGTCTGGTGCCATGGGTCTGAATCCTTAATCTCTGGGGAATCAGGCGCTGGCTCCCTGTTGTTTGAGGCATCCTAGCTGGGAATGGCGTTTGCTTTGGTGCAGAATCTAATGCTCACTGTACATCTCTAGATAACTTCCTGGGTTTATTTTTGAATTACGTTTCTTAGTTGCTAGTCCTCTGGGTGTGGGAAACCTTTGGCCCTCCAGATGTTGCTGAACTTCAACTCATATAAGTACCAGCCAGCATGTCCAGTGGTTATGGATGATGGGAGTTGTAGAGGCAGCAACATTCAGCCCAAAGGTTCCTCGCATCTGCTTAGGACACAGGAAAAATAGAAAGGCGTGAAGGGCTACGGTAATGTCAAATAATATGCGTAAGGACTGTCAGAACACAGACTAAAATAGTAATCAGTAATTGCCTTTTAAAAATCTTTAAAGATGTTAAGAGGTCCAGGTGAGCCGAAACATCTTTGGCCGGTACCAGAGATGCTACTGTGGGTACCAGGTAGGCTCTGAAGAGGGAGAGTGTTCAAGGGCATCTTGTGTCAGGAAGGGCTGCTTGGCCCTGCTGCCACTGCCGCCACTACTACCTACCTGCTTCTCCTGCTGCCACCTGCTCTGCCGAGAGCCAGTGTGGTGTAGTGGTTAAGAGCGATAGACTCGTAATCTGGGGAACCGGGTTCGCGTCTCCGCTCCTCCACATGCAGCTGTTGGGTGACCTTGGGCCAGTCACACTTCTTTGAAGTCTCTCAGCCTCACTCACCTCACACGAGTGTTTGTTGTGGGGGAGGAAGGGAAAGGAGAATGTTAGCCGCTTTGAGACTCCTGAAGGGGAGTGAAAGGCGGGATATCAAATCCAAACTCCTCCTCTTCTTCTTCTTCTTTGTGACCTGCCACATCTGTCACTGACAGAGAAGCGGCAGTGCCATTGGCACCAGTTTTGGGAAGATTGCACTGATTTGAGGTCAGTTCTTACCCAAAATGGACATGATCTTGCTCAAAATCAGTGCCACTGCTGGCAGCACTTCTCTGCCAGTAGTGGAGGCAGGTGGGGCATCTGTGGGCATGCTGCCTAGGGGGTTTCTGCCACCTGAAGCAGCAGTCTCCCCCTGCCTAATGGCTGGGCCGGCTCTGGGGTGGGGGGACACCACTGAAAAGGCTCCCTCTCCAACTGCCATTCCCCATACCTTGAACAGAGGGGAAACTTGTGGAAGGGCCTCCTCTTGATTATCCTGGACATGGGTAGGCACATATGGGAAGAGGCATCCCTTTAGGTACTGTGGTCCCAAGCCATGCAGGGCTTTATAGGTCAACAGCAGCATTTTGACCTCAATGTTCTCTTTGTTCTGATCAATTAATTGAAATGGCTTGGAGATCTCTTTGCTCCCTTTCCAGATCCATCTATCATCTCACCTGTTTAATGTGCCTGTCCTGTTTTCCCTGTTTGGCCCTGTGCCCTATTGCCTTAATTAGCTGGATCGGACCTTTTTCCTAGGCTTTAATTCCTATCCTACATTGCTGACTAGGCTCTGTAGAGCAATACCTGATATTGCAAGGACCGGTCCTCTGCACAGCAACTCTTTTCTCACTTGGGTCCAATCTGCACATGTGCTTTAGCAACAAAACAGAAATGTGGGAGATGGTCTCTGAGAATGGAAAGAGCATGCATTTACGTATTGATGAGAGACTACTGTTGTTTCAGCAGAAGCCGTTTGTGCCCTGTGGGGCTCAGACTTGCTGAACAAACAGATTCTAAGATCTGATTCAGATGGCTGGCCATCTGGAATAGGTCATACACAATGGGGTGCATGCATGTTGTTACTGCACATATGACATGATATCTGGTTTGGGTCCATGTACATACCAGTGTACTTATGCTCTGCCAAGTTCCCATGATTCTTCTGTTTTTGAGGCAGAAGAATCATAGGAACTGTATGAACACACATGCCGAAGTACACACATGTGGTCCAACGCACATGATCCAGTGCAGTAAAGAGCAAATATTATATTCAGATGCCCATCTATGAGAGCCTAGTTGGCAGAGAAATATGAACTTTGAAAGATGCTTCCAATGCAATTGATTATATGAAATGGAAAAACTCACAGAGGAGACTCTCTTTCTCATGGTTCTTGCTACTTTCTTGTGTCAAATCAAACACATGTGGCTATTTTCATCAGGAAGATGTTGAAGAGTGTGCATTGCCACATTAGTGACTTGTGAAATCCCAGTCTTTTACTGCTGGTTATGAATAGCTAGGCTTTGTGGGAAGCCAAAATTAATCCTCAGCCATACTGGGTTATTTGTCATATCACTGTTCTGGCTTGTATGATGATACAGGCATTTCCTCTTTCTTTTTCTAACCAAAGAATATATTGACTTGAGGATCCTAATTTTTTGTATTGGAGAGTGCTGGGTAGGTAGAACTCAAGGTAATAATATAATAACATAAAAACCATCAAATTTCACACACAGGTCATAAGAATCACAAAATTTAAATCAAACAACGACAATAAAACACTACCAATGGAAAGAAAAACATTCAGTCAAATGCTATTTTGGACAGGCATGTTTTAACTAATTGCGTAAAAGAGCATGGTGTCAGAGCCTCACAGAGCATTACACAGCATGGGAGCCACCACAGAAAAGGCCTTCCTCCGAGTAGTCACTTCTCAAGCGACTATGGCATCCAGAACAAGGCCTCAGATGTTGAGCAGAGCATGCATGGAGGAAAATACAATCTGAAAAAGAAAAGGGGCGCCAATGAACTTACGTTATGCCGGGCTGTCTACTCCACAGGCCAAATTAGCCATGGGTAAAATGGAGGCAACTGCTAAGCCCATCTCCCCAGTTCTTCTTCTTATATGGGTTTCAGTTTCTTCGCTGCCAACCCAGTTTTGGGATTGAAAGCAGTGCTTTCAGGTTGAGGACAAAATATTTCCTGGGGGGAAATGCTGTGCATTTGTGAATGCCTACTTTTTTCTTTTTCAAAATGGCTCACTGCTGTTGTATCCTCTACCCTTATCTTCCTGCTGCTGTTTCCGTACCACCGCCCTTCTGTTTAGGGGTTTTCTCTCCAGCCAGTTTGGGATCACATGATGAACGTGATGGCATCACTGAGGGCCAACAAAACCTACTCTGGGCAATGGAAAAAGGTGACTACAGTGGTAACTCGGGTTAAGTACTTAATTTGTTCCGGAGGTCCGTTCTTAACCTGAAACTGTTCTTAACCTGAAGCACCACTTTAGCTAATGGGGCATCCTGCTGCCGCCGCACTGCCGGAGCATGATTTCTGTTCTCATCTTGAAGCAAAGTTCTTAACCCGAGGTACTATTTCTGGGTTAGCGGAGTCTGTAACCTGAAGCGTATGTAACCCGAGGTACCACTGTATTTGTCTGCTGAGGCTGATGAAGGTTTTCATGAAAATCTCTTTCCGTCCTTCCAATCTTAGCCCTTTCCTTTACCAAACGTCTCCTTGCAGCGAAAGAAATTAAAAACAGCAACAGACATAACCACAAAATGCACTTCAGCATGCTTTAGTGCTCTCAAATCAATTCTAATGCACTTCAAACCTGAAATCACAAAATAAGGTAATTTGTACTGGTGCGCCGTGGCACAGAATAAAAGCTGCGTAGGGAAGACATTTCTTAGTTATGCCTTGCCTTTCTTAGATTTTATAATTTTTATTTTTCCTCTTTGCTTACCTCGCACCTTTAAGATCTCATTTGCACATGATGAAAGACCTGTATGCAGATTCCTATTTCCGTGTAGGAATTTGCCAAAACCTCTCATCTTAAAGGAAGCATGCATCCTTGGGGATTAGCACACTATTTGCTTTGGCATGTTCTTCTGTGCAGCTCCCAGACACTCCTGCCTGAATAATTCAGCCCCTTTCCCCATCTTACCTGTGAGTCAGATCACTCCCCTGCTGCCTTGTGCTTGGGATTTGGTTGTACAGCCCTTAAGCGAGAACTGTATAATTCAAACAGACAAAAAGTGCTGTGGTTTATGAGTGGCGTGAGCTATCATGGCAAGAGCTTACTTCATGAGAGCTGAATCTGATGAAACAGGCTGAGGCCAATGTTGATCTCAAATGGCACAAAGCCCCATGAGGCCTTACTTCAAAATCACATAGGATCACTTCATGCTGATGACTGTTAGGTTCAAAATATCCTTCGTTTGCTCATGCTCATGAGGTATGGTGGTTAGAAATTCCTGCCTCATCTCCTTTAAATGCTCTATAATAATCTTCCATATACTTTGGAAAGTTGTTTGTCTGTTTGCTATGCATTTTGATACCTTTCAACCGCAACCATGACACACCCTCCCAACATTTCTCTGATGAAAACAGGGAAGTCCTGATGGTTCCTGAGATCAAGGAGGAGGTTTTCATCTATGTTTGGAGACAATGTGACTCCATTTTGAATCAAGATGGCAAATGATGGCTTTCAAAACTGCATTGATTTAAACCTAATTTTGCCTGCTCATTCTTGAGTTAAAGCAGCAGGTCTTAGTCTATGTTTGGATACAATCAGATTTCATTTTGGATCAAGTCAGTGGGCTGAACCTTTCAAAACAGAACTGATTTTCACCACTAATTTCAAAACTGCTCTGGTTGTTTTGTTTCTTAGAGTGTCCTAGCAGCGCCATGGAGGCAGCTATTAATTATTATTATTTTAGGTTATTACCTGCCTTTCACCTTACCCTCAGGTCCTGGAGCAGATTACAACAAATTTTAACACATCATTAAAAACAGTTTAAAATAAATTACTATCACGAGAGTATGGTCTGTCCTAAAAATATGCATTTCAGTTGTCAAAGGCTGGGGTTAAGAGGTACACCTTCAGCAGCTGATGGAAACTGTAAAATGAAGGTGCCTGACATATCTCTTTGTGGAAACAGTTCCACAGCTTAGGGACCGCCAGAGAGAATGTCCTCTCCTAGGCTGCTGCCATCCTGAGCTTCTGAGGGTGGTGGAACTATCAAGATGGCCCCATCTGCTATCTTAACACCTGAGAGGGTCTGTAGCGAAGAAAGAAGTCTTTCAGATATTTGAGGCCTAAGTTCTTCAGAGCAGGGGGTTTCCAAACTGTGGTCTGCAATCACACTTCCACTCCTGTGTTACCAAGCCAAGAATGGGGGGCTTGTGAAGTTCCAGAAGTTATCAGACCACACTTCCCATCTTCCCTGACAATTGGCCATGCTGGCTAGGGATGATGGGAAATGGAGTCCAGCAACATCTGAAAAGCCACAGTTTTCTCATCACTGCCCTAAGCTTTCTTCATTTCAGCAGTATAATTTAGGTTGAGAAAGGAGTCATTTTTGTTGAACAATTAGCCATCAGAAATCCTTGTTGATCTACTGCAAAGCACATCCAGATTTGCCTTCTAACATCCCCTGAGCAAGAAGGATCAGAACTGAAGAAGGCAGGCATTCAGATCTGATATTTTGGGTGGATCTTTTTTAGAACTTGCTGGATCTGACCAGGAAACCCACCTAGTTTTGTATTCTGCTTCCATCATGGACCAAGGAAATGGCCCTAAGAATTCTGTAAACAGAACATGGAGGGGAAATTGCATAAAAAAATATGTATATCAGGAGAGATGGATCTTCACGAGGACTTTAAAAAAATATGTGGAGAACTGAATTTAACATTGGAAAAAATAAAAACTGTGAGAAGCAAAATTGACAGATTCTCCCATTGTTCCTTGCAGGCCCATCTTGGCCTCGAACACATCATCTTTGGTGTAGCAGTCGTGTGATAAGAAGTCTCTTTGGATGAGGCAGGAATTGCAAGTGCAGTGAAAGGACTTTGAGGCTACCTCATCCCTGCCACTTTAAAAATGCAAGCTAGTTTTAATTTTTAACAATGCACAAGGGTCTGTGCTGCTGTTGCCGAGACCTCGATTGTGCTGGTGTCAAGGCCTTGCAGGCTGGGCTGGAGCTGTGTGTCAGCGTGTTTTGTCAAGATTATAGATGTCATAACCCAGGGCTTTTAAACTTAAGAACTCTGACTAATGGGTGACCGCTATCTGACCACTTTAGGTAGCTGATGAAACACACAGGCAGATGAAGCCCATGTTTTAGAAAAGACAGCAGTCTGAAGCAGCCGCTGCTGCCTGGGAATGTGGGCTGTTGTTACTAGGACAAACGTTTGATTTGAAGAGATGTGACAATCAAAGCCCAGCTCACAAAAAAATAAAAATAAAATATTGCCCGTGCATTTCAGTGTGCCTGTATATTTAATCCCTTGAATGTACTTACTGGCAATGTGGTCTTCTGAGCAGAACTGTCATTGTCACTTAGGGCAACATAACCAAATTGGAACTGTTGCGGTGCAGCTGCTCAGTGAGCCAATAAAATAAGGTAAGTCATGGGTGGCCAGCCTATGGACAGGGTCCCACAATAGTCTGTGACACACCTTGCCGGGGACAAGCAGGTTTATGCCTTGGATGAGGGGTCTGCACTGTTAGAATTCCTGCTCTGTGATTGCAGTCATGGGATTGTTGTTTTTCACATGACGCTGTATGCTTTGACTCCACAGAGTGGGAAGTGACGGAGACAGGATGTTTGTGTTACTGTGTGCTGTGAAGTGGGACTATTGTCCTTTGTTCATTCTCTTTGCTGTCTGATGCTAGAGAGAGAGAAGCCATGTTGCAGTGCTCTGTGTGTGTTTATATGTAAATAAAGTAGATTAGCCAAAATGCTGAGTTGCTGAGGTCTGTCACGCAAACTGCGAACACTCTGTGGATCCCTAAGTGCGCCAATGTCTGTTGGCATCGGTCGCTGTGATGTTCAGGCAAAAGAAAGCTTTTGAAGCTCCCGAACGATCAATCAAGAGGGAGGGAACATGCCAGTTTGTCCCTCCCACCCGTGGCTGCTTCCTGGCTAGAGGTAAACCCCACAAAGGTGTTTAAGGCACCATAGATATATTATGC
Source organism: Podarcis tiliguerta (assembly GCF_965153285.1). NCBI lineage: Eukaryota > Metazoa > Chordata > Lepidosauria > Squamata > Lacertidae > Podarcis > Podarcis tiliguerta. The sequence continues at coordinate 47,989,061 of NC_139544.1, forward strand.
TACACACCTGAGTGGCACTAAATGCCACGCTTGCTGGGAAGGTTTGCTACCGGTGTGGCTAGGTGTTAAATGAAAGTATAGTGGTACCTCGGTTTTCAAACATAATCCATTCTGGAAGACCGTTTGGGTTTCGAAACGTTTGAAAACCGAGGCGCAAAGGGTGGCATGCAAATTTAATTGAGAAAAATAACATATACACTCAGCAGAAACTGTTTGACTTCCGAGGCGCATTCAAAAACGGAAGCATTTACTTCCGGGTTTATGGCGTTTGAGTTCCGAAACGTTCGTCAATGGACACGTTTGAAAACCAAGGTACCACTGTAGCATAGAAGGCCCCAATAGTCTACTGTAACTTAGGCATGCATACCCTCCAGCACATTGAGGTGTTAACATACTGGATTACTCTGTTTGGAGCTTTGTTCCAGCCCATATCAAGGCATGGCTGACTCGGCAAGTCAGAAATGAAGGTAGTTCATTCACTGGCTTTTGTCTTCTTCTGTGAAGCTTCGTTGATGCCAGCATGTTATTAAAGTAGCCAACAACTGACTCATTCTCAATTCATATGAATGCAACAGCTTTGGGAGTTAAAAAAAATAAAATCCAACGGCTTCCAACCCACAGAAACATTGTTTACAAAACTAGTGAAGAGGAAATGGAAGAAAACCCAGGCTTGAATTGCTCTGTGGGACTAGTGATGGGATAAGGAGCCTGATCAAATCCAAACATAAATTAAAGGGACAGAAAGTGTTTCAGTGGGTTGTTTGATGTTGCCGTAGTGGAAATAAGATGATGGTTTGTTCTTAAGAGCAAATGCCCATTCCATAAAAGCCGCTCTCACTTTGGTCTGGCAGACTTAATTAAGAAAACCCTCGATTGATTAGGGCCATGATAGCCAAAGACCAGGGTATATAAATATTTGCACAAGGAGAATTACCATAGAAATCAGAAAATCATGGCTGCAATGAAACACAATCCACTTAATACTTGGTGGAATGATTAGTATTCTTCCACTGTTGCAAAATGAGTAGATTTGCACGAATAATAAGGGAGAAGAATAAAAATTTTGGGAGGAAAGTATACTTCACCAACAGAAGACATTGCTATTAGGAGCACCTGTAAATCTTCCCTAATATTTGTAGGTGCGAAATATATATATATATAGAGAGAGAAAAAATAATTCCCTAGACGCCAAAATCCTGGTTTGGGGCAATCACTTTTTGGTGAGAGAAGCCCAGCAAAGATTTAAAATCACAAAATATGCAGTAAAATAAAGGGTGGAAATACAGGCTCTTACACACTTTCAAAATATGCCTCCCCCCAAAGTGAGTTCCAAAATGACCCCTTAAAAAGTTTCCCTCTTTGCCAAGCATAGGAAAAGGACCACACTTTTGGTAAGCTAAAAAGTGATTTACTTACAAACCCTTCAAAGGTCAGATTCATGTGCTTCAGAAAGTTGCACAGGTAGTAAAATGTAGCTTAGTCACAAAGCGGTGACAGTTCTTAAATTATTGGTATAGGAACTCAAGAATGGGTTGTGAGAGCCACGTGGCTGGAAAGAGCAGCTCAGAGCTGCTCACACACACCAAAGCTCACATATAAACTAGAAAAGAATAAAGTCTTGATTACCTAGTTTATCCCAAGGTGAGGAGAACTGGACATAGCTAAGCCTGGCAGGACAGCTTACTCTATGGTATTAACCCCTGAATGCATAATCTAAACTTCAGCATGTTGCAATATCCTTGATTTTTCAAACTGCTGATTACCCACTTCTTTGCAGTATGGTGTTGCTGCAAAACCTTATAGCTGTGTATTATCACAGAGTTTCTAGTTGCCTCTAGAAAGTTTATGATGTTATCAAGACCTTCCCCTATCGTCTGTCTCCAGCATCTAGTATCCAGTGAGATCTTCCTTTTGGACATGGGATTCAATTTAGCTTTTGTAGCTACAAACCACTGATACACTATGAAGCTGTCCTCCCCAAGGTTGTAGCAAGGCTACCTTCTTCATCTGTTACATGTGAACTGGATTATTATCCTTGAATTGGGACTTCCAGGACCATCCTGCAAGGGCAGCGAGTGGCAGCAGCATGCTTTGAGCTGATTGTATGGTTATGATCTTGGGAGTGATTTGCGAGACACCCAGCTTTCCTTAACAAAGGCTGATTAGGGTTTCTGTTTTGGAAACGCAACATTAACGTCCTCCTTTGTAGATGTTGGAAGGCACCTAGCCTGCATGGCTAAGCAGGAGCAGTGTTTGTCTCCTGCTCTGTACTATGACTCATTCATTAAAAGTAATTATTGCAGAGGCTAAAGTATTAGCTGCTGATTTGTCTTTTGGAGCGTGCCTGTATTATCTGTGGAAACAGGTGTTGCCTGCTTTACCGAGTCCTTGCAAACCCTACGAAACAGAAATTGACAGATTGAATTAATTGCCGAAATGTCGTTATAAGTAAACATCCTTTGGCTCCAATTTGGAAATCCAAAAGGGGTTCCAGCGAAGCAGGCATGTTGATTTACAGCCAGCGACAAGCATCAATTAGCACTCAGCCTGTGTGGCAGAAACGAGATAGCGTGATCCTTAACAGAAGGATGCTCCTCTGTTTGTTGGTTGTTTTCCCTTCCATTGCTATTGTCCTTTGGCAACAGTTAGAAGCAATAAGAAGGGCACCTTCTCTATGTCTCCTTTGCACCCCAGTGCAAATTTAAACCTGTGCAAACAATTGCAGGGGTGGTGTGGGGAGTAGCTATTTTTAGTCATTGGTCCGGCACTTTTTTTTATCTTGGGGCCTTTTCAGGGCAGAATTAAATGTTTGGGGATTTATGCAGACTGCTGCCAACTGTGTTGTAGCCAGGATTATCAAAGCACACACTCCAGCTTGCCCACTTAACAATGACCTCAATGCTTGAGGTAACCTCACAACCTGTGGCGGGCATTTTTTTTAGTCATCCTGTGGTGACCTTGACCGCTGCTTGCATGTTCTGCGGCCGCCGACCAACTGGCACTGCAATCCACATTTGCTGTATGTCACTGAAAACCCTGGCTGCCAAAAGGGGTTGTGGGACTGGGCCCTGGGCAGGTACATAAAAGGCTTGAGGCACAGACCCAGATTTTGCATTTGATTTGCATATGTGAACACATGCATATCTAATGCAAATTTAGGTCAACTTTCAGAGAAGAAAGCAAAACAAAATAAAATTTATGGCTCGTGCTATGGGGGTACTAAGAGGATTTAGTGGAGCTGGTACATTAACTTTTCTTCTGGTCAAATTAAGTTGGTGGGTGCTTTGGCTCTGTGGGGTCATGGCAAGATTTTTTTTGAATCCAATACATTTGTGTGTCTCTGGTCAAATTAAGGTGGAGTTCAGTTTGGGTCTTGCATGTACCGTATTTTTCGCTCCATAAGACGCACCTAGTTTTTAGAGGAGGAAAGGGGGAAAGCCCCGTTTTGGGGGGAATCAGCTCACAGTTGTGCAGCTTCTTTTGCAAAGGGGAAAAGCCCCCTTTTTTTGAGGATCAGCTCAAAGTTGTTGAGCTTACTTTGCAAAGGGGAAAAATCCTGTTTTTATGGGGTTCAACTCACAGTTCTGCAGCTTCTTTTGGAAAGGAAAGGGAGCTGTTTCTGTGGTTTCCAGACAGATAATCTAATCAGCCAGTCACATGTCACTGGGGAAACAAACAGCCTCTGCCTGCAAAACATTCAACCATGAAGGCCTGGGCAAGGGGGCGACGCCGGAAAGGGAGCCAGCGATCAACCACACATTCGCTCCATAAGATGCACAGACATTTCCCCTTACTTTTTAGGAGGAAAAAAGTGTGTCTTATGGAGCAACAAATACGGCACTTCACTTTGCCCAGCTGCCCTGTAAGCAAAGTCTTTTTTAATAGTGTTAAATACGTCTGTAGAAGGGGCAGGAGATCTAGGGATCAGGGCTTCTACTTTCCCCAGAACAGCAATGCACTTGATCCTAGAAGCAGCTTGACTCATCACCTGAAAACATAAGGAGATAAGAACATTAGAAGAGCCTTGCTGGATCAACCCAGAGGCCTATCTAGTATAGCATCTTGTTCTCACAGTGGTCAACCAGATGTCCATGGCAAGCCCACAAACAGGGCCTGAACACAACAGCCCTCTCTCCTTCTGTGGTCTCCAGAAACTGGCATACCGCCTCCGAGAGTGGCTACTAGCCAAAATGCCTCTAGAGTTTTAAGCTTGGAGGAGTCGCTTGCGAAATATCGGGTTGTGTGTTCATTGCGGTCAACATAACATGATGGAACAAGCCTGTGTCTTTTGTTCTCCACTACTCTTCTCTAAATGTGAAAAGAAATTGAATGTTGAGAGTAAAAACATGGTGGGTAATAGGAACTTACTTCACAGCCACAGGCAGGTTCCAGAGGAACAGCTGTTTTAGCCTATTGTGGCAAGAATAACAAGGAGTTCTGTGGCACCTTTGAGGCTTAACAGTTTTATTGTAGCCTAAGCTTTCACGGATTAGAACCCACTTCCTTGTGTACCTGATGAAATGTACTCTGACTATTTAATGAAAGCTCATGGCGCAATACGGTTGCTAGTCTTGGAGGTGCCATGAAACTCTTTAAGCTATTGGACTGTTGCAGATTTTAGGGATGTGGCGTAACCTCTTTGCCGTGAGAAATCGGAGGAAACAATGGGAAGGAAAATGTTAGCAGATTTGTCACCCCCAAGACAGTTTTTGGACCCAGCTTCTCACCCAGCTGCCAGGAAAGATACTGTCCATGCTTGCTGTAGTTATGTTCTGCCACATAACACTAAACCCCAGCCTTGCAGAACACTGTGCTGTTATCCTGTGTCCCTATTGCTGCATACTCTCTAACAAGGATGGGGAACGTGGGACCCCCCCCATATGTTGTTGGACTACAGCTCCCATCATCTCTGATCATGGACTGTGCTGGCTGGAGCTGATGGGAGTTGTAGCCCAGAAATATCTAAAGAGCCAAATTCTCAATGCTGTGAGGCTATGTAAAGTAATCCCCTTACAGTGGTTCTTTTTTAAAAAGTGAAAGGATGTACAGCTTTGGCATACCTACCTTGTACACAGCTCCACTCAGCTGGTTCACAGTTACAGTTATTTGGTGGTGTACGATAAATCAATTCAGGGCCTGCCCAATGCATTTTGCTGCCTGAGGCAGAGGTCATCCCCTCAAATTCATGTCCTGAAGCTAACCTAACTGACAGTTGACTCCTATTGTGACCCAGTCCTTCACTTAAGGACCGGGGGCTAGTTTAGAGGGGGGCACAGAACAGGCCACGTCACTCACATGGTTCTATCTTCCAACATTTTGCAGCCACTTTAGGCAGCCGCCTCACTCTGCCTAATGCTTGGGCCGGCCCTGCATCCTGAAAGGCATGCACAAATGTGATTGAAACAGGGCAAGAGAGAGGGAAGAGAAATACTGTATGCTCCTGTGCCTTCTCTAAATTGCAGACTGGATGAGATCCTCAATTGAAAGCACTGCCTTCCCCCCTCCTTTTCTTTTATAAGCGAGATGGGGGTCACTTAGACTGGGGAGAGGGCAAGGGAAGAAAGGGGTTGATCGTCCTTGCCCCAAGTGCCACTTCCCTGATCTTTCTGACAGCTGCACAGGGCTGCTAATTATTACATTTTAATTAGTCTCCCAGGCCCCATCTAGTTGGCCCCTTACTACAGCTAACTTTCAGCAGCTTTTTACAATTTCTCTCTCTGAGAAGAGAAGAGGAGATCAGTGTCTGCTATGGAGATGCAGTTGTTTTAATTGAAGGGGTGTGGAGTGCAGGTTACAGATTTGTGATACCTTTTTCTAGTTTCCAGCCTTATGGCAACTGAAAGAGGAGGCAAGAATTTATTACATTAAATGACTAATTAAACCACTTAGCTGCCTGACAACTAAAATTACTATTTGAAGCCACCCTGAAAGCCTTCAATTAAATGAGTACAGCTGAGAGATGTGCGACAGTGGCAGTCTGGACTGCGCAGTGATTTTTTTAAGGGAACGGGGAGGGTTGGCTGAGTCGAACTGATTGATGTTCGCGTTGTGGCACAATGCCCCCAAACGGGAGCTTAATATAACTTTTTTGCCTTCTGAATATGTCCCAGTTTGTCTGATGAGATCTTCCTTTCAGGGCTTGATCTTCAGAGGCCTTGTGTTAACTGTAGTGCCATGGGTGGGAGACAGATGTCCTCATTAATAAGCCAAACTCTGTGCTACCATCGCAATGGACGCCTTAGCTAAGAGTTGAGTTGAAGATGCCAAGGAGTGTGACTGATCAAGGAGACGAGGATCTTCCATACGAAGGCTGACTCTCTCTACTGAAAAATAACTCCTTGATAGGGAGGGCCTGTGTCTGATTTTATGGAGGGGAGTCCTCTGTTTGAAGGAGTCCTTTGAATGACTCTCTGTTCTGAATGCAGGTTAAAGTTACAGACTCATAAGTAGGGAGAGGTGAGTTATATTGTATTTCTATTTAAATTATAGCAATTATTTGTTAGTTTCTATGTATGCATATAAATGTAACGCACATCTGTTCCCTCTTTTGATGATGCAAGAGGAATTTATCAGCATTCTGTCTACTTCATGCTGATTTGGGGAGTTCCCAAAATGTTTTATTTCTTTACTTATGCAAACTGGGGGATTCCGCTGCTGATTCCTCCATCTTGTGCACAGGCAGTGCCGTTCTGGCTGCATAACCAACAACATTCATAGCAGGAGCATCATTAATAAAGGGAATGGTACAAATAGCCTGATGTACCATAACAGAAGCCTCCCTTTCTGATTGCTCATGTCAGTGCGTTTATTTCAATCCTCCATAGCCTATAAAATTTCACTAAGCCAGAGGCGCCATCTTCTTAAAGAGGATTGAGGGAGCCTGTGTTGATGCTGTATGATGTCATACGATGCCCTGACATCACGCACATGATGCCGTACGACACTCTGAAATTGCGCAATGCCGCAAGGAGCTGAGGCGGAGCCGAATGACCCCTGAATATTGAGGGGGCTCAGCTGCCTGATGTACTAAGGGATCCAGGGGTGGAATGGAGGAGAGGCAGTAATAGCCTTGCGTTGTACTGTACAATAATTGCTTTGTGAAGCACATTCTAGCCCAATGTGTCACTGAAGTTTTGATGGGACCTGGTGCATGGGATTGAAACGCAAGCCCTATGACACAAGCGGTGTGAAGGGACACCGGAGAATTAATTACATGCCTGCCATTTTATTTTTACAGTTCTTTGGGGCAAAATTACTTGGGTCTGCCATTATGTCCCTCCCTCCACCCTTTGCAAAACACCCACAGGGGAAGGATGGGTGTCATCGAACACCCAGTAATTTTTTTCTTGTTTGACCACCCTACTTTCGACGAAAGTGCTTGTAGATTGTATCAGCCAAGGGATGGTGTTGGATGCATATAAGGACAGCTTCCAAGGGGGTGGGCAGTGCTGTTTTTGGAACTGAGCTCAGGGCCCCGCTCTCCCTCCCTGCAGGGATACTTCAGTAAATGCAGAGTTTGAATATCATGTTTGATCTGTGTTTCCAGTCAGCGCCATACATGGCTGTCAAAGACTCCATGCTATTCCGAGCCAGTTGCTTCATGTTGCACCATGAATTAAATGGCTTGCATAGCTCTCCTAGGATACCACAATACAGAAAAGCTCTGGGTAGCAGAGCCTCAAATATGGTCATGTTGCCTCCCTAAAGCCCAGCCAGAGGGTGCTGGATGTGAACTCTGCATTTGCTGCATCTGATGTGGTTTGGAGCTGTGCGTGGGTGGAGGTAGCAGAAGAAGCAGCAGAATACCACTCAGGCCGATTATCCTGCCTCACCTGAAATATGACAGAGCTAATGTGCTTACTAATAGTGGGATGAAGGATGAGCTCAGAGTATGACTCTCCTAGCAGTCACAGGGCACCATCTGAATGCTTTGTTCAAGCTCAAGGGCCATTACTGATGATGTCATGGTGAGGAGGTGATCTGGGCTGTCCACAGCCCCCTTAAGGGAGAGGTAGGTGAAAGGTAGACTGGTTGAACTCTGGGTGATCACAGTAGATCACCGAGGTCCCAGTTGTTTGACAAGACCAATGAGTCTCCCCCGCAAATTAAACTGAAGAAAGATGGGGGCGGGGAGAACAGAAACCAGAAATGGATTTTTGTGTGAAAGGTCTAGCAGACACAAGGGCATTAGGGCAAGCAGGGGAACTGTCCCTCCAACCTTTAGTCAGTACACACACAGACACACACACACACAGACACACACACACACACACACACACACACACACAACTATCTTTCTGCTTACTTTCATCCAGTCCAGGGCGTCTCATGGCCAATCTTAGGGCTGGGGTGAAAGATATAAATCCATCTATATGGTGTGATGCTACATGGACAAGTTTAGTCCCAGAGTAGTTCCAAATTAGAGGTCAAGGGAGTAGGATGGATTCATCTCTGCCTCTTGCCCTCCCTCCTCTCCTGCTTCAGCTGTTTCCCCTGCTTCCGGACTTCTCTCTGCCACAGACTCTCCCAGCTCACTAAGTCTTGTTACTCTTCAGCTTCCAACACTTCCTCTCCCCAGTCTTCTCCCTCAATGCCCTCTTTGTTGTCCCACCACCAATCCCTGGGCACTGAGCCTTCTTCCCTGGGGCTTCCCCAGCTTGTTTCTCCCACCATTCCTCTACAGCCAACCCGTCCATGACATTGAGCATGCTAAGCCCTCATTGGTTGGTTTGGGGTTTCCCCTCTCTCTTTGGGGTTGGGGCTGAAGGCTACATGTGCCCAATCCCATCGCAGCTACATTCAGAGAACCACCTGAGTACTGTTGAAATCTTGTACTAATGAGATCAACTGCAGAAATGTTAGAGAATCTGTGGTATAATGATTTAGCATAGTGACTCAGAAGTACTAAGAACTGGTTGGTTAAGTGGAATCAGTTACCAGCTTCTTAATGTCAAGGATTTTAATTGAATCCACCCATCGCCAACTGAAGTGAATATTCCAGTTCTACAGCAGTGATTGCAGTTTCTGTTTTCAATATCTCGGCTCAACTGAAATCTGGTTAGCAATAATATTTCATTTCTTCTCCACCCCCAAAAACAAAAACACAAAAAAATCCCGCCTTGAAATATGAAAGCAGCACTGAAAAATAAATAGCTTTCCATGAGAGCCCGGGGCTTCCAAGTTAATAATGAGAGGAACATATACAGAGTGAACCGCGTAGAAAATTCCCGTATAACCCCAACTGAAATCCTTATGGTATTTGGATTTTAAATACTGAAAAATAAAACACAAAACCCTCTGAATACTCTGAGGCCAGATTCATTGAAAGCTTGGCTGGTTTCAAGCACTTTACAAGCTGCCAAAAGTGGGGTTTGGGGTCCTGTTTGGCTTCCTGGCTGCCAGAACGGAACAGAGACTTGATTGAATCCAGCCGCTGTTTGCATGATGCTGCGGCATCCAGTCTCAGCCGCTGCGCTGAGAGTTGGTGCGTGGAACTCTGTCTCTTGCCCCGACCAGGCGGGAAAAGTCAATGGGATGCGAAGGGGCACCTGAAAGCAGTGTGGAGAAGCATCCTTCTCCTAGAGGATAATAGCCACAATGGGGTCCCACCTGCGCCGCTGCAGGCTGGATGTCTCAGAATGCAGGTTGCTGGGGATTTCAGGTGAGCAGAGTGCTGTGACTCTCAGGGTGGTTGCACAAGACTGGGTCTTTTCTGCAGTGGCTCCCCGCTTGTGGAATGCTCTCCCCAGGGAGACACGCCTGGCACCTTCATTGCATATCTTTTGGTGCCAGGCAAAATCATTCCTCTTCTCCCAGGCTCTTGGCTAATTAAACAATCTATGGTCTATTGGACATGGGTGGCGCTGTGGGTTAAACCACAGAGCCTAGGACTTGCCAATCAGAAGGTCGGCGGTTTGAATCCCTGCGACGGGGTGAGCTCCCGTTGCTCGGTCCCTGCTCCTGCCAACCTAACAGTTCGAAAGCACGTCAAAGTGCAAGTAGATAAATAGGTACCGCTCCAGCGGGAAGGTAAACGGTGTTTCAATGCACTGCTCTGGTTCGCCAGAAATGGCTTAGTCATACTGGCCACATGACCTGGAATCTGTACGCCGGCTCCCTCGGCCAATAAAGCGAGATGAGCGCCGCAGCCCCAGAGTCGGCCACGACTGGACCTAATGAACCTTTACCTTATGGTCTATTTAACTGTATGTTTTGTGGGGGAGCATTGTTTTTGCTTGTAGCTGTCTTATGTATTTTTATATTCTAAACTGCCCTGTGATCCTCAGGTGCAAGGCAGTATAGAAATTAGATAGATAGATAGATAGATAGATAGATAGATAGATAGATGGTAGATACATTTTATATATGGCTTGATTTGTAAGAAAAACAAACGTCATTTTAGTGGAGGAACCATAGTTCTGGGCTGGAATGCCTGCTTTGGATGTACAGTATAAAGTTACAAGTTTCAATTTCTCGAGTGGGAACAATCAATCCCTCTTCCCAGGGAACTCTGGGAACTGAAGTTCTATCAGCAGAATAGGAGGCCTCCTAACAACTTTCAGCACTACATTTCCCAGGATTCTTTGGGTGAAGTCATAACTATTTAAAGTGGTATGGTACTTCTTTAAACAGATAGTGCAGATGGGGCCTATAACACAGCTTTGCATGTTCCTATTGCTTTAGCACTGCAACTAGCAGGGGTGGGAAACTATGGATTCTCCATATTGTTGAACTACAACTCCTATCAGCCTTGACCATGCTTGCTGAGGCTGATGGGAGTTGTAGTTCAGCAGCACCTGGAGGGCCAAAGGTCCCCCATGCCTGGTATTTAGGCTCTTCACAAGGGCCATACCACCCATTCTCTTTCAACACCTTGGCTTCCTCCTGCCTGTTAAGATCTGCTGGGATTTTCTTTGCCTGAAGTGATACAGCTTCGGCCCTACTTAATGCTGTTCAGGGGATCTCATTTGTTCCGTGGTGTCAACAGGTTTAAATCTTTCATAGAAATTGATTGCATGCAGGAGCACGTCTCTGATGTTATTCACAGAACTCTTAAAACCTGGATTACCATGGGCTGAGCAAATGGAATGTGCAGATTGGGGAGTCTACAGGTAGCCAGAGAATTCAACATTTTACACAAGCCTCAGGTTCTCTGAGCAGATAAGCACAGTAATAGGAACCTACTTCCCCAATTAGGCAAATAAGTCTTAGAAATTATATTTAGATTTTGCACAACACTTTCCCTAAGAGCTCAATGTGCTTCACAAACATTAGCTTTGCAAACCTTATAACAACCCTATAAAATAGGTCCGTATTATTACTATCTCGTTTTATTGACGAAGCAGCTGAGGCGATAAGACAGAAAAGCATTATGATAAACCAATTGGCACCTGGGCATCTAATGACTGGAGGTGAGATTTAATATACGAGCTTCATTGTGCTGTCTTCAAAAAGCGATGCAGTGTTAGTTTTCCAAGGCTTGCTGGAAGCCTCACTACCAGCACCCTTAGTTTGGGCCCAATCATTTGTGTCTTTCCGTCAGATTTACGTTCCATGACCATAGGGCATCTCAGCCAATGCCATAGAACAGGCATAGGCAAACTCCGGCCCTCCAGACATTTGGGACTACAATTCCCATCATCCTTGACCACTGGTCCTGTGAGCTAGGGATGATGGGAATGGTAGTCCTAAACATCTGGAGGGCCAGAGTTTGCCTATGCCTGCCATAGAACATTACGGTATGTATGTTAGTAGCTGTTTTCCAATATTGTGTAAATATATTTTTAGCTGAAGATGTGGAAAAGGTTAATTGGTCCTTAAGCAGTAAATTATTATGGTCGCCTATAAACAGATTTAATAAAGCAGGCCTTGGGTCAGGTTGTATCATCTTGTCTTGTAATAGAAGAGACTTCTTCAAAGACCGTTTCCCAAAATAATTGCACAGGCTTACATTCTCACCACATAAGGAAATATGAACCTCTGTTGACATTCCCTCCAACATAAAGGACTTTGATGAGAGCTTAACACACAGCATTTTGCAACGGGGTGTTTTTAATGCGTGCATCTCCTTCGTTTCTTGCAGCTACCTTGCTGACCAGTGCTGGAATGGCGGCTTCATCTACCTGATCATGTTGCGTCGCATCAAGCGCAAGGCCCCTCTTCCTCCGTCAAACGGCAACAACAGCAACAGCAGCAGCAACGAGCCCAAAGCCCGGCCTACCTCGGAGCCCAGCGGGAAGACAGCACAAAATGGCAAAAGGACTAGAAAGTTTGGCGTCATCACCAGAACGCCTCCTGGGGGCAAGGAAAGCAAAGGCAACAAAAGCGGCAAAGGCAGCTCCAGGACTGAGCAGGGAAACGGACATTGCACCCTTATGGAAGTGGATGGGTTGCGCCCAGAGGCATCCAGCACAGAAAGCAAACTGGAGGATCGACTTCAAAAAGCTGACTCGCCGTTTCCAGCAGGGCAGTACCGCTCCCGCCTTTCAGACGGAGGGATTCTAGACCTAACCTCAAGTGAACTGTCGCTGCAGGTACATAATTTTTAATTCCCCATTTTTATTGCTGCTGGTGTCGCCTTAATTGAAACAAACCAACCAGAAGCATAGGTGGTTCAATAACAAAGCAGTTTCCATTGGAATTATGGTTCAGGTAGATTGTCTACAGAGCGCAAAGCTTATATTGTGACCTTCTTCCCTTCTGTCTCTTATTATTATTATTATTATTATTATTATTTATTTATTATTATATGTGTATACCACCATATACCTGTAGATCTCAGGGCGCTTCACAGCATGAAATTACAGTACAGCCGTACCTTGGTTCTTGAACAGAATCCGTTCCGGAAGTCCATTTGACTTTCCAGTTGGCTGCAAGAGCTTCCTGCACTCAATCGGAAGCCATGTCAGACATTCGGCTTCCAAGAAAAGTTCACAAACCGGAACACTTACTTCCGTGTTGGCAACATTAGGGAGCCAAAATGTTCAAGTCACGAGGCGTTCGAGAACCAAGGTATGACTGTATAAAGAAAACACAACATACATAATAAAAATAAGAACAATAACAAACCATTAAATCCCCCTCCCACAACATATTTAAAAGGGCATCGGATGTCAATCATCTAAAGGCTTAGTTAAAGAGGAAAGCCTTTTCCTGTCACCTAAAATATGTATAATGAAGGCAACAGCATTCCACAAGCAGGGAGCCCCCGCAGAAAATGCCAGTGTGGTGTAGTGGTTAAGAGCGTTAGTCTTGTAATCTGGGGAACTGGGGAACCAGGTTCGCGTCCCCGCTCCACCACATGCAGCTGCTGGGTGACCTTGGGTCAGTCACACTTCTTTGAAGTCTCTCAGCCCCACTTACCTCACAGAGTGTTTGTTGTGGGGGAGGAAGGGAAAGGAGAATGTTAGCCGCTTTGAGACTCCTTAAAGGGAGTGAAAGGCGGGATATCAAATCCAAACTCCTCCTCCTCCTCCTCTTCTTCTTCTTCTTCTTCTTCTTCTTCTTCTGTTCTCTGGACTTTTCATGGACTTTTCATCCTCAGAGGATAACCTCAGGGTCCAGGTAGTTTCATGTGGAAAGAGGCTGTCCTTGAGGTATTGCGGTCCTGAGCCATAACTAGACATTAACTACAGAAGTTGGGCAACCCGAGTCCTAGTGTGGTCCCTGGCTGAAATTTATGCAGCCCTTTGCAAGGAATCAGTATCCCAGCAACAGCAACCACCCCATGTGAAGGCATTTGAGGTAGTGATGGGGAACTTTAAGCCTAGGGGCCATATGCAGTCATCTGTGCCTCTCTTTTTTGGTCCTTGGGACCCTGCCCAGCCCACACCCCTTTCCTACAGGTCAGGGGGTCAGCATAGGCTGCAGTCCCCTACGCCTCTACCTTGTAGAGATCAGAAATATTGATGTAATTGCTCCACATTCCCTCAATTAGAGCTATCTGGAGCTGCCCGGCTTTTTATTGGAGTTCTGACTTCAAACTGTTTCCCCCATTATTTCGTTCCCTCAATGAAAGCAAGCGGAGTTTATTTGTTTTCCATGCATAACAGGAGAGGGGGAACCTGCTGGGGACATGAAGCCTGGCAAGTCTCGATGATTAAAGGGCTGCCGAATGCAGAGGCACTAAATAGGCCTTGCAGATGATGAGCTGAAAAACTCGTGTTATTGCTGCCTGCGAACAGAAATGAGCTCCAGGGAACTATCTATATCAGCAGCCTAGCTGCTGACATAATTTCCTTGGCAAAGTCTTTAAACATTCTATCAAGCCATCGCAAGCACCTGAACTAATGCAATCACCCTTTGTTTTTAAGAGTCATTTGGAAACACCACCAGCTGGAGTGAACTTTTTTTAAAAAAAGAAATCCCACCCCCCTGGGCTCATACAACATCTTAGTCCTGAAACCTTTCTCAATGTTAAATCTTTAACCCTGGATTCTGTGAAGGATACTAAAGAGAGATAAACACACCTGGATATCAACATCAAGGATGCGGGTGACCAGTGGCTCTGCAGTTGTTGTTGGGCAACCATGTCATGTGGGGCTCATTGGAGTTGGAATCCAACAATGTCTGGAGGGCGTCCCCATCTCTGATCTTTAGAGTACCATTTGCATCCTCCAGGTGTTTCAGAGAGTTTTCTCTTGCTTTTTTTAACCCTCTCTTTGGCCCTGGGAGATACCATGATTGCCCCAAGGTTACCAGGTGGACTTTGTGGCTGCATGGGAATCAAACTCAGCTTTCTGAATTCCCGGGCTGAATCTTGGCTCAGCACTTGGTTCAAGTGCTCCATAATTGGCTCCATAATTGGCTCCATAATTTATTTATTTTATGGTACTTTAACTACCTTCCTACCCCACCTTGAATTTTTTTCTTGGCTCTGTGGTGTGAGAGGAAATATGAACTGCCATTGACCCCCACCTGCAAAAGACAACTTCACTGCCTCTTTCTTGAATGCCTGGATAGCTTGATTAGAGCATGGTGCTGATAATGCAATGGATGTAGTTTCGATCCCCGTATGGGACACCTGCATATTCCTCAGGGTCCCTTCCAGTTCCATAATTCTATGATTCTATGAAGTGGGATCTTAAAATGTGAGGCAGCCTTCCCTAATGAAGTCACCTTTCACTTGCTCGAAAGAACCAAGCTGCTCACATGATGTCTGCAAGGATAGAAGCGTACCAAAACACCAATCTGTGCCACTCGCTTCTGAGTGTACTTGAATGATGCCTGCTCACTGTATGCACACCTTACTTTTATAGGTTGTGCACTTCAATTGTCTTAAGTACGCACCTAAGAATGTATTGTGTGAATTGGCCCTTACTCTTTGTTGATGGGAGATTGCCCAGAGATTTGACAGTGGAGACTTTGCCAGTTGTTCTAGTGTGGTGTAGTGGTTAAGAGCGGTAGACTCGTAATCTGGTGAACCGGGTTTGCTTCCCCACTCTTCCACATGCAGCTGCTGGGTGACCTTGGGCCAGTCACACTTCTCTGAAGTCTCTCAGCCTCACTCACCTCACAGAGTGTTTGTTGTGGGGGAGGAAGGGAAAGGAGATTGTTAGCCGCTTTGAGACTCCTTAGGGTAGTGATAAAGCAGGATATCAAATTCAAACTCTTCTCATCCTCTTCTTCCTCTTCTTCTTCTTCTTCATGTGTTCTCTCTTTCATGCCATTATACTTGCTTGTAATAATTTTAACAATAAGGTATTATTATCAAAAAACCCTGTTGTTTGGTGCTCAAGGTTCAATGCACAAAAATGTGTTGAAATAGTACACCGTTGCATTAAGGAATTCATTTTAACACCAGTTTTAGAAAAATATAGGGGATCAATAAAAGGGAAGAAAGAGAAATGGAAGCTTTGCTGGATTTGTGTGTTCTTTAATAGCCTATTTTCTTTCCCCAAGGATTCAAAACTGTCATATTTTGGCTGTGATGGATTAATTTTCTTATTCCTAAATGCTGGAATGACTGACTGACAGTTTGATCCTGGACGTCTTAGAAACCCATTTAAAGGCTGAATTCACACATGAACACAGTTCACCAGATAATTGCAGATGCACCCGATTAACCTGAAGATTTGAAACGGCGCAATTATTTATCACCTAATCCACTTTCACAGATCATTGCCTCTTTATCGTGTGAGGAAATTGCCCGCCATGGGGAACCAACTGGGAGACTACAGGCTTATTAGGTGTTTGTATTTTTGGTGCCCCCGATGAACTGTGAAGATATTTCACACCCACGTTTCCCAGCTTAGTTCTGAAATCAAGCCTAGAGGAAACTACGGACATTGTGTTAAGCAGAGTTGCTTCTATGATAAATAGAAATATCCTGCTCTTGATCTGCAGAGCAGCTCACATATGGCTCCCAGATGGCTTCCCATCCAGGTTGCTTAAAAGGCCAGGCCTCCTTAGCTTCAGTAGTACAATGGCACCATGTGCCTGCAGGCCATCCTCTGTTACATATATGCAAGGAGGAGAACAGCTCTTTCCTGTGCACCTGGTACGGAAAGCCTAACCAACATGAAAGGGATGGCCCATAGCTCAGTGGCGATGCTTTCCACGCCATGTTGTTTAGTCATTTAGTCATGTCACCCAAAACAACACTGTTGTTGTTGTTTAGTCGTTTAGTCGTGTCTGACTCTTCGTGACCCCATGGACCAGAGCACGCCAGGCCCTCCTGTCTTCCACTGCCTCCCGCAGTTTGGTCAAACTCATGCTGGTAGCTTCAAGAACACTGTCCAACCATCTCGTCCTCTGTCGTTCCCTTCTCCTTGTGCCCTCCATCTTTCCCAACATCAGGGTCTTTTCCAGGGAGTCTTCTCTTCTCACGAGGTGGCCAAAGTATTGGAGCCTCAGCTTCAGGATCCGTCCTTCCAGTGAGCACTCAGAGCTGATTTCCTTCAGAATGGATAGGTTTGATCTTCTTGCAGTCCATGGGACTCTCAAGAGTCTCCTCCAGCACCATAATTCAAAAGCATCAATTCTTTGGCGATCAGCCTTCTTTATGGTCCAGCTCTTACTTCCATACATCCCTACTGGGAAAACCATAGCTTTTACTATACAGACCTTTGTTGGCAAGGTGATGTCTCTACTTTTTAAGATGCTGTCTAGCTTTGTCATTGCTTTACTCCCAAGAAGCAGGCGTCTCTTAATTTCATGGCTGCTGTCACCATCTGCAGTGATCATGGAGCCCAATAAAGTAAAATCTCTCACTGCCTCCATTTCTTCCCCTTCTATTTGCCAGGAGGTGATGGGCTCCAGGTCCAATCTCCAGTAGTTCCAGTTGAAGCAGGTGTGGAGAACTTATGGGCCTTCAGGAGGTACTGAAGTCCAACCTCCACTTTCCTCTGAACAGCTTGTGGGGATTGGAGGCCAAAACACCTGGAAAGCCACAGGCTCCCCATCCCTGAGTTGAAATATCTCAGAGAGTGGATTCTGGGAAGCAGTCCTACCTGAGACTATGGAGAGCTGCTGTCCATCAGAGTAGACTGGGCGTAGATGGACCAGTGGTCTGATACTTGGTAAAACAGCTCCATAAAGTAAAAGTAAAGGGACCCCTGACCATTAGGTCCAGTCATGGACGACTCTGGGATTGCAGCGCTCATCTCGCTTTATTGGCTGAGGGAGCCGGCGTACAGCTTCCGGGTCATGTGGCCAGCATGACTAAGCCGCTTCTGGAGAACCAGAGCAGCGCACGGAACGCCATTTACCTTCCCGCCAGAGCGGTACCTATTTATCTTCTTGCACTTTGACGTGCTTTCGAACTGCTAGGTTGACAGAAGCAGGGACAGAGCAACGGGAGCTCACCCCGTCGCGGGGATTCGAACCGCCGACCTTCTGATCGGCAAGTCCTAGGCTCTGTGGTTTAACCCACAGCGCCAGTCCATACAAAACAGTCTCTTTGCGCAGGGATTCCAGAGGGGGCACAGTTTTTCTGCCTTCAGTTTCTATTTTCTTGTGTACTATTAAAAACAACAGCAGCAACTCCAAAACAGGAGCATAATTTTTTTACTTTAGGTGCAAAAATACCTAAGGCTAGTTTGTGGTTGAAAATGTGCAGCTCCTACTAAAGGAATATATATTAATGTAAAAATAATCAATAAATGCAAGCCTTTAAGAATGTATACCGTAATGCTCAGTGATCCCAGCTTTCTCAGGCCTTCCTCTGCATTTATTTGCTTCTTTTATTAAAAAAAAGAAAATCAATTCCTGTTATATTCTATGGTAACAGCTTGCTTCATAATAATCGCATTTACTATTTTTTAAAGCACTTTCAGGTAAAAATGAAGACAGGCCTGGCCTGGAGGCTTAAAGTCTAATAACAGTCATTCACTTCAAAGATTATATATATATATATATATATATATATATATATATACGCTGTAGTTGTCTGGCTTTCTTGTTTCTGGGCTGGAGGAAATTACAGAGCGGCCATATTCAGCAAGGGCAGGTCCAAGAAATTTTGCTGCCTGAGGTGAAAAACAAGATGGCCGTCTCCCCTGCTGCAAGTTCAAGAGCCAACCGCACAGGCAACTAAAGTTTGCCTCTGAACCTGGTGATAGGGCAGCATCTACCACTGTACCTGAGGGCAGCAGGCTAACTGAGCACACAGGACAGGCTGCATGTTATAATACAGCTCTGTCCTCCACCATCTTGCCACAGCTCCCTGTCCCCCATCCTCTGCCACCTTGGGGAACTGCACCACTCGCTAAAGATAGTTCTGGTCCTACATTCAGATTATTGCATCTCATCACAATAAGCCGAGATGAGTCTTGTTCCTCTGCATGCAGCTGCTCCGCTTTTCCATTTGTACAGGCAAGCACACAAGCCAGGAGTCTCTCCAAGCTGGGAAACAATGGTTAGCAGCTTCTGAAGAAGACCGGTTATTAAGCCAGCTTTAAACCGTAGTTTCATAACCTGCCTTGATTAGAAGGTGATAACCATAGTTTTATCATATTGGATAAGAAAAATGATCCTATGAATTGGCAATTGCGGTCCGTGCAGCCCAGCTGCTCTGGGCAGTCATACAGCCCCTCGTGACCATTGGAGAGCCAGCATGGTGTAGTGGTTAAGAGTGGTAGACTTGTAATCTGGTGAAGCGGGTTCGCTTCCTTGCTCCTCCACATGCAGCTGCTGGGTGACCTTGGGCTGGTCACACTTCTCTGAAGTCTCTCAGCCCCACTCACCTCACAGAGTGTTTGTTGTGGGGGAGGAAGGGAAAGGAGAATGTTAGCCGCTTTGAGACTCCTTAGGGTAGTGATAAAGCAGGATATCAAATCCAAACTCTTCTTCTTCACCTTCCTCTGACGGCCACATGGGCCCCTGGGAAGCCTGCCCATTTGAATTGACCAATCACAGGCAGGCTAGGGTGTGTGGCTTGGCTGGTGGACCTGGGCTGGCTAGTCTTCATTCAGGTCTGGCAGCTACCCATAAATGGGGGTCACATCTTGGTTGAGCAGCTCAGTTGGAGCGGGATTTCCTCCCCCTTCTGCCCCTTGATTGTATGATGGCAGGAGCAAAGCACTCGCATGTGGGAGCACAGGATTTGTTCATGTTTTGTCTTACTGAGATCACCCGAATGTGGCCGTTATTGGAAATTGGATTCCTGTCCCCAAACCTGTTGATTTCGCCCTTCCTCCTCTGCAGTGTATAGTACAGTTTTCATGATGTTGTGATGCGGAGCGCTAACTCACTTTCACCAGAAGCCCCAATTCATTCATTTAAATTATGAAACCACTTTACAAGTCAAGGCATTTTCAAAGTAGCTTACAAAATAATAAGGTAACAAAACAAAGATGCTGCGGAAAACAAAACAAAAGGTGAAAGAGCAAATAAAATTTGGAGACTGACATTGTTTTGACAATGTTTTCTTCAAATTTAAGATAACTGTGCATGGTTTGTGTGTGTGTGTGTGTACGAATGCAGTTTTTAAGCCCAAAGGTATTGAATTTCTGATAACAGAATGTTTTTCACACAGGCTGTGTTTTTACTCAGGAGAACAAATAGTGTTCCTTTTTGTTTTATTAATGATGGAATTTGGTGCTTATGAAATCAAGGGGTTTAATGGCGCTGCCTTGAGCCAAGTGCGATTCAAGCTTTCCTGGTTAGTCCTGGCCAGACATAACCTCTTAGCAGCCGTATCACAGGCACTTGCAATTCAATCTGTAGATGGGTTCCAAAGATAGATGTATATTTCTGACGGTCAATGCAGTTTCCTGACGTAGGCAGATAACTCCTGGGAGAAGCATGAAATTAACAAATGTTATTCCCACTCGGGGTCTGTTATATAACACAGATAACCCATTTTCACACATAATGAGACAGAAAATGAAATTCTTGCCACTTTGAGCACAGTTTAATTGTTTTTGTAGTGTACGCACATGGAGATTTACATTTCTTTTAAATGCAAATTTTAGCTAGATCCCTTTATGATATCCAAAAAGAAGACCTGTTCAGGGAAAAGAAAGTCACATGTAAGAAGAAAAATATACCATAGGACATGATCTACCTAAAGTTAAGCATTTAGGGCAACCAATGGGCATCTGCAACTGCAATAGTTTGGGAAGAGAGCCTTTCCCAAGCTGATGTCCTGTAGATATTTTTAACTTTGGCCGTAACAGCTGGGGCTGACGGGTGTTGTAGCTCAAAACAACTGGAAGGTACTACTTTGTAGAAGAACCAAATGACAAGAAGGAAGGTGACCACATCTGGGGAGACCAAAGGAGCCATTGCTGATGGAGGGAGAAACAAAAATGAAAGGGATTCCATGGGTTTGTGGGAAACTAGAACACTTGCATCTATCAATCTTCTATCTATCTGTCTACTAAGGTAAAGTTAAAGGTACCCCTGAGCATTAGGTCCAGTCATGACCGACTCTGGGATTGCGGCACTCATCTCGCTTTATTGGCCAAGGGAGCCGGCGTACAGCTTCCGGGTCATGTGGCCAGCATGACTAAGCCGCTTCTGGTGAACTAGAGCAGCACACGGAAATGCCGTTTACCTTCCCGCCGGAGTGGTACCTATTTATCTACTTGCACTTTTACATGCTTTCGAACTGCTAGGTTGGCAGGAGCAGGGACCGAGCAACAGGAGCTCACCCCGTTGCAGGGATTCGAACCACCGACCTTCTGATCAGCAAGTCCTAGGCTCTGTGGTTTAACCCACAGCACCACCCGCGTCTGTCTACTACTCTTTATCTATTATCTGCTGTCGATCATGATTTTTGCTTAAGGCTCAGAATGTTGCCTGCAGCTCTATATGACTGCAACTATTAAATGTAAGGTGTGTGCTTAACTTGCCCCAAGGTAATGGTGGCCAATGGTGTTTTGTGTTGGCTCTGCCATACGCTACTGCTGAATTACCTTGGTACAGTATTGCCCCTTGTTTCCTGAGCCAAGTAGCAGACAGCAGCATCATGCCGGAGAGGAGACCGACAGCCTGGGAGGCCTTTAGGTCTTCCATAGCCTAGCCTGGGTCTCCTCTCATGGCTCAAGTCAGGACTGTTGCAGGCTCCATTGTGTGTGCCACTTGTAGTGCCATTGCCAAGGTTTGGTCACACTCATAAATGAAGGCGTGCGGTTCTGTTGCTTAAATCACCAGGAAAGATTTGCTCTGCATACACCTTTCTTCAGGGGAAGTGCCCTGCGTTGGTTTGACTTGCGTAGGTTCATCAGGATGGGGAACAATGAAGGGTGAAGGTGGTCTGACTATTGGTGTTCAGCTAAATAAGCATCAGCTTCCTATGATTGTGTGATGGATCTTTCTCTGCCTGAGGTCCTGGAAGGATGCTGCCAGTGTATAAAGAAAGAAAGAAAGAAAGAAAGAAAGAAAGAAAGAAAGAAAAAGATATCAGCATTGGATTTAATTAAATAGGTTCTATACTGTCAGGGAACTGCCATCGGAGCTGGAGGCGGAGAGAAGGCTCCAGAGGGATGCCGGAGAGGGTCCCAGTAGGGAGAGAGGCAGCCCATCCGCTGGGGAAGGAAATCAGCGTAACACCAGTGGAGAAGGGGGGCAGATGGGGGAATCGGAGAGGTGGCTCCAGGACTCCTCGCCGGAGACCAGCGGAGAAAGTACGGGTACTCTGCTGCCCACACCCACCCTGCGCAGAAGACTTCCACGCAGGGAGACTAGGAGGAGACTGGGTGTCAGACAGCTTTTATGCTGGAAGAGGTTCAAGAAACGCCCATTGATGGATTCTGCCAGTGACTGAGGCAGCCACGAAACTTGAGGCTGTCCAGACAGAAAGGGTTCAACCAGGTAACCTAGCCAGGAGTGGCGGCAACTTACGCATGAGCAACCCCTAGAACCATTACATATACCTTGCTTAAGGATTGTATATGGTGTACATCCTGGACTTGATTCGTATGTTAGGAAGTAACCAGTAAAGAAATTTGTTACATACATTACCATTCAGCCTGTTGCACTCTATATGTTGTAACTATTGCATCTGTGTAACGAGGTACGTACAGTGGTACCTCGGGTTACATACGCTTCAAGTTACAGACTCCGCTAACCCAGAAATATTACATCGGGTTAAGAACTTTGCTTCAGGATGAGAACAGAAATCGCGTAGCAGTGGGAGGCCCCATTAGCTAAAGTGGTGCTTCAGGTTAAGAACAGTTTCGGGTTAAGAACAGACCTCAAGAACGAATTAAGTTCTTAACCCGAGGTACTACTGTATTGTATTTGTTTTGCCAGTCAGGGCAGACAACATTAGGCAAATAGTCTGATCTGACATAAAGCACTCTGTTGTGTCCTTATAAGCTGTGATTCTGTTATTTGTGTTTGATATAATGAAGTGCATGTATATGAAGTGGGGGGTAGGGGGTGGGATTGAATAAATGAGTACAGAATGGTAAAATACTGCAGTGCAGTAAGTGCCTGAGTTTCAGTGTATCATGGGAATCCCTTTTTTTAAAAGAAAGAAAGATAGAAAGAAAGAAAGAACCTGATAGCACTAGAATAACATCTTCTTCTTCTGCAAACTGTTATGTTCAATTATGGCAAATGCTTCTCTCTTTCACTTAAAACGATGCCTGTCTTAAGTGCTTGGAGCCTACTGTCCTGTCTGCTGAGTGCTGCTGACAAGGAAGACGTGCCAAAAGACAACCATCTCACTCTTACCACAGGCTCTTCACCTTTTGCAGCAAAGTCTCTGCCAAGTACGGGGCGGGGGCGGGGGGGGAGTCGCCCTTGTAACCCCCAGATGTCAGCTCGCATCTGAAAACCGAGCTGGATTTTCTACCCATCAGCCTCCCAGTACACCTTGCCTCCAGATAAATTGCCATCACTGTTTCTGTACTTTTGTGCAGTGCAAGAGCAAAGAAATATTTGATACCTGGAATCCAAGTGTGCATGCTTTGTCCCAGTAGATATCAGGCCGGTTGGCCTGGGATCTTGGGGTGCAAGAGCCTAAAGGGTCAGGGAAAGTCAGGACATAAACATAGGTACCCAGATATGCTCAAAGTAGTTCATGGTATCGCCTCTTAAGTGAGCAATTAGGAATAATATTGCCTGCATACTAAGCAATCTTAGAATCATAGATTCATAGAATTGTAGCATTGGAAGGAGTCCTGAGGGTCATCTAATCAAACCCTCTGCAATGCAGGAATCTCAGCGAAAGCATCTATGAGAGATGGCCACCCAAGCAGTGGCGTAGCGTGGGTTGTCAGCACCCGGGGCAAGGCAAGTAATTTGCACCCCCTAACCCGTGGATTTGCGTCCCCTAACCCGTGGATTTGTGCCCCCTAACCCTACCCTCAGATGTTGCGCCCAGTGCGGCCGGCCCCCCCTGCACCCCCCACGCTACGCCACTGCACCCAAGCTCTGCTTAAAACCCTCCAAGGAAGGAGAATCCACAATCACCTGAGGGAGTCTGTTCCACTGTCCAACAACCCTTACTGTCAGAAAGTTCTTTCTGATATTTAGTCTGAATCTAATTTGAATCCATAACAATATTGAACAACTCTTACCAAAAGAAAGTTCTTCCAGACGTCTTGAGACATACTCTCCCCCACCCCGCAAGTTGAAAATTCAGTGAGGGAGCTGTAATATCCCTTGATGAGTTGGTAGGCCCCACCTGCCAATCTCTTCTAAATTGCCTTTTCTCTCTCTTTTAGGGCCCTTATTACCATTTTTAAAGTCATTTCTGGGTTCGGCGTGGTCGCACATCGATTAGGGACACGTAAATTGGGAGTTGCCTATACAGTGGTACCTTGGTTTACAACCATAATCCGTTCTGGAGGTCTGGTTGTAAACCAAAACAGGTTGTAACCCAAGGCATGCTTTCCCCAATGGGGCCTCCCCCCCAAAAAAATTGTTATAATCCCCCCCAAAATGGGTTGTAATCCAAAAAAAGGGACACGCACTTCTGGGTTTTGACGTGGTTGTAATCCAAAGCGGTTGCAAACCAAGGTACCACTGTTCTTACTTCAGTTAATGAAAAATACTTACAGCTGAATATTAACTTGAATATATGCACTTCCATGATGATTACTTCAAAATGGGACATAACACGGTTGCATTTTGATATTTAGGAGATGGGCATGTGCAAAAACTGAGTGCAAAAACTGCCCAAACAATATGCTTTAACAATGACCTGTAATATCTCAAGCACCCAGGTTTCCTTTGCTGGCAAAGGAGAAGCAAAAGGTCTCTGTCTGAGGCCTCTTGCCGTTCCCTTTCCAACAAAGCAAAAGCCCGGTTTGCACACGCTGATCTGGTCTGCTAGATCTCTCAGCCAGAGTGAGAAATTTTAGGATGCAGCTGGAAAGTGTCTTCTCCTAAATAAAAATGCAAGAACTCTCTGAAAATTCCTCTCCCAGCGAGAAGGTTGCCGGATATGGAAGATGACCATGATGAAGGGAACAGATGGGCTGGGAATCCAGATCACCGGAGGCCGAGGATCGAAACGTTCTCCTCACGCCATCATTATCGCACGGGTGGAAGAAGGAGGCTCTGCTCACAGGTACAATTTGTTCTGTTTTCACATCTGACTATCCCATCGTTTGGGTGTAACACAAAGGTTTAAGTAAATGAAAACAGTGGGCGGCTGCCAAATTAGTTTTTTTTTTATTATTATTCCCCGCTTTCCAGCAAGCATTGGCCCCTTAAAGCAACTTAAAATTCAAATCCAAAACAAACGAGAAAAGGTAAAATAATAAATTGATGCTGTTGCAAGAGTTGTTTCCCCACACAGCCACTCCCACCAAATCTCACCATTAAAAACGTTTCTCAAGCCTTCCTCATACCGAAGGTGACTTCTAGAGGCCCCACTAGAGCTCTTCTAGGACACCCATCTAGCTCCCTGCTCTGTCTAGATTCTTTCAAGTCTCATATCAGGGTTTTTAGTTTCTACAGCAGACGCAGAAGCTGCAACCAGCCAAAAATCTTGATATGAGGCTTGATAGAATAAGTCCCTGTAAGATTGTGCTTTGCCTCTGAAGCAACAACCCCAAAGAGATTAATCCCTTTGCCATCACCCTTTTGAGGGCATCCTCCTGCCCGTGGTGTACCTGATGTTGGTAAATAAATTGCCTGGAGCACTGTTGAGTTTCTTGCTGTTCCGGTTCTACCACCAGGAGAATCAGAGATCTCAGAGACTGAAGCAATTTGAACAAGGCTTATTGGGAAATCTGGAAGCCACCAGGGTAGTAAGATATGTGCAACTCGCATGTGTTTCAAAAATCTGCGGTAGGTTCCTGAACCTGGAACGTAAACAGCCATATAATTAGATCTCGTTGTCCATTATGGGATGGCATTTCTTATGCAGGTGGAAGAAAAGGATCCTTGGAGGTTTTTTTTGGCCCAGCGTAAAATGTGCATGTACACCTCATTTTCACGAAGAGTACCTTCATTCTCCATCCCTAACCATTGATCATGCTGTCTGGGACGGATGGGAGTTGGAGTCAATCTGGACAGCCACTGGTTCCACATCCCTGCTTTAGGTTGTTCTTTGTTTCTGAGCTTTTGTCTGGCAACCTGACTGTTGTAGCATGTTATAGGATTCCCTCGCCACAGTGAGAAAGTAGGTCAGGTACACTACACATAAGCCTTGGCAGGGTACTAATCCATCTCTTGAAAAAGAGGCTGGCAGAAGTCTGCCAGTGCTCCTACCTGTTCCTACCTGGGGAGATGGATTTGGTGCTGGGCAGTTGTACTACAGGAGAGGAAGCATGCCGAGCTAACTACTCCACAGCAAGTGAGCGAGTTAACTGCTCCACAGAAAATTTAATATTAAAGCTGACCTACTTACCAGTGATATCGTTAGTGTCTATAAAGTGCTCCGAGACGCTCCAGAGAAGGTGTTAAATAAATGTGGAGTGACTTGAATATTCATTATTAACAAAATGCAGGCGGAGCCTCCTATATTCAACTTGAAACTTCCCCACTGAAAGTAGGAGGATGGGAAAAGGAAGCGCTGACATTTATTCTTGCTTTCTTTGACTGGGCAAGGGGGTGTGTGGCGACCCATTTTTTATTATTATTAAAAAACACACAACACTTTTGCCCAAATGACGTGGTACCTCCTGTTGTTCCTTGAGCAGTAGCATCAGAATATAATGTTCGCCTACAGAATAAGAACTTTCTTGGCGCTTCAGAACCTAGAAACATTCCCCATGAAACTGAAAAGTCTTTGTTGTCCTTTTCCTCTTTCCTTAGAGATGGTAGACTGAAAGTTGGCGATGAACTGCTCATGATCAACGGCCACTCTTTGGTTGGCCTCTCCCATCAAGATGCTGTCGCTCTTCTTCGGTCGGCCGAAGGCCTTGTGTACCTGGTAGTTGCAAGCAGGGTAGGTAATAGTCCACTACCGTATTTTTCGCTCAATAACACGCACCCGACCATAACACGCATGTAGTTTTTAGAGGAGGAAAACAAGAAAAAAAATATTCTAAACGAAACAGTGGATGTATGATTTTTGTGGTTCATGCTGTGGCCGCAGACATGTGAACTGATGGTGAGTTTGGGGTAGCCCAATGCAAAAATCCTGAGGATCCATGTGGATCCATGTTTGTAACCATGTTTTTGCACCACTGCAGCCCCAGGTAACAGTGGGTGCGTGATTTTTTTGGTGCAAACTGTAGCCATGGACATGCTATGTGATCTGATGGTGAATTTGGGGTGACCCAGTGCAAAAGTCCTGAGGATCCATGTGGATCCGTGCTTTGTAACCACGTTTTAAGTGGGGAGGGAAGGAAAAGCACTCAAGGGACAAGGAGCACGCGTGGAGCAGGCTCTGCTTCTCTCCCTCCCCCACCCCCTTAGCGAGCTGAAATACTTTGCTGGAGAGACAGAGAGCCTGCTTGCTTTAAAGGAGCCTACTGGTAGGCTCCTTTAAAGCAAGCAGGTTCTGCTTCTCTCCCTCCTTAGTGAGCTGAAAAACTTTGCTGGAGGACAGAGAGCCTGCTTGCTTTAAAGGAGCCTACCGGACAGGAGCCGCTTACACAAGTGTAAGCGGCTCCTGTCCAGTAGGCTCCTTTAAAGCAAGCAGGTTCTACTTCTCTCCCTCCTCCCCCCCACCCTTACAGGAGCCGCTTACACTCGTGTAAGCGGCTCCTCTCCCCTCCCGCTTTGCTCCTTTAAAGAAGCAGGCACTCTGTCCCTCTCTCCTCCCCATTCAGCGGCTCTTCTCCCGCTGGAAACCACGGAGGAGGGAAGCATTCGCTCCGTAACACGCACAGACATTTCCCCTTACTTTCTAGGAGGAAAAAAATGTGTGTTATGGAGCGAAAACTACGGTAAATGGATTCAGTATGTTTAGGTGTGCACAGAAGATCTACTCCTGCAATACGTGACTGTAGCCACTAGCTTACATGGCTTTTGAAAAACGGGTGGGAAAGTTCAGGACTGACAAAAGAAGGTACATCTTTACCCAGTGAATCAATACTGTAACCTGGGGAATTTGCCATTGCAACATTGGACAATAGCAATTAGCTTAGTTTGTTTTATTAAATTAATGGAGAAGAGGTTCCACAATGGCTATTGGTTGAGCTATATGGGGGTGTTATACACGTTTGAAGTGGCATTGGAACACATTTTCTGCTTCCTGAGACATTTGTTTTGGAGGCAGAGAATATGTATTCAAACCATTGCCACCCCATTGTTATTCGACTGCATGAAACGCTGTAATGATTAAAGTGCTAAATATGCATCTAATCGTTTCCTTCAATACATAGAACAATAGGGGAAGACAAATGAATTCATTTTGACCTATTAAAAGCCCAGTTTCTCATATCTTCAGTAGTTCATTGAATAGCATCGTATACTCATTCACCATCAATTTTACTCCTGGTATATTCCTTTAATATACATATTGTGTCATTAAATCTCACCTTCTCACACTTACCTCACTGTTAATCTACATTTCTCAAAAGTGTTGTCAGTGTAACTATTTCTAATAGTTCCCAAATCTTTCTATTTGTGTTTCTATTACTTTCCCAAAATTTGTCAAATATTTTTTCTGGCTATCACATGCCATTTAACAAAGTTTAATAGGGATTGTTTATTAACCCAGTGACCACCTTCCAAAGCTTAACTCTTCTCTCATGCTTCCACTACATGCTAGAGTACGTATGAGAAACCTCAAGTGCGGCCCTTGAGACCTCTCTGTCTGGCCTTCTCTATCCAACTTTTCCCAGGCCACCCTCCTTGCCCAGATCACACATTCCTTGGCTAGAATATGACCATGAATTACAACATTGCTTCTTGCAGCCCATGTCCAAAATTTAAAAACCTGTACCATGAGCAATAGACACACCCGCCAAGTCCACTGACAAGACTCAAGAGTCGTTAGCTTACGATGACTTCTGCAACATTTCAGCTGGAGTTATTTAGCATCAGCCAGTTTGACAGCAGCTTCGCAGTGTATCCCTCACCTTGTCAGTAGAACCATTCAGAATGTAGGTTGATGTGTTTGCCTTTGAGTTGGGCTGCGTTTCAAGAGCTGGGTTTTGGCCCACACCTTCCCGAAGTCCTTTCTCCAGTCACGCCACACCAGAATCTCTACGACTGACATGAATTCTCCTAGGAGAAAACCCTGCCAGAATCTGCTTCAGGTGAACTGCAGGTTGTGTTGTGTTCAGTTTCAGGAGAGATGTGAAGGGCTGCTTCAGGCATGCGCACACTTCACTTGACTAGTCAACTTCGATGCAACTGAATGGGACTTGGCTGAAAAGCAAGCCTTGTGATGGAGGGAAAGTTCTTTCTGTGGCAGCTTTCTCTGACCTGCTTGCTGTCCTTCATATGTTTTGGAATACAGCTGCCATCATTGGCCATGCTGCCTAGAGCTGATGGGAATTGGTCCAAAACATCTAGAAAGCCCCAGGTTGTGGAAGGCTGGTCTATCGTGTTGGATAGTAATGGCTGCTCCACGCATGTGACTTGCCATTTGATGCTGCCATCATCAGATTATGAACATGTTAGTGCGAATTATTCCAATGAACACATTATGACCTCGTCTTTCCCCCTCCCTTTTCTTAAAGCAACATGCAAAATGGAACAAAAGAAATGTATACCACAGGCACGTCACATTGATTTCAGCTCTTTTCAAAACTACTGTCTGTTTCTGACCAAGAAATCCAACCTGATTCAGCTCCTTGGTTCACTAGGGCCACATCTGCACCATATGCATTTAATGCTGTATCATACCGCTTTAAGCAGTCATGGCTTCCCCCAAAGAATCATGGGAACTGTAGTTTGCTAAAGGTGTGAGAGTAGCTATCCCTCTCACACAGCTACAATTCTCAGAGTGGAGTAGTACTCTAATTATCCATGGTTTGAGGATAATGGTTTGAAGCCCACAGTCCTCAGCATGATTTCCTGAGAGTATGCACAACTGAAAGCAGGGAATTATACAAGCCTACAGTAAGACAAGAAAGGCTATAAGGATCACAGACTTGTAGAGCTGGAAGGGACCCTGAGGATCATCTAGTCCAACCCCCTACAATGCAGGAATATGCAGCTGTCCCATTCGAGGATTGAACCTGCAACCTTGGCATGATCAGCACCATGCTCTAACAAACTTTAGCGAAAGCTATACAAACTAAGTTTTGAAATTTATGTATTTCATACATTTATATCCTGTTTAATACCAAAAGAGCTTCAAAGTGCTTTACACACACACACACACACACACACACACACACACACACACACAATTAAAGAAGCAGGAAACCAGGGAGGTACTGGAACCATTGGGTGACTAATGTTAAAATAAAAACAAGAACGGAGGTGAACATTTTTGAAGGGTGTTGTGCTCATAGCTATGTTCTTGCATTCATTGCTTGTGTGGATTGTATGATTAGATCACTTCTGGGAGTCTCAAGACAGTTGTCTTCACCAGTATGTACCATCGCAATCTCCCTTTACACCTGCCCACAATATATCATTCAAAACTAATACATCACTAACTTTTCAGGGTTGTTGTACTAAGCTTGTATGTTCAAGGATGTAATGCCAAGTGTTCTTCTTCCTCTCATCCTCCTCACCACAGGAAGGGGCGGAAGAGGATTTTCTCAGTTACCCATCTACAAGTTTGCCAGACTTAATCAGCACTTGCTCTGCTCAAGATGCGGCTCCCTGGACTGACAATAAAGAGAACGAAGAGCCGGAGGAGGAGGAGGAAGAGGACAAAGGAAAGACTCTGGTGCCAGAAGTCCTGGAACCCGTAAGTGTGGCTTTGGATATGCTGCTTTGAATATAGCTTGGTTAGCAAATTGACTGCCACCTTCAGCAACTATGGCTGCCGCTTTGGAAATGTGTCATGATGCAACAACTTCCCTTCCCAGTAAGTTAGTCTTATCATCATAACATCAAGATATCAAACCAGAACTGACATAATAGAATCATAGAGTCATAAGGGAAATAATAATAATAATAATAATAATAATAATAATAATAATTAATATTTATACCCCGCCCTCCCCGGCCAGAGCCAAGTTCAGGGCAGCTAACACCAGGGACACGGGTGGCGCTGTGGGTTAAACCACAGAGCCTAGGACTTGCTGATCAGAAGGTCGGCGGTTTGAATCCCCGCGACGGGGTGAGCTCCCGTTGCTCGGTCCCTGCTCCTGCCAACCTAGCAGTTCGAAAACACGTCAAAGTGCAAGTAGATAAATAGGTACCGTTCCGGCGGGAACGTAAACAGCATTTCCATGCTCTCGTTCGTCAGAAGCGGCTTAGTCATGCTGGTCACATGTACGCTGTACGCCAGCTCCCTCGGCCAATAAAGTGAGATGAGTGCCGCAACCCCAGAGTCGGCCACGACTGGACCTAATGGTTAGGGGTCCCTTGAACACCAGTAAAATTACAATAGAAACGTAATGGGGGGGGGGCAATTTAAAATACAGGTTAAAATGCAATTTAAAAAGCAGCTTCATTTTAAATGTAGCCCATAAATCAACACCGTAAGGGGAGGAAAGACATAAGGGTCAGAATGAGTCCAAACCAAAGGCCAGGTGGAACAGCTCTGTCTTGCAGGCCCTACGAAAAGATGTCAAGTCCTGCAGGGCCCTAGTCTCTTGTGACAGAGCATTCCACCAAGTCGGGGCCAGTACTGAAAAGGCCCTGGCCCTAGTTGAGACTTGGTGGTCAATTCCAACCCCTGGCTCTGAAGCTTCAATTCAGCAGCCTAATTAAGGGTTCTCTCTCTCTCTCTCTCTCTCTCTCTCTCTCTCTCTGTGTGTGTGTGTGTCCCCTTTTCATTGTTGCTGTTATTGACCAACTGAGAGTCATAAAGCTTTGTCAACCTACTTCAAATCACCCAGTCACTTCCTAGTAGACCCTGATTTATGTGTTACTCATCCTGCCCTATAGACTCCTCACAAACATTAGTCTATTGAGTTGTGCAGACAGCAGGTGTGTACGGACTGTCAGTACTTTGCAGGGGGGATTCAAGTGCATACCAGAACTTTGGTTTTGCCCAGTGGATTAAAGTATATATATCAATGTTTTAAGAATGTCTTTTTGTAGTTTGGAGAGTGATGGGGAAATGCACTGAAAAGTATGGGATGAACAAATGATTAGCAGGAACATGTATAAACACCCTGCAAGCAAATTGCGATAAATGTGGGATGAATGCTCATTGCCATATAACCTCCCTGCAAACCAGTCAGAACAAATGCTCAATAAAGACCAGACGTAATCTAACCACCGTGCAAGCTTTGGGCGAGCAAATCATGATGAATGTTCCAGTGCCATCTATCGTACACACACCCATTTTATTGCTGAGGCAACCCAGTTGGATGGTTGGGGTATAAGTAATACATTATTGTTATTATTATTATTATTGGGGCATACATGCTTTTGCACCCAGCCTCTCCTCCTGGATCTGCTACTACTTCATACTTTCTCTTCTTGAGTCGAAGCGGCTGACTTCTTGGTTTGTGGGCTTTGCCACATTGTTGCTTTCTGTTAATTAATGAGACTTAGGGATAGATCCAGATGTCAGGCTAAAAATATTTCTAAGCGCAAAGTGTATAGCATAACTGTATAAACAAGATGAGCGTATTTTTTTTAAAAAATAATAATAATGCAAAAAAGTTATTTCCACTTGATACTAACCATATGGATTACCCAGTACTGTGGCTTGAACCCAGTAAAAGTAATGTCTAATGGGAAAACACCCCATGAAAAACAACAAGCCCCCTTTTCGTTCCTTGCAGTGGTGAGGGCTGCAAAAGGTACAAGAAGTCTGTTTCCTGCAGGTGCTGAAATAGCCAATATATGTGTGTAATCTAACACCCCTTTTAAATAATAACCATCTGTTTTTAGGGAGGGAATTTGGTTTCTGGAAGTTTTACAGTGTTGCAAAATCTTTGGCTCTGTTTTGCTTTACATTGTACAAAAAAAAATCTGTTTAAGTTAAACACACACACAAAAACCTGAATGAACTCTTTATTTGCTCATTTGTGATAACGCTGATTCATTGCATTTCCCCCCCAAAATGCCTATCCTGCTGGCTATTCAGTAAAACCACTCTATAGTGAAGCGTAGGACTCCCACACCCTGCCTAAAAGGGTGTCTTGTACAGTTTGGGCAACTCTTCTGCAATGGAGAGCAGCAGCCATTGTGGAAGCTGCTGAAGAAGTGTGTGTGAGAGAGAAAGAGCAGAATTCTTTGCAAGGATTAATGTTTTGGCCTTTGATAAGTTCAGTTACAAATAAGCAATGACCACAATCCAGCTGAGGGCTGTATGCCATGGTGGCTGATGCCCATAGGATAATAATAATAATAATAATAATAATAATAATAATAATAATAATACAGTGGTACCTCGGGTTACATATGCTTCAGGTTACATACGCTTCAGGTTACAGACTCCGCTAACCTAGAAATAACTTTGCTTCAGGATGTGGCGCGGCAGCAGCGGGAGGCCCCATTAGCTAAAGTGGTGCTTCAGGTTAAGAACAATTTCAGGCTAAGAATGGACCTCCGGAACGAATTAAGTACTTAACCCGAGGTATAATAATAATAATAATAATAATAATAATAATAATAATGGCCAGCTAGTTTGAAGTACCGTCCACACATAGTCTTCTTATTTGGCGATCAACTTGTAGTCGAGTAAGATTGTCTTCCAAAACACGGTTTTAAAAGTGAATCCGTAAGTGACTGTGGAGGCCAATTCTGGATCCACACGTCCTTCCACAGTTGGGACGTAGGTTTCCGGGAGGGAGTTGATCATGTTGAGGGTTTGCCAAGCGTGTCTTCCTCTTAGCACGTTTCTCCCTTTCGTCCTGAGTTTGAGTGTCTTCAAAACCCATGACACCTTTGGCAAAGGCTGTTCTCCAATTGGAGCGCTCACAGGCCAGTGTTTCCCAGTTGTCGGTGTTTATACTACATTTTTAAAGATTTGCTCTGAGAGAGTCTTTGAACCTTTTTTGTTGACCACCAGCATTACGCTTTCCATTTTTAAGTTCGGAATAGAGTAGCTGCTTTGGGAGACAATAATCAGGCATCCGCACAACATGACTAATCCAAAGAAGTTGTTGTTGAAGAATCATTGCTTCAACACTGGTGATCTTTGCATCTTCTAGTACACTGGCATTAGTTCACCTGCTTAGTAAGTCAGAATATGCACAAGCATCATGCACGAACACGTGGACCTCTTCTTACTGCTTTGGTCCTCCCCAGACACAAGTGGCAGAACAAGTGGGAATTCAACTCTTAACCACAGCTTGCTATTATGTGTGAGCCCAGCACAACTACAGTTAATGGCTTCTAAACAAGCCTGGATATGAAACTATGGTTAAAAGTTGCCTTAATATCCTGCCTCGTTTGGAAGCAATTGGACAAACTTCAAAAGCCCTTCAAGGCATCTCTCTTGGAACATCCCCTTGCAGGCAGAAAACTGGTCTTGGCTTCTGCATTCCCAGATGACTTTATACATTCGTTGTGAAAAGAGAAACTAGAGCACTCCTTACAACGTAATAATATGTTATTTCCTAGGACACGTTGTTTATTTTAAAAGTGCCTTCAATAGCTATGTGCCATACACAATTATTTAAAGGAAGAAGCCGCCACAGGCCTGCCTTGAAAGCTTACAATTAAATAAATGATACAACATGAGAAAAAGGAAAAGGAAAGGCCCAAAGTGGTCCCCCTTCTTTGGGCTAATTTTATAAGTAGATCACACTTAATTAAGTGAACGCTTATAAGGATGAAGCAATGACACCTATAAATTCAACTGATGTGGAGAGAATAATTGGGTGCACTCTTCCCACCTTGGATCAAATCTATGCTTCCAGGTGTCATAAGAAAGCTGCAGAGATAGCGCAGGATAGTACGCACCCCGGAAATGATCTCTTTCAGCTTCTGCCTTCTGGAAGAAGGTACAGGGTTATAAAGACTAGGACTAGCCGCCTGAGAAACAGTTTCTAATCCAAATGCGATTTTGGTTTTTAAACGCACTGTAAGGCGTCTCTATGGGTGTATATTGTATTTGAAAATGGGGTATCAGAGTTTTTAGGGGGCTAACTAGATTGGGATAGCTGGGATAGCAGGCTTGTTGGTTTTTGAATGTCTGGTGAAGATTTTTCAATTTCATTGTTCTGTTTGGGACAATGACAATAAAGATTATCATATTGTATCGTATCGTATCGTAGTCCTTTCTACAACGCTAAAATCTTGCTGATGGCAGAGAAAGCAAGACGGGGAAGGAGGAACTCCAGCCCTCCCCAATTCCCAAAAAATGGCCTGGTGGTGTTCACACATGTGCAATTCAATAGAAGCCAGTCCATTAGGTGACTGATGAAATGCTCCACCAATCTCCATCTGCTTTCAGTCATTCCCCACCCGCCTGCCTTCTTGCTTGCAACTGGTCTAGGGCCTCCTCCTTAATCTCAGCATTGCCCTTGTAGAACTCAGAAGGGAGGAGATTGAGGGTGAAAACCCAAAGTAGTTGAGTCCAACTGACATTGCTCCTGGCTCCACCTCCTTCGTCTTAGTGTTGTCCTTGTAGAACTCAGCAGGTATGAGGATGGGGACAAAACTAGACTTAGTTGGCTCCAAGTGTCATTGGTTCCGGCTCTGCCTACTGGGCAACCTTCCTTCTGCCTCACCAGTCCCAATGGGCACTAGACAGCTCTGAGAAGTCTCCTGTCATAACGAGGAAACTGACCCTGTGAAGGTTGCCCTGGAGCTTCTCTCTTACCAATGGAAGGAGGTAGCATGAAACGACACACATCTGCACATTGTATGTGCAGACTTCCTTCAGGAGCACTGAGGTTTAGAGGAAGACTCTGGGCACAGCCACAACATACATTGGAGGGCATCTAAAGGATATTTTAAGCATTTGACTTTTCTCACAGCCCTACAATTCCCAGTACTACGGTTCCCAGAGTTTGGGGAAATGTGCTTTAAATGTGCATTGGATGGTCTTTAAATGCATGGTGTGGATCTTTCCCCTGTTTGAGCCAATAATTTTAAGCCAAGTTGTAGTCGGTTTCAACTCCAGGAAGGTTTACAGAGCAGCAAATTTGCTCTGGAGGCAGACAGAAGTTTAACAGAGATATTATTACTCTACCAGCTTATTTAACTGATTTGCCTGTTGTAGCAACAAAGTTTCATAGCTGCAGTTTAAAAAGGAAAGTGCTTCTTTATGACAAAGGCGAAAGGTACAGCTTGGTACAGCGTTGAAACCTACGCAAAAATAATCCAAACCAATAAAACCTGGGCTGGAAAGATGAAGGATGGGAACACATTAAAAGTTTTTATTGCAGGACTGAGACAGCCGAAATGATCTATGACGTTCTCATATTTGTCTTAAGTTGTCTCTTCCCCTTTAGCCTTGGCTAGTGAGTTTAAGGATAATAAATAACCATGATGATTCATGCGAATGTGATATTTGTGTGTTTTTAAAACTGAAGTTCTAAAGTGCTACAGATAGGTTAAGGAAGGAAAGATGTTAAAATGACATTTTCTGCTGAGATTTGTGTACAGTTTCACTGCCATGCTGGACCTTTCCCTGCCTTGTTAAGCTTTTAAAATTCCTAACCCTTTCGCTCTTTAAGTAGAGGTTCCTGCCTAGGGGACAGCTGAAATGGAGTGCTAATGTCCTGGCCCAGACCTTGTCCCGGGGCATGCGATATATAAAAACATGTACATATGGAACAACTCTTCCGATACGTTTCGTATCTTGACATTTTAAAGATTACATGCCTTGGGTTTTATCCGTTTGTAAGCCATCTTGCGGACCTGTTTTGATGGGAGGGTAAGGTATAAATTAAATTAGCAGATAAAGAAATTTCTCCCAGACCTTGACCTGGTTTGTTCATCACACTAAGCCAAACCATAATAATAATATTATAATAATTTGTTATTTATACACCGCCCATCTGGCTGGGTCCCCCCAGCCACTCTGGGCGGCTTCCAACAAAACACTAAAATACAATAACCTATTAAACATTAAAAGCTTCCCTAAACAGGGCTGCCTTTAGATGTATTCTAAAAGTTTGGTAGTTATTTTTCTCTTTGGCATCTGGTAGGAGGGCGTTCCACAGGGCGGGCACCACTACCAAGAAGGCCCCATTCAGGATCAGGGAGTCTTCCACACCTGCCCGCCTCATGTCCCCCAGAAACAGTGTCTTGTCAGGATTCAACCTCAGTCTGTTAGCCGCCATCCAACCTCCAACCATAGCTTAGCATGAGTGAACAGTCTCCCAGAATGGAGATGGTAGTCACTTTGTTCCCCTTTGGTTTTTCTGTGCTACTACAGGTTCAGCCAAATTGCCTAATTATGCAAACTGAGCCAAATGTTTGATGCTAGGATGTCTACACCCACGATGTTAGAAGTTCCCTTGCAGCTGTTCTTGTAGTCTTGAAAAGCTTGTTTTCCTATATAAATTTACGGAGCGAATTCTCCTCGCCTGTCAGTGTTTTGAATGTTGCACATGGAGTTCACGTGGGCCTGCTGAGATGGAATGCCCCTGCTTTTAGTAACAGAAACTAGATATCCTTGGTTAAAGTTCAAATGTCATTTCTTGTGTGAGGAGTGGCCCATAAACCGCTTATGTTTTTTGGTAGGGGTGGAGAACTCAGTCTATTTCCATCCTGTGTTGGTTTTCCATGTGCTCATTTACAAGCCAAGCTGGGATAGCTCAGTTGGTAGAGCATGAGACTCTTCATCTCAGGGTTGTGGGTTTGAGCCCCATGTTGGGGCGAAAATTCTTGCATTGCAGGGGGTTGGACTAGATGACCCTTGTGGTCCCTTCCAACTCTACGATTCTAAGTCTGTGCTATTCTACTTTTGATCTGAGTTTTATGAAAATCTTCATGATTTTTGTTGTTGTAATAAACACATATTTAAATACTGCTTTCTCACAAAAGACACATTTCCAAAATGTGTTCTCTCTCCACCAAGTGCACTGTGTCTTGAGAAATGCATGAAAACATTGGGAAGGGCATGGAATCCAATGGGTAGCGGCTTCCTGATCTGCACATTAGTCTGGGAGTTGCGGGACAGCATAGTTTGAACCAAGATTTGCAAAGAACGAGCTCCTCAGACACCCCTGGATTTTAGCAAAACCGCACTACGGAAATAGGCTAAATACCATATTGGCCCGAATATAAGATGCACCCACAAATAAGATGCACCTTTAAAATTCAAGGCTTATTTGTGGGTGTGGCCTGCCTCCTGGGTCTACTGCCCTGAACTGGGGGCGGCCGGCACCCCATTCCCCAAGCCAGTGCCGGTTCTGAGCACACTGTGCGCCTACCTCCTGATACTACAGCCTTCCGTCACTACCTCCCCAAGCCAGAGGCTTGGGAGTGATGGGCGGGTTGCATGCTGTTGCCCTGCGCTCCCGGGCTGCTTCCTGGGGTGGGGGAGCCGCCACACTTTGCTGGTGGAGGTTTGGGTGACACGGTCAGGACAGGCGCCATTGTCCCACACCCCCGATGGCCCCCGTGGCAGCTGTTTCAGCAGCGATACCATAAGGTTGTGAATATAGGCCGCACTTTAACTTTTCACAATCGGAATTTGGAAAAACAAAGTGCTGCTTATATTCAGGCCAATACGGTAAATAGACAAACCCTGGGTGATATCCAGTGGTGCCAGCACAAGGACTTTTGACTTTGCAATGTAATTTCCCCTCCCTCTTCTGTTGTCTTGCACACACGCCTATCTGTTGTGGGACGGTTCCTGATTTGGAGAGCATACAGGGAATTCTTGCTCAATAAGTCTTTCACATCAGCTGAAACAGGGACCCCTTTTATACCCGTCTCATTGGCCAGCCTGCATGGGTAAAGCCAGTATAAGGCCTGAGGGTACTTCACTGAGAACAGAGGTGGGCAATAGCTGGTCTGTGGGCCAGTCTTGGCCCACCAATGGGGTCTAATTTGACTCGCAAGACCATATTCCGCAAACCACACCCACCCAGCCATCAGCTGACATCACTCATGATGGGCAGGAGAATGCAGTGAAATCCTGCATTGGCTGTGTGGAGCAGGTACAGGTGAGTTCAGCAGGATTCAACCCTCAGTCAACCCCAGCGGGGGTTAAATCCTGCTCAGTTGGCAGGATTCCAAGGTCTGCATGGACACCATTTCAACAGTGGATTCCAGTGCAAAGCCCTTTCCTGATTCTGGCGGGGGTTTGCAGCAGCATTCCTGCGGAAACAATGACCGGCCCTTCCAGGCACACCTGTCAAAGCCGACCTATGAGGCCGATCCTGATAAGGATCTGGCCCATGGAGCGGAAGGACGTTTCCCTACCTCCAGCTTAGAAGTGGTGAGCTGCTGCTCTCAAAGGCTCACCACACAGGGAAGCTGCATGCAGACCCAACATCCTGGCAAATTTGGACATTTGGGTCAAGATTTGGGTACGGGTGTCCCATGTTTCATCTAGGCATTGGTAGGCATGCATGTGTGCCAGCATGCACCTACCCAGAGAGGCATATTTCCCTAAATATGCTGACTTCAAATATTCCGTTCCTTCTTTTTAGGCCACATGGATATACCAATCAATTTTAGTGGAAATACCTGATCTTGGAAGCAAGATATTAAAACAAAATGAACACTAATGTTACTCTGCAATCTAGCTGTTGTTAATATAATAACATTTCACTTGATGTGTGGTTCTGTCGCATCTGCACTTTGCTTTCCTGCAAAAACACTGCAGCTGGCTGCAATTTGAACCCTACTGGGCTCTGTTAAAAATGTGTTTTAAACATGCTGTGCTTCAAAAAGCATCATCTACATAATTTGAAAATGGGCCTTTAGATCAAATACTTTGGAAAGTAATGTGCTACATTGCAGGTTTTTCCTCTGAGCGCATCATGCACGAACAGTGCAAAAGGCAGGCAGAAAAATATCTTGGGAGTGATTCTTTCATATTTTTTGTTGTCTTTGATGGCATGAAAGGGATGTCCTCAGTGCTAAAGCTATATGCGGTTAGTT
Source organism: Podarcis tiliguerta (assembly GCF_965153285.1). Classification (NCBI taxonomy): domain Eukaryota; kingdom Metazoa; phylum Chordata; class Lepidosauria; order Squamata; family Lacertidae; genus Podarcis; species Podarcis tiliguerta. Next base: position 48,028,958 of record NC_139544.1, read on the forward strand.
TACATAGGACTATTTCCTCTGGCATTGTTCTTCTTTCTTGGCTGTATAAATAAAAATCCTTTAAAAAAATTGAATAAGTTGTACTGTCACATAGGAGTCCTGTCTGGGCAAGAATGAAGCTGAGAGCTACACATTGATGCCTTGGCATGGATTAAACAGAGAGCTGCAAGTGGGGATTGCGGCATCTAAAGCAGCGGTGGGGAAACCTTTGGCCTGGAGGTTCAAATGTAGAAAGGGATGCAAATAGTATTACTTTTCATTTGGGGATTTGAGGATTTCCCCTTCCAGGCCCTTGGGAGGGAAAGGGAAAGGAGAGACGGCAACAGAGGAAGGTTCTAGCTAGTTTCTTGAAGGTGCTTGAATAGACTTCACCATTTCAGGTCAAAGTTAGGAATGCTCATGCAAAGTTGTGTGTGTGTGTGTGTGTGTGTGTGTGTTGGTGTTATTTGCTTCCAACCTTTGTGGGATCATACCATCGGAATTACTGTCGTGTGTAAGGAAGGGCTCAGCCACAGTTCCTCTTGCATTGCACTGTCCAGGCACAGCTCTGCGATTTAATGCTCTGTGTTGAAGTGGGGTTTTTTGGTTTTGCTTGTTCGTCTGGTGCTTTCCCTGGGAAAACCTGCATTTTACTGCTGAATTGGAGCAGATATCCATGGAAAACTCGGTTTCCATGTGCTTCGATTCAGCTGTAAAAAGGTAAAGGACCCCTGACGGTTTAAGTCCAGTTGCAGACAACTCTGGGGTTGCAGCGCTCATCTCGCTTTACAGGCCGAGGGAGCTGGCGTTTGTTCACAGACAGTTGTTCCGGGTCATGTGGCCAGCATGACTAAGCTGCTTCTGGTGCAACGGAACACCGAAACCAGAGCAGCACACGGAAATGCCGTTTACCTCCCTGCCAGAGCAGTACCTATTTATCTACTTGCACTTTTTGGCATGCTTTTGAACTGCTAGGTTGACAGGAGCTGGGACCGAGCAACGGGAGCTCACCCTGTCGCGGGGATTTGAACTGCCGACCTTCTGATTGGCAAGCCCAAGAGGCTCAGTGGCTTAGACCACAGCACCACCCGCGTCCCAAAAAGGTAAAGGTAAAGGAGCCCTGATGGTTAAGTCCAGTCACAGATGGCTCTGGGGTTGCGGCGCTCGTCTCCCTTTATAGGCCAAGGGAGCCGACATTTGTCTGCAGACAGTTTTTCCCAGTTTTTATGCAGGTTTTCCCAGGGAAAGCACTGGGACCAAAAATAAAAATCCTCAGACATGGAGCTTTAAAGCATGGCACAGAAACATGGCACAAAATGAAGTCTGAATGACCCCTAAGTGTTGCACACATGTCTTTTGGGAACCCTCATATGTGAACGTGCCATATTAAAATTTACCGTATTTTTCACTCTATAAGACGCACCAGACCACAAGACGCACCTAGTTTTTGGAGGAGGAAAACAAGAAAAAAAATATTCTGAATCTCAGAAGCCAGAACAGCAAGAGGGATCGCTGTGCAGCAAAAGCAGCAATCCCTCTTGCTGCTCTGGCTTCTGGGATAGCTTCACAGCCTGCATTCACTCCATAAGATGCACACACATTTCCCCTTACTTTTTCAGAGAGAAAAAGTGAGTCTTATAGAGCAAAAAATACGGTAATTCAATAACGTTCAAGGACATTGCCTGGTTTATCTCTGGGGAAAGATGCCCCTCCTCTTTAGGTAGGAGGTGTGTTTAAAGGGAAAAGTGGGTGGCAGGTTCACACACCAACAGAGATGTATGTTAACACAAGAGCCTTAAAGTAAAAAATCGGTGGTAGACTTGCATGCCAGAGATTGGGGGAAATGACAAAAGGGATGATACTGTAAGATGCCTGTATGTTTGTTTTTGCATCTCTACCTGAGGACAAATGATAAACATGGCATCCTCTGTTTAGAAAGGAAAGTGATGGGAACCTTTTATTTGCAAGTCTGTCAGAAGAAAAGATCAAGAAGCAAGATTAATGTTCAATCGCTGGAACTGCCCTTGTGGTTTTCTGAATAGGGGGAAATGCTAAGTAAACAAATCCGAACTTTGAAAGATTCTTGCTAAGAGCTGTTAAGAGGCCGCTTTTGTTGTTGTTTAGTCGTTTAGTCGTGTCCGACTCTTCGTGACCCCATGGACCAGAGCACGCCAGGCACTTCTGTCTTCCACTGCCACCCGCAGTTTGGTCAGATTCATGTTGGACAAAGACAACAGGCAGAGGCCGCTTAGAAGCCTGTATTTCCTGAGACCTCCTACATGCAAACAAAGAGTTGGTGACCCATGGAACAATGAGCTTTGAGATATGCTTTTCTGCCTAATGGCACAACTGGGTGAAGTGGTGGCGGCGATAGGAATAAACTGGCTCCACCTTTGAGATCGTGACTGGAAATACTGCGAAGGGAGGAGGAAAAGAAGCAAGCAAACAGATCAGCTGTCTTAAATTTGCAATAACATTGATTCAGCCTCCAGAATCGTATTTCTTTAGAAACATAATAGCCTTTAAAAAGAAGACTACCTCCTTATGGAAGATTAAAACCTCAGCAAAATGAAAACTGTTGATGCAGTTTCTTAAAAGGGAATCCGCAGCGTTAAGAGGCAACGCTGTAAAGACAGCTCCACTAACGCGTGACCCCGAAATTTCAGATGCCCCCCCAAACTGATGCCAAAGTTTAGTGCTAGTTTTGTGCCGTGAACCCTGCGTTTCATGCCGCCCCCCCCCAAGCTGAGGAATTTACACAGCAAATCGGGGTCACAAGTTAATGCCAAAAAAATCCAATCTTGTCTGATGGTCGCCAAAGAGGCGCCAAAGTTTTGTGCCACAAAAACCACATTTTGTGCACCCCCCCCCCTGCAAAGTAAGCCACTGGGGACCAACCTTGTCCGATTGACCACAAACTGGTGCCAAAGTTCTGGTTTGGTGCCATTTTGTGCAGCAAACTCCACTTTCTGTTCTGCCCCCCCGAATTAGTAATCGACACTCAAACCGGGGGGCATAGTCACACATTACTGGAGCTTTTAAAGGCCTCACTCTTTTACCCTGCTGAGATCATTTTGCTTACAGCAGGGCTTCCCTTGATAGGGCGGCCACTTTGCCTCACCAGAAAAGAGGACAAGATTTGCATTAAAATTTTGTTTTCTAATTTCTGTATAGATGCAAATTTAGAAACCATTGCTATAATTTAAATAGAAATACAGTATGCCTCACAATAAAAGGGAAGACAAGACCAGGTGACCTGTGTGCTTCCTCAATTGGTTCTCTGGGTGCTAACTTTTGAGGAGCAAATTCGGGACATCTGCTGTCTTTTCTTATGGATCCTTATGTTTAAATCTGACTTAAACAGGACATCCCTGTTGAAATAGAGCAGGGTTAGGGAACTTGTGGCCCTCCAGACTCCCACCAGCCCCTTCCAGCATGGCTAGAGATCAGCAATGATGGGAGTTGTAGTCCGACAACACCTGGAGAACCACATGTTCCCCACCCCTGAAATAAAGGATGCTTTAAAGTAGAGGGCTGTCTTCCGACAGTCCTTCAAATGGTGGACCTTGTAGACCAATGTCAGGGAACTGCCATCGGAGCCGGAGGCGGAGAGGAGGCTCCCGGACGATGGTGGGGAGGGTCCTAGTAGGAGGAGGGATAGCCCATCCACTGGGGAAGGTAATCAGCGTAACACCAGTGGAGAAGGGGAGGAGATAGAGGAATCGGAGAGGTGGCTCCAGGACTCTTCGCAGGAGACCAGCGGAGAGGGCACAAGTGCTCCTTTGCCCACACCCACCTTGCGCAGAAAGCTTTCGCGCAGGCAACGGGGGAGGAGACTGGGCGTCAAACAGCTTTTATGTTGGAAGCGGTTTAAGAAACGCCCACTGACGGATTCTGCCAGCGACTGAGGCAGCCACGGATTAGAGGCTGTCCTGTCAGAAAGGGTTCAACCATGCAAGCTAGCCATGAGTAAAGGCAACTTACGCACAAGCAATCCCTCGAACCATTACAACCAAGAACAAACATTGGTAATGGCTCACAGTTTGGATGGCATGCTAAGCCAAACCATGGCTTTGCTAACAGATGTGCAGCAATGGATTGCACGAGGCTATAGCCTGGTTTACCGTTACATGTGCGCTAGAACACTCTGCAGCCAGACATTGAAGAGAACGGTCAGTAGTGGTGCAAAATGGTCCTTTCAGATAGTTTGTCCACAGTTCCTGAACTTTTCTTTCAAGAACCCCTGATAGGGGTTTCCTTGGCAGCTTGAATTTTCTGGAATGCAGTTTGGGAAACACTGTTTTCAATTAGCAATATGAATTCAAGGCGGAATAAGCAGCACTTCCTGGAAAGCAAGGGAACCCAGAATGGCATGGTTACTGTTTTGGCAGAAGGGCAGCCTGTAAAAAGATTACATTCATGTGTGGTTGGGAGAATAAGACAAGAGTTGCGTTTTCATTGAACTGTGGCACCACAGCTCCTTTCTGTAGCCAAGGATTACAAACTGGGGCCCATGAGAAATTTGTACAAGCTTAATGGGTAGAGTTTCTGTTTATTTTCCAAGCAGGAAGAAATCTGGGTCTTTTAGAAAGTAGAAAAGCTTCAGTGTGTACAATAAACTTCATGCCCCTGATCTTTTTTTCACAAGCACATAGTGTTTTATCACAGGTATATTACCTTACTTTTGTGCCTGATAATAATTCATTTTATGGAGATCTGGAACAAAGCAAATAATCCAGCACGCCAATTAGAAGAAGAAGAAGAAGAAGAAGAAGAAGAAGAAGAAGAAGAAGAGTTTGGATTTGATATCCCTCCTTTCACTCCCTTTAAGGAGTCTCAAAGCGGCTAACATTCTCCTTTTCCCTTCCTCCCCCACAACAAACACTCTGTGAGGTGAGTGGGGCTGAGAGACTTCAAAGAAGTGTGACTGGCCCAAGATCACCCAGCAGCTGCATGTGGAGGAGCAGAGACGCGAACCCGGTTCCCCAGATTACAAGACTACCGCTCTTAACCACTACACCACACTGGCTCTGTAAAATTGTAAAATACCTGTATGAGATGCTTTGTGTGTCTTTTGTAGAAGACGAAGAGGAAAAGGTAGTCATGCGTTGGAACTGGTCCATTGTGTCAAATGAGGCACTGCTTCATCAGCTTCTGCCTTCAGCCATTCCTCAAATTCCTGACTTCTTACTAACCTCCAATCCAGTGGGTGGCACTGCCTCTGATTCCTCCTCCTTAATCTCAGGGTCATCCTTGTAGAACTCAACAGGGAGGAAGATGGCATATAAAACTAGAATTACTTATAACTCTACCTGCTGTTGGTTCTGGCTCCGCCTACTGGTGGTCTCCCAATCTTCTGTCCTGTGTGTCCCAATGAGCGAAGTGAGTCAGGCACTATCATCATATTTCTTCAGGCAGTTGATGAAGACCTGGCTTTTTGAAAAGGGCCTTGTTGTCGAGAGTTTATGACTAGTGCTTTGGAATATGTGAGTTTTGTTTTGCTTCTTACATGCATGTTCTGATTGGGTTTAATTTGGGGGGGGGGTGGCTATTGTTGTTTATTCTGTGACGATCTGATTGGTTAAGCCAGTTTGAGTTCCATTGGGAAATTAAGTGGGCCTAGAATGCTTTAAAATAAATAAACATCATACTTCAGAACGTAATTCAGAGTATTTAGCATCTACCGGACTAAGTTCAATGTGCTGGTTTTGGTGTATAAAGCCTTATGTAGTTTGGGGACAGGATACCTGACAGATTATCTAATCCCTTATATACCCAATACATCACTGTCCTTCCTCTTCCAACCAACCTTTTATAGAGAGATGTTTCCTAGCCTGGATCTATACTGCAATTGTTTTTAGATGTTTTATCGCTTGTGGGTTTGCCATCCTGGGCTCCTTTGGGAGGAAGTGTGGGATACAAATTTAATGACTAAAATAGATAACTGTGCACCCTGCTTTATTCCACTCACACCCATGGGCATGACGTAGAGCTTGTAGGTGGGGGCACTTGAAATTCTGCACACATGTACTATAAGCCTTGAGATGGGTGCCTTTTATGACCCCCATTTATTTACTTTTTAAAAAATCAATATTTTAAATTAACACTAAAATATTTATATATAGCAAAAGAAAGGTGTAGCACTAGAACACCACAGAGTTATAATAGTTATTTACTGTGGTGCTATGACACTATGCTACAATAGTGCTGAGGTGTGTTTAAAAAAACAACACATTTTTGTTCACTGCCATTTTAGCAACAGGATTAACAGCAGTGACTGAAAAAGAATTTGTTTTTTAATCTATCTTTCTTTCTTTCAAAAATATATAATCAGAAAAAGTATTTTAGTGATAATTAAAAGATTAAAATGTTATGATATTATACTGAAGGTGTCCTGAGCTGTGATAGGTTCGCTATCCACCCTTTGAATTTTTTTGGAAGAGAAATGCTAAAGGCATCTGCATCTGTGGAGATTGCGCTGCTATTATTTTAGTTTGGAAAACTTTGAGTTTTTGTTATCTGAGAAGAGATGGAACAGCACCCAGAAAATTCAACTTGATGATGATTGGACGATGGTAGCATGTGGATGCTCTGTAAACAATGAATGAATGAAGCATGGCAATTCCATGTCTCTAGTGGGAGCCTTGCAGCTCTCTGCTGAAAGTGATCAGCCAGTAGGAGGCAGCCCATTTTGCAATCCAGACTACCGTTCCACTCCAGAGGCAGATGACTGGGACCAGCCACATCTGCAATGCTGAAGTAGAGGAGGAAAGTGGAGCTGCTAGGTGTTTCCCCCCCAAAGACTGAGTTCATGGTCACCTCCAGACCCAACACGAGGGTGATGCTGCTGTTTGTTTGTGTCTTCCACCAGTGTTGATTGGTTGATTGCCATGAGTTGGGGTGTGTTATGTGTGGTATGATTCTGTCGTTGTTGTCTGGCAGATATATTGTATGAGGTGGTAGATGGTTGTAGTGGTTGTGTGCTTTTATGTTGGTTGGGAGTTTGTATTGTGCTGCCTAGTGATTTTCTCTTATCTTGGCTACATAGGGTTCTTGCAGATATGGATCCAGCGCTACCTTGGTTCTCGAACATAATCCCTTCTGGAAGTCCGTTCGACTTCCAAAATGTTCGAAAACCAAGGCGCGGCTTCTGATTGGCACAGGCGCCCTGGAAGCAATAGCCGACAACCACACCAGGTGTTCAGGTTCCAAAAAATGTTCAAAAACCAGAACACTTACTTCTGGGTTTTCGGCATTCAGGTTCCGATTTGTTCGTCAACTAAGCTGTTTGAGAAACAAGGTTCTACTGTGTTGCGTATTTATGTATTTGTATTTTTCTTAATATAAATAATTTGAAACTGTGCTTATTGTGTATTTACACATTTTGATCATCTCCCCCTTTTTTTCTTTTTTTGCCCTGAAAGTGTATCAGCAGCTCACACGGAAGGAAGAGATTTCAGCCAGGAAAATAGTGCGGGAAATGGTTAAACAACCTCTTCTCCAGTGCCATTGCCCCTTGTCAGTTCGCTCCCTTCCCACCACGGTGGTTAAACCTAGGAAGCCACCTTATGCTAAGTCAGACCATTGGTCCATCAAACTCAATACTGTCTATAGTGACTGACAACAGCTCTCCAGGGCTCTACCTGGAGATGCCAGAGACTGAAAATGGGACTGACTTCTTGCGTGCAAAGCAGAAGCCCTGCCACTAAGCCATGGCCCTTTAAGGTGTTTTCTTTAAAAACCCATCACACTGCAGAACCTCCTAACGTGCAATTTAGCCTGTATTCAGGGCCGGATTTAGTTTCGATGAGGCCCTAAGCTACTGAAGGTAATGGGGCCCTTGATATGTCCGACTGTCCTTCGTCAACAACAAATTGTCGCTGTTTTTTTGTGTGTTGAATATATGCTGTATGGTAATTTATGGACCTAATAGGTATCTAAAGCCATTTGTGCATGTTGCCTTGCAACAAGTCCATGCAGAATGTAGGTGCCCTATATATAGAAAGGAGCAAACCAGTGATATTTTAGGGAGCAGGCTAGCAGGCGGGCCCATTACTTACATCATAGGAGCCTACACAACACAAAACACTGTTGCTGCATGTAGGTTTTGTTTTTGTTTTTATCTTATTTTGGAAATGTACGTCCAGTTTTTTTCTTTAAATTTCTTTGGGGGGCCCCAAGAGAGTTGGGCCCTAAGCTATAGCTTGTTTAGCTTATACATAAATCCAGCACTGCCTGTATCTGAGGCTTTTATGGTTCCACTGTATCATTTTGGAGATCCCCAGGCCGTAATAATCTAAACAGAAGTATTCCCTTCTTGTAAGGACCTTCCCACCAACTGAGATCAAATTAGAATCAAACTGGAAATGTTTAACTGAAGGATAGCATAAAGATCTAACTTAATTACAAAAACAAAAAAACAATGTAGGAAACAGGAGATATTTTGCAATTTGTGGAGCATAGTGTACATAGTTTATTCCTGCCACAGGCCCATAACATGATCGTGTGACATCGTCACAATTCAATTTTCACAGTGTAGGATGATCACTTATGCCGCCCTTAATGTAGTACAAAGTAATTAATCCATTTCCCATGCAGGAGGAATGAATATATGAAGCCATCATCAGGCAGAATTTCCTTTGGCTGCTCTGGGAGTTTAGCAGAACCCCTAGACAGTTGCTGCTTTCTAAGTTACGGAGGAGCAAGAGCACATTTAAAGAAGGAAATGGATGAACTGGAATGGGTCCAGAAGAAGGCAGCAAAGGGACCAAGGCCTATAGCACACAGCAGGAGTGGGGAATCTTTGACTTTCCAGGTGTTGTTGAGCTACAGTTTCCAGGGGTAATGAGAACGGTAGTTCAGCAATATCTGGAGGGCCAAAGGTTCCCCACCGTGGGCACATAGCTCTGATTAAGGTATAGCAGCTATCCTGCCTGTAGAAAGGAACCTATGAATGAGCCAAAGATGTCCGAATTCTCGGGGCATCGCCACATAGGGTCTAAAACAGGGGTGTCCAATTTATAAGAGACTGCGATATACTCCAACTATAAATAAACTCGCAGTGAACTACCCATTGGATTGACCAGAGTTGTTGAGCTTTTTGTGGGGAGGGTGAGTCGAAGTTGTTCAGCTTTTCTTAGGGACCAGAGTTGCTGGTCAGGTTGGACAGGCCTGGTCTAAAACATGAATTGAGGCTGTGGATGAGGACTAAGTGCACTGCTGTTTTTTGTTTTTTTTTTACTCTTTCACACACAATATAATAATACACAGAGGCCAAGCTACAGAAGTGCAGTCGCAGCTTCACATACCAATAATTTCAATCGTTGATTCATACCTCACCTTGACTCGAAGTACAACTGAAGTACAGAGATTATGTTACTCCTCATTCTGATGAAGCTCCCAGTATCTATAATTTGGGAAGGAACACTGCTGTTTCTGTCACCTTGCAGTGTGTTCCTGCGTTCTAAACTGCAGAAGCCCCTTGCCAGGACAAAAACAAGTGGGTGGTTAGAAGCCTCTGTATACCTTTGTCACAGCAATAGATTCGACTTTGCCTATTATTTTTTTTAGCTTCAGTAGGATAATGGCTAACCCGACTGGGGAAATGATGACCTGTCCCAAGAACTTAACTGGATTCTTTTTCCTTCTCTTTTCAGGAGCCAGATCTGACAGATCCAGATAATCCCGCAGATCCTACTGGTGCAGAGGGATCCAAAGAAAACTGTCAGAGTCCAACTCTGGGAAGTGGGATATTGAAGTACAGGAGCAGATCCCAAGGTACAGTTGATGTCATTTGAGTGGGTGAATAAAAGATTTTAGAGTATGTGGTTAAGAAAGGCTCTCATAGAATCAGAGAGCTGAAAGGGACCCAATGGATCATTTGGCCAAGTCACTACAATGCAGGAATATGCACCCATACGGGGTTCAAACCGGTGACCTTGGCGTCATCAGCACCACGCTCTAACCAACTGAGCTAACCCATAAGGCAATGCTCTGGCCCCGTCCACCAGCTATAATTTCCATTGGGGGAGGGAGCATGGCTCAGGGACAGAGCACATGTGTCTCATGCAGAATGTCCCAGGTTCAGTCCTCATCACCTTCAGATAAAAGAGTAACCAGGTAATAAATAGGTGATGAGCAAAACTTCTGCCTAAGACCCTGGAGAGATAGTGCTGACTTTAAGAATAAACTGCTTTTGCCAAACTGAAACTCATAATGTGAGATTAGTCCTAAATCTTATAAGCTGTATACACAGCATACTTTGTTATTTGATACTAATTTTGACTGCAACCCTTTAAACCCTTAAAGTGCTCAGACTCTGCTCTGAAAGTGTTTTGAGAATGCTGGTTTGCATCTCTGACTACTGGGATAAATTATTGCTACCCACTTGGATGTGTGTGTCTCTATAAATATCTAGAGATGAAGATAAAATTTATCATCATTTGTTTATATGACTTAGGAAATTTACCCATCAATCACTTCCGAATGTGCATGCAAAATGTTAAAAGCAGTGTACCTGATCCCATCACAACTGACAGATGTTAAAAGATGCTTTGAAATGTGTGTAATAAACGGCATCTCTGGGTTTTCCCTTAGGGGCGGCAACGCGTTTAGAATCCGTAGGCGAAGATGATGAGTTGACAGTGGAAAATGGAGATGTGAATTATGAAATAGCCATGAAATATTCCCGGGGAGGGAGAAAACATTCTCTCCCACAGCATTTGGACACAGGAACCAGACAGGTGAGGTTTGCACAGTTTACTGTCTTTAAATGACCAAGGAATCCCCGTTAGCCCCAATTTTAGCATGGTTCATTGTTGCGGGTTAAAGAAAAAATGTCCTAAACACAGGGACACCTGTCTGTCTTCAGGTACGCATCCAGGTGAGGTGAGAAGGGGGAGAGTATTGGAGACATGCATTGGGTTGATACCTCCCTGCAAGGGCTCTCAGGTACTTCACCTCACCAGAAAAAGATTTCTGAAGACACTCACGAATTTTAAATCATTGAATTCAAAGTAAAGACTAGACATAGAATTGCCAAATGTTTGGGACGTGGAACAGCAAACACTAAAAGAAAGAAAGAAAGAAAGAAAGCCTCTTTGGGGAACAACAAATGCGACGCAACAGTTTTGGCTTATTTCTAAATATTGTGGTTGTTTCATTTATCCAGGAATACCATATTGTTAAGAAATCTACTCGCTCTTTAAGTGCCGCGCAGGTTGAATACCCGTGGCGACTCACCCAGCCATCTATTATTTCCAACATTGTGCTGATGAAGGGGCAGGGCAAGGTAAGATTATTTGCAAATGGGAACGTCTCTAGTGTCTGTCAAACTTAGGCGTACTAATAGAATTCCAAGTTACAGTTTATAGGTTACAAATTATATTCCCATCTTAACTTTAATTTACCTTTACATATGCCCTTAAATGTAGCTTCTGGGAATACCAGTTGCGCCAATTCGAAAATGCTGGTGCTATTTTAAAGGCAAGTGCCTTTAATGGTGCCGCCACAAACTCATGGATTGCACTGGAATGATTTGCGCCCACATATTGGTACTAATAACCAGCACATTTAAACTGCTTGGACTTAAACATAGTTTCTGACAATTGAGTTGGTATTTTGTTGCTCCAGGTTTGTTTGGGTTGTTGTTTATTCATTGTTTGTTGTATGTGCTCCGTATTATATGCACCTTGAAAATATCAGTAAAAATGCTTTCCTTTTCTTAAAAAAAGGGGTAAATCTCACATCTCCTATTTTACACCATTTCATACTGGGTGCTCAACCTTACTGATAATCTTGTTTCCGCTTATTCTTGTAAGGTTAAAATGAATTAACATTTCAGTTTTCCACTCCTCTCCTCCCCACCCTCTTCCTCCCCATACTCTGCAGGGTCTTGGATTCAGCATTGTGGGAGGGCAGGATTCTGCCCGGGGACGCATGGGCATCTTTGTGAAGACCATTTTCCCCAATGGGGCTGCAGCTGCTGACGGCCGACTGAAAGAAGGTATTTGCAGCGCAAGAGAAGAGATTTCTGCCGGTTCAGCTTATGAAGCCATACACTGCAGGCAGAGGCAATAGCTAGCTGCTCTGGCAACCCATGCTGTCAACCCAGGGTTGGGGCCATGGGGGCAGGGTGAGCGTCCCTGGGGGCGAGATGCCCGTGGCGGCAGAGAAGCCACTCATGGCAGGCTGCTTCCCGGGGGGCAGGGAGGAGCTGCTTCGCTTTGTCAGCAGCCTTCCTCCCTTCCCGCTTCCTTTTGACAGCTCAGGGGAGGCTCCCCCCCCCCCAGGAAGAAGCCCAGGAGCGGGGGGCAATGGCACGCCGCCTGCCCATGACTCCCAAGCCTCCCCAAAGCTGTCAAAATGAAAGGGTGGAAGGCCGCTGGCTTTGGGGTAGGCTTGGGAGTCCCAGGTCGACGGCGTGCTGAATGGCACCCCGCTCAGTGATGGATTCCTGAGGATTCCTGCATTGCAGAGGGTTGGACTAGATGACTCTAGGAAACCCTTCCAACTCTCATATTTCTCAGGATAAGCACTTTGTCTTCTGTCTGCATATTAACACCTGTTTTGCCTTTCCAGGAGATGAACTCCTTGAAGTTAATGGAGAGTCCTTGCAAGGACTGACTCACCAGGAAGCCATTCAAACATTTAAGGTAACATAACTTCAGGCGGGACCTTCCAGGAGTAGCAGATGATGTCCTGGAGTGGAAACATGGGTTCTCCCCGAAATATTCTATTTCCGTGGCTGCCCTTTACGTGTCTGGATCTCAGTTTCATCACATGGTGGCTTTGTTTTGATGAGTAAGGAGCCATGTTTCCCCTGAGCCACTGGGAAAACAGGATTCTGGACTAGATAGGCCACTGGCTCGAACCTGTAGGGATCTTCTTAGATCTCACATTATGTTTCCCTATCACAGTGGTGGGACATTATGTTTTTATGTTTCCCTATCACAGAGCCTAGGACTTGCCGATCAGAAGGTCGGCGGTTCGAATCCCCGTGACGGGGTTAGCTCCCATTGCTCGGTCCCTGCTCCTGCCAACCTAGCAGTTCGAAAGCACGTTAAAGTGCAAGTAGATAAATAGGTACCGCTCCAGCGGAAAGGTAAAAGGTGTTTCCGTGCGCTGCTCTGGTTCGCCAGAAGCGGCTTAGTCATGCTGGCCACATGACCGGAAGCTGTACGCTGGCTCCCTCGGGCAATAAAGCTAGATGAGTGCCGCAACCCCAGGGTCGGCCACGACTGGACCTAATGGTCAGGGGTCCCTTTACTTTTACCTATCACAGTGGCAACATTAACTTAGATGTCAGTCCTAGGCCTTGGTTTTTATCAGGGGATAATAATGCCACCTTAAGTTCCATGATGACAGAAAAATGGGAAATAAATATATTCAGAATAATAAACACAATGGTAAACATAACAGACTGTACTGTTGCTTCTTTAGCAACTCAAGAAAGGCGTGGTGACCCTCACAGTACGAACCAGGCTTCGCAGCCCAAGCCTTACGCCATGTCCAACGCCTACGTTATTGAGCCGTTCCAGCTCCCCAAGCTCTACTGCCAGTACAGGACCTCCTTTGCCCGGCTGCGAAGATGGAGATGTTTCCCCTGCAAATCGTAAGGGGCCTGGTCCCAAGGACAGGATCGTCATGGAAGTGACTCTCAATAAAGGTTTGAGGAAACTTTGGCTACTATTTGCAAAGGGTTGTGGAAGATCACAGAAGCCTTGTAGGCAATGGGGCTTTTTTGGAGGGTGGGGAACCCCAAAACGGTAATGTTACTGTGCCTACTTTAGAGCAATCTAGCTTGATTTTTTACTATAACCTTGAGATCTACCAACGAGAGCCAGTGCCTCTGAGCACAGTCTCAGCTGGGATGTAAGAAGACAGCTGTTTCCTTTCTGACCTGTATTCGTCACAATTAGCGCAGTCTCCGTTCTGCTGCAGTTCAGATTGCAAACTGCTGTGGAAGTGTGGAGAACAGAAGTTAGGATTGGAAAAATGAGAAACAGAGAGAGGCCAAATTTAACAAATTCATCCATTGCAAACGTGTCGTTGGCAGCAGGTTTTCTTCTTTGGCAACAGATTTTCTTCTTCAATCACATGCTTTTCTTTTTAAGGGGTAAAGCCTTGGATTAAGTGAAAATGGAGGCTCACCTTTTGGTGAATTGGGGCAGGGTTAACCCACCAGGAAACCACAGAAGACCAAATGCTCTTCTGTGTGAAGCAAAGCTGCCGTTCCCCATTTTTTAAGGGAAGTTCCCTTATTCCGAATAGGATTCCTCGCAAGAAAAGGGGAAAGTTGACAGCTATGGTGTGAAGGAGTAAGGAGAGCAAGGGAGACAGAGGTGCAACCTCATTCAGCTGCATTGACCTTTACCAGACCACATCAGTGGTGAAAGATTAATAACCTTCTGCGGGGGAAGCCAAGGGAGACAGGCAGAAATAGCATCATATACCTGCTGCTGTACCAGAAGCAGCAGCTCATCTGGGGAGTGGAGACGCAATGCTAACATCCCAGAAGCAGTGTTGCTGCCCCCTATTGGAAATTTGGGGCTGTGATGGCGCACCAGCAGAGCCAACGCAGTGCTTCTGCCGTTGCACCCGCAAACCGCTGACCTCGCTGTCCGTTTGCCCCTTCTCCTTCCCAGTTAGTGGCAGCGACCCCTGCTGCCAGAAAGCTAACATTGCAGCTACCCCTCGCTGTGTGAGCTGTTGTAGCGGCTGAACTAATCCCACTCCTACCACAAGCTGACCTGTGGGAGGGAACTCAGCTGAAGGGCACAATACAGGCTTGCTGCAGAGTTGACTCTTCACCCCCACGTTTAGAGGAAGTAAACACTATTCTTGTGTGAGAGGTTCCCCCCTGTTATGTACTGAGTTGAATAGGATCCAAAATGCAGCAGTCTGATTGGTCCTAGAACAATAGGATCCAGAATACGGCAGTCTGATTGGTCCTAGAACAATAGGATCCAGAATGCAGCAGTCTGATTGGTCCACAGGAACCACCCAATCCAGCTCCAGGTGGAAGTGAATCCGCAACCTGATTGGCCTATAGGTGAATCCCGGAATTAGCCAATCACGTGGGGCCCTTTGTGTAAATAATGTATATAAAGCAGGCATTCTGGGGGAACTTCCATTCCTCCTCACCACTATGAGCTGAATAAACAGCATGAAATCCACTCTCGACTCCATGTATATTTCATTCCCTTTATTTGTTTGTGTTTATTTTGTCTTGGTTTTGAGTTGCTAAAATCCTGGTTTTCACCCTGTTCCCCTTTTCTCTCATCCTTCCTTTCCAAGTCCTCCTCCTCATGGGTCCCTTTGTGAGTTTCATTTTTTAAAGCGATCGTTCTTACAGAATGATAACCTTTTATAAATGTAGTGAGCTGCTTTGGGAACTCCTCTTAAAAAACACAAGAAGTACCAATCCAATAAAGAAACAAACAAACAAGCCATGTGAATGAAAACAGTTCAAATCTGGTTTAAATTTATAGTTCATGTAACCCCTAGTCAACTTTTGTCAAGAATTTTCACTGGAAGCAGTGACATTTTTGCATTGAGAGAGTCCATTCAATTATTAAAAGCTTGGGAGTGAGGACTCTGCATGTTCACATTGGAAACTGACATGGAAAGACTTTGTAATGGGCTTTCTATTATTTAAATTTGCTCTTGGGCATAAGCACAGATGGGGGGTTGGGGGAGAAGAAATGAACATAAAGTCAAATGTTTAAATAGACCTCTGTGAAATTCTCTCATCCCCCACCAGCTTCCAGAAGGCCTATTCTGTGGGAAAATCCAGGATAATAGACTTTATTCAACTGGTAGGATTATTAGGGTGCTTCCAAACTGTTGCTGCTTTCACGGGAAATTCAATCACATGCCAGCAAATTCAGGTTGCACCATTGTAACTGATTGGGAAGTCTCACACAACCAACCTGCTTCCTTTAACAGACCAGACCATTTGCAATAAGAACAGTGATGCGACAATCACTGAAAAACATCATCCCACTTACCTGCAAAAAAGTTGGTATATGTGCTCATTAAATAGCTAACTTACCTATTCTCTCTTGCAAACAAATCTGAAAGCACCCAGGTTACCTGGAAGCACCCAGTGACCTGTTAGGACAAGGTTTTTGCAGCCTCTGATCATATTTTTTTAAATTAACATATACACAGTCTTATAAGTAGCCTATAAAGAACAAAGCGTAATAATTGCCTGTGTCCATTGTGATTATTGCAATAAAGAGTGCAGTAATGGCAGTGTTCAATCTTTGCTCTTTGTTTCAGAACCAGGTGTTGGGCTGGGCATTGGTGTTTGCTGTCTCACGCTGGAGAACAGCCTTCCAGGGATTTATATCCACAGCCTGGCCCCAGGATCAGTGGCGAAAATGGATGGAAGGTTAAGGTTAGTCAACCACAAATATTGTTATGCTGATGTCAGTGTCCTGTCAATATGGGTGTGGTTGTTTTGGTTTTCCCAAAGTACAGTGGTACCTCGGGTTACATACGCTTCATGTTACAGACTCTGCTAACCCAGAAATAGTGCTTCAGGTTAAGAACTTTGCTTCAGGATAAGAACAGAAATCGGGCTCCGGCGGCATGGCAGCAGCGGGAGGCCCCATTAGCTAAAGTGGTGCTTCAAGTTAAGAACAGACCTCCGGAACGAATTAAGTACTTAACCTGAGGTACCACTGTAATGCCTATATATTTGGTTCAAAAAATTGGTTCCCAGTGATACCATTAGGAATTCAAAGGCGGCTAGTGGCCTCCATGCACCTCACCTGGTCTAAGTGGTGGTATGGCACCCTGGGTTCTGATACAGAAGAAAGGTGGGATATAAACATAAGAAAGTAAAAAATTGCTGCCAAACTTTATTTGGCGGTGGTGAGGAAGGCTTTCACCAGCCTGCCTGTTAAGGTTTAGAGACTGTTATAAGCATCCACACCTGATGTTTCTCATGTTGGGAGCCATGGAATCTGCATTGCCTGTGGCTCCCGGTGGCCCTGGGCATTTCGGGCATGGTGATTTCATACAGCTGTGATCTAATGGTAACTTCATACCGAGTCTTAATAGCCAGATAAGTTTGAGAAAACGAGAGGACAGGACTTAGGGGAATCGCATTGTAGAAATCCTCGTTTTGAATTTTCTTTTTTTGAGACCCAACTCATCCCCGCATCTCTGCCATAAATGCATCAGCTGGCCAGCCAATCTTCCCCACCCATTTCCAATACAGTGGTACCTCGGGTTACATATGCTTCAGGTTACAGATGCTTCAGGTTACAGAGTCCGCTAACCCAGAAATAGTGCTTCAGGTTAAGAACTTTTCTTCAGGATAAGAACAGAAATCGGGCTCCGGCGGCGCGGCGGTAGCAGGAGGCCCCATTAGCTAAAGTGGTGCTTCAGGTTAAGAACAGTTTCAGGTTAAGAACGGACCTCTGGAACGAATTAAGTACTTAACCAGAGGTACCACTGTATGGAAATGATCATTGACCTGCCTTACAGGGCTGTTTTTGGGGTTATTGATAGAATTTGTTTTGCTTTTATTTATTTTAGTTCCCCCGCACCCTTCTTTTTTAATTCCACTTTTCAGAGCCCAAACACACACACACACACACACACACGTAAAACTAAAACCACAGCAGAAAACACACCCTAGTCTGCACCAGCAGTCCAGATAAAACAAATGAAAGAATTTTATAGGATATAAAAAGGAAAAGCAGCCATAATTTAAAATATAGCTCAACATCTTTAACTAAAAGCAGATTGAAGTGAAAAGATATTAAAGCCTGAGGCCAATTCTTTCCTTGAAGAATTGTCCAGTTCCATATGTGCCCACTTGACCACTTCAGTCTGTGGAACTGCCCCTTTTACATGCGGCACACAATGTTCATTGCACACTTGAGAGAAGCCAATATTTTAGTGTGACAGCATCCATTCACTGGAACTCCCTGACTATTAATATTAGGCAGGCACCTTTCTTGTACTGCTTTCAGCATATGCTAAAAATATTTTTGTTTAGGCAATCCTGCTCAGATACATAATTTTATTGTGTTTGTTTGTTTTAAAACCGTCTGTTTTTCTAATTTTATTCTATCCGGTGTTTTCAAGGTATACTTTCATCGCAGCTTTTAAAAAATGAACATGTCATGCTATTTTATGTAAACTGCTTAGTTATACGTTTTGATTAAGCAAGTACATACACCTTGCTAAGTAAAAATAAATAAAATAAAGACCCGAGGGAGTTCCATTGGTACAGGGATACCACTGAAAAGGCCTCGCCTCCTGTTTAATTGGCTCTGCTGAAAGGCCTACAGGCAGAACCTCTATGGCCAATCTTAAGGCCTAGACAGATTGATATGTGCTCAGCCAGTCCTTGGATGTGAATCACCTTGAACTCCCAATATCTTCTTCGGCAATCACTTGTAGACAAGTAAGATTGTCTTCCATAAACACGGTTTTAGCAGTGAGTCCGTAAGTGACTGTGGAGGCCAATTCTGGATCTACATGTCCTTCCACAATGGGGACATAGGTTTCCGGGTGGGAGTTGATCATGGTGTGGACCTGCCAAGCGTGCCTTCCTCTTAGCACGTTTCTCCCTTGCGTCCTGAGTTCTAGTGTCTTCAAAGCCTGTTCTCCAACTGGAGCACTTGCAGACCAGTGTTTCCCAGTTGTCAGTGTGTATACTACATTCTTTTAAAACTCTTTTGTTGACCACCAGTATTGCGCTTTCCATTTTTAAGTTCGGAATAGTTGCTTTGGAAGACAATCATCAGGCATCCGCACAACATGACCAGTCCAACAAAGTTGATGTTGAAGAATTCATTAGGTGCAGAACAAGCTGCCTTGAGGAAAGCAGGGTAAAGATATTCAGAAATGAATGCGTGAGCAAACAAACAATGAGTACGATGCTACGTGGACCAGGCATCTGATTTAGGATAAAAGCAATTCCTGGACTCGGCAGTTGGCGTGTGTTTGCACCCTGTAAGAATTTCCATGCCTCATCTCATCAGCTGCATGTGTTTGCTCCCTTAGCCGTGGGGATCAGATCCTGGAAGCAGATTCGGTCAGTTTGCGTCATGCGGCTCTGAGCGAAGCGTATGCCATTTTGAGTGAATGTGGCCCTGGCCCAGTTAGCCTTATCATTAGCCGCCATCCCAACCCAAAGGTAAGGAGACATGCAGCCTGGGCCATTACTGTCCCATACCTTTATTATCCTCAAATGCCTGAAATAGGTGCACATATTCTTTATTGCAACAGGGCATCCTTGCATCTTCATCCAAATGTGTCATTAAGCTTAATTCCCAGCAGTTCCGGTTTAGAGGGGTTTTTTTGTGACCCCCCTGTAAAACCAATGGGAGTGTTGCTGCTACGAGTTTCCATCCACTGGATTTGAACCTATCTCACAACCCCAAAATAAAAGTGCTAGTTATCACCTTTCTAGCCCTGCATATTTCAGAGAGCAGATCTGCTTGCATTTCCTCTACTTCCTATAAGACCCTTCTCCATCCTGTGTCCTATCTCTGTCCTATAAGATAGGGTGCAGGATGGAGAAGGGCCTTTTTGGTGTTGGCACTTAAGTTGTGGAAAGCAAAGGCGTGGCAGGCCTTAGACCGGCACAACTATCAGAGGATTGCCTAGTGCGTTTTGACCAGTGATCCTCCTCAGGAGCAAAAGGTGTCCATATTTCCTACTCATATATCCTACTTCTTGGAGGAAGTTGTTTTAATTGGTGTACCAGAAGAGGACAGGTTTGTCCTTCTCCCAAAAGCAATGCTGGGAGGGAGAAGGAGTTTCCATTGAATACAAACAGCTTTTCCTTCCTTGAGCAAGGTGCTCTCCCGCCTCCCAGAAGCTGATGGAAGCATGCTTTGTTCTTGTTTGTTCCTTTAAAGTTCTGCCATTATCCACTATCCACCTGGTGTCCTGTCCAATGTCACACATGGGGCGAGTGGGCATGGCTCCCTAAAATGTCCTGGCTTGCCAAGTTTGGCCTATGAGCCAAAGGTTCCCCACCCCTGATATAGGAGAACATCCTTCCCCAGGAAATTCCACAAAGCCCACTTCTGTAGCTTGTAAGTAAAGTCCTTCATATTTCAGAGAGTGCCTTGTGTTTTGGAGTGGACATTTTTCCATTATTTTGCAATTTTACAGCTTTTTAAGTTTCACTTCTGTTGAACTTGTCTAGTTTTACATGAAAACATCGTTTATTTTAATTTTTGCTTGTTTAAAGCATTTATACCCTGCTCTTTAAGCCCAAAAGGCTCTCAGTGCATATTAATGACGACGATACATGCATATGCATATACAAAAGCCATCCTTCTTTAAATATCCATGTTTTTATAGCTAATCAACATTCCATCACACAGAATATTTTTGTTACCATATTACCTGGTATTCGGGGGGTTTTATGTCCTTCCAAAACCATTACCACAAAATATATTTTTCTCCCTTTTTTCATTACTCTGAGTGAATGTGACATTAAAACCTCATTTAAACTGCTGAGTTTGCTTTGGGGTTAATTCTGTTCTTCTCTATTCAAGGAAGTTCTGATTTCTGACCCACCTACGTGCCTAATTTTAATTCTCGAAAGATGCATTTGATTTCCACTGGCATTACAAACCACAAAAGTTGATTATGCATTTCAATTCCTTTCCAGCTCCCACATTTAAATCCAAACACTGTACAATATATTGTTTATTGGGAGTAAAAGTATCCGAGGCTTGGGTGGGCAGTTAAAAAACAAACCCACAGACCACCGATTTCATTTTGGCTTTAAAAAATAAGTATGGATTTTATTAATGTGTATCTCAGAGCATACAAAATAATCTACAGCCAGACGGATGTGGACACGCTCCTTGAAGAAGCACAGTGACCACCTGCCTCCTTGACCCCTTGACCATATGGACTTCTTAGAACAAGCCATAGAGAGTTGACTGGGTGGGTGTAGGGAGGGAGTAATGCCTCACTGAAGAAGGGGGAGGTAGCATCTGCCTTGAAGTAGGCGGTGGTGCAGCCCCTTCATAAGAAGACCACCCGAGAACCAGGAGTGTTAAATGACTTTGGCCCCAGTTGCAAATACCCCCCTTCTGGGCAAGGCTCTTGTTGCAGTCCAGCTTCTGGCATGGAGGAAGCTGATTATTTCCATCTATTGCAGTCTGGCTTCAGGCCTGGTTATGGCACTGAAACTGCCTTGGCCACTTTTGTTGGTGACATTTACCAACATGAGGGAGAGAAATAGGGAGTGGGGGCTGCTCATGCTCCTTGATTTCTCTATAGCTGTTGCTTCTGTGGACCTTCTGGAGGTGGGGGTTAGGGGTGCTGTACTTCAGTGGCTCTGCTTCAACCTCCAGGGATGTGGGTGATGTCCTGTCATGTGGCTCAGGGTTCCATATTGTCCCCTTTGTTATTTACCATCCACTCATCTGACTGGGTTGCCCCAACCACTCTGAGCAGTTTCCCACAGAATATAAAAACCACACATGATACACCAGACATTAAAAACTTCCCAATACAGGGCTGCCTTCAGATATCAGGTCATAATTGGTTATCTCCTTGACATCTGGTGGGAGGGCGTTCCACAGGACAGGTGCCACTACCGAGAAGGCCCTCTGCCTGGTTCCCTGTAACTTCAGTTCTCACAATGAGAGAACCACTGAGGAACCTTGGAGCTGGACCTCGGATCTGGGCTTAAAGATGGGGTCAGAGATGCTCCTTCAGATATATCAATATGCAGATGACATCCAGCTCTATCTCTGTTCCATCTGAATCAGGTGAAGCAGTTGAGGGGTTTAGACTATGTTTGGAGGTCGTGTTGGGTTGGATATGGGCCAGTAAACTGAAGCTGAATCCTGAAGAGACATAGGTGTCCAAAATTCTCACATCCAGGAGGTGAGGAGGTAGCCTGCCCTGAATGGGGTAGCATTCCTCTGGAAGGAGCAGATTTGCAGTTTGGGCGTGTTCCTGGTTTCAGGTGGCCTCTGTGTCTAGGAGCACCTTTTTCCAGCTTTGACTGGTATGCCAGTTGTGGTGCCTTTTGGACAAAGCAATTGTACTCTAATAACTTCCCGACTGGATTAATGCAATCAACTGTATGTGCCCTTGGAGATTACTTGGAACCTTCAATTTCAAAATAGCAGACAGATTATTGGCTGGGGTTCCATTTAGATATAAAAATATGTATAATAAATAATCGAGAACCAGAAACCTTGCAGTGAGCATCCTTTGCTATGTAAACTTTAGTGTACTTTTTTCAACTTCACGTTAGGTTTCTGAACAAGAAATGGATGAAGCCATTGCCCGCACCACTCAGAGAGAAAGCAAGGACGCTTCTTCCCCTCACACCACAGGTACGAGCTCATTTGCTTTTAACACTGCATCTTATCGGTCTGTTATTTACTCCAGAGGTCGCTAGCGTTTTTGGACCTATGGGTGCACTTGGAATTTTGAGAGAGGGTCATGGGCACTGCACTCTCTGGTTAGCTCTCTTCACCCTCAGGTCACCTTCCTCTCACAGGGGGAAAGTTCACATTCCCAGGGGCTCTGGGAAAAAGTAGATCAAGTAGGATTAAAACAGGCCCTCTTCCATTTATGTGCTTTTACATGGGATGAAAAGCACGACAAAAGTGCTCTTTATCTAAGGCATAAAAGGTAAAGGGACCCCTGACCATTAGGTCCAGTTGTGACTGACTCTGGGGTTGCGGCGCTCATCTCGCTTTATTGGCCGAGGGAGCTGGCGTACAGCTTCCGGGTCATGTGGCCAGCATGACTAAGCCGCTTCTGGCGAACCAGAGCAGCACACGGAAACGCCGTTTACCTTCCCACCGGAGCGGTACCTATTTATCTACTTGCACTTTGATGTGCTTTTGAACTGCTAGGTTGGCAGGAGCAGGGACTGAGCTACGGGAGCTCACCCCATCGCGGGGATTCAAACCATCGACCTTCTGATCGGCAAGTCCTAGGCTCTGTGGTTTAACCCACAGTGCAACCCACGTCCCTATCTAAGGCATAAATCCTCATTAATTTTTATATACGACAAAACCATAGACCAAAAACGATTAGGCAAAGTAAGGGGAATTGTTGGTGGACCAGTTGTAGCTGGGCCATGCCAGACACCTCTTTAGGTAGATCCACTCAGTTATTTCCACAACACTGTATCTCAAAAGACTGGCTGTTAGATTCTCGCCTCTTCCAAATATTGAATATGATTTGTTAGATGTTATTTCTCAAGGAGTGGGGCTCCTTACTCTGGGGCCCTGAACAGTCACAGGTTGTACATTGATCCCCAAGATATTGAAACCTCACCTTACTCCCCACCATGCACAGACTCCAGTTAGATTGATAATAATGGCTTATGTGCAAATAGTTTTCCAATCTGAAATCTTCACTGTCTAACCAAATTGTTTTTAACAGGGAATCTACCCAAAAGCCCATCGCCTAGTGTGAAGTCCAAACAGACAGAAGCCTCCTCACCCTTGAGCTGGACAATGAAGCGTTTCTTGGAGCCAGGGAGCCGGGTAAAAGAATTAAAATTCAACAATATGATTTGTGTTTTGAGTGTGAACTTCAATGGATCATTATATTGCTTGGGGAATGTTATGTATTAAGATTAGTGGCAGTTCTCACTCAGGGCCACCAGTATGTAAATGAAGGATTGAAAACTGTCGCTCCTGATTGGTTAGCTGGTTGTGAGTTGTTACTGTTTCAAGTTACTTAGTATTATATAAAGCAGCCAGCTAGGTTGCAGTCAGTCTGATTCCAGGAGCAGTCCTAACTGCTGAAATAAAGAGATGTGAATCCAACAGAGCTGTGTCCTTCCTCCATCTTTTCCACTATTCAACAGGGAAAATCCTGGAGCTTCCTCACACACATATCCACTTTTGTGAGCATCCTGGGGAAGTGGCTAAAAATATAAAATGGTTAAAACATCTTCACCAACCTCCCACAATCCAAAAGCCCAGCCCCTCAAACATATGTGGACTGCCAACACACCATACGCAAAAGCCCATGTCTTCCCCCAAAGAATTCTGGGGATTGTAGTTTACTCCTCACATAGCTACAGTTCCTTTCACCATTGACAAACTATTGTTCCCAGGATCCTTTGGGGGAAGTCATGTGCTGCAGCTCTACCCTTGAAGCTGTTGTGGGAAGGGGAGCCAGCATAGAAGAGAGCAAAGATGTGTTTTTCCACCCTCATCTCACACTGGGTAACAGTGTGCCAGAGCACAGAGGGTTGTAGCAAATGTAGCTTGACAATGGAACAAGTTATGTATTAATATAAGAAGAAGCCTGTTGCATCACACCAAAGGCCAATCCAGACCAGATTACTGGTGGCCAACCAGTTGCCCATGGGAAGCCTGTTTTAACCTTTAAAAGCTGGTCAAAAACTTTTACGTGCTGCCCAGCTAATGCAGGCAACAAAGAAAACACCTTTCCATAGCGGTTAGCTGCTTTTCTCTGACTTTTACATGTTTGTGGTTTTTATTGTCTATAGATATTCTTGTTGTAAACCTTTTTTATATATAATTTCAAATATATATATATGGCACTGCTCTAATTGACCACCCTGCCCCCCCCCGGGCTTTATTTCAGCAGGGATCCATCAATTCTGAAACGGAGTTTTCCCAATACTTCTTACAAGACGGAGCAAGCCAGCTGTCACTTTCAGAGACTACAATAACTGGCTCTAGCGATGAAGAGCCGCTCCGACCAAAGAGTGGGAGCAGCTCCTTAGATGAATGTTTTCCTTCTCCTGGTATTCCAGGTAAGCCAGAGTGACAATGCATGGAACCTGAAAGATGTTTGACGGTTACTCCCTTTGTTACTGCCTTTTTTATGCATTGTCTTGAGTTTTTGGCTTGGAAGAGGATGAGGATATCGGGCTGTATCCAAAGTAGAGCAAAGCAACATCTCCCATCGGCATGAGGATTTCTTCTTGTGCAACAGGACTTCTCACCTTCTTTCCCCTGCAAATGGGGAATCTAAATTTATTTCCCCAACCCGCCAGATGTCAGGCTTCAGGGAATTAGCTCCCCTCCACCTATGGCAGTAGATAAGCAGAACAAGGGAAAAGGAGTCTTCTTACCAGTTAGAAACTTTAATAATGACAGTGAGAGAACAAAGAATCCATCTCCTAGAATGGCGGTGCTCCCAATTAAGGATCTCATTACATCCCCATATCTACGTCACTCCTACGTCATGGAATCTGAGCTTACCCCCTCTATGCTTTGTGTGCTTTCTGTTCAGCCACTTTATGAGCTCTTCTGGACCTTGGGGAGAGCAGAGGAGTGCCTTCCAGAGACAGTGAATCTGTTAACTAACTTTCTCACTGTGTTTCATCTCCTAGCTGTTCCCCATCCAGTATTTCCCAGCTTCTGCCTTCTGCACTATGCCCCTCTGCAAACCACTGTTCCAAATCTATACTGTCCTCCTGCTCCTGGGAAGATTCAGGATCGGGGATGGGGAAGGCTGCCACCATTCCTCCTCAGTGCAGCCCTCCTCAGCACAGTCTCTGACATCGGAGCAGATTTGGGGAGCACATGGGGGAGGGGGAAGTCTTGTTGCACTATCAAAAGTTCTTGCACTGATGGGACTTTCGGGTTGGCTACCACCAATTTTCTGGCGGTTGTTTTTTTAAGTCATTGAGTTGCAAAATCATAATCTCATGCATTCTTCCCTAGCTACCAAAGAATCGGGCATATGCGATTCACCGAGTAGTGGAAACAACTCACCTGGTCCCTTCAATAAGCAAAGGGAGAATACTACCCGGCATGTTAGCTTCAGCGATAGCCCCAAAGGTCCGCGTACCTCCTTCCAGAGGCAGCGGAGACTTGCTTTCTATGATGGTGACGCAAGCGACGAGGATGAGTTTTCCAAGCAAGATGGCACTCGGCTACAAAGGGGACCGAGGCCCAAAGGCCAGAGGAAGGCAGAGGGCAACTGTGAGCTTGCCATTGCAACTTCTCCTGTCAAAGGTGGCGCTACAAACCCGGAGAGAGAACCAGGGACAAACTTGCTCAACGATTCAGCTGTCGCTGGCTTTAGGGATTCATCAGACAGCGCTGCCGAGCACGCAGCGGACTCCCCTTTCCTCCCGGTCAAATCATTTGATTACGCGAACGTGCCTGAGCTTCACCCGGGCCACCTGAGCTTGAAGGAGTTTCGGGAGGCGCAGCTAGAGTCCAAGAGATCCCCTAAGCTGGAGCACAAAGCCGTCACTCGAGTCAAAAGCCTGATGAGCATCGAATACCATGGCATCCCGCGGCAGAAGAACGAGGAGCACAGCGCTTCGAACAGAGCTAGCGGGAGGATGATTCCACATCTCCGGAAGAGCGAAACACAGGAGAGTCCTCTTGGGCAGAGCCACCCGGAAGCAGTCACCTTAACTCGGAATGAAAATGAATCGTTTGGCCTTGACCTGGAAATCCATGCCATCCCCTTGCGTGTCGTGATAACAGGCTTGCGGCCGGGAGGAGCAGCTGAAAGGGTACTCGCTTTGAATTTTCCCTGCTTTTTGCGTTTCCTGATAGGATATCAGCACTGAAGGAAGCTCAGCACATGCAAGGAAATTTAGGGTGCAGTTAAGTCTTATTGAGCATTGAACTCAGCAGGGCTTCCTTTTGAGTAAACATATATAGGGTGATGCTATTAAAGAGTTATATTCAGCGGCAGCGTTAATTTTGTGAGTCTTCCAGTTTCCTCAATCCCTGCAAAAAGATGCTGTTATTAAAGGGAGGTCTTGAGAGCCAGTGTGGTGTAGTGGTTAAGAGCGGTAGTCACGTAATCTGGGTAACCAGGTTCGCTTCCCCTTTCCTCCACATGCAGCTGCTGGGTGACCTTGGGCCAGTCACACTTCTTTGAAGTCTCTCAGCCCCACTCACCTCACAGAGTGTTTGTTGTGGGGGAGGAAGAGAAAGGAGAATGTTAGCCACTTTGAGACTCCTTAAGGAGAGTGAAAGGCGGGATATGAAAT
Source organism: Podarcis tiliguerta (assembly GCF_965153285.1). Lineage (NCBI taxonomy): Eukaryota > Metazoa > Chordata > Lepidosauria > Squamata > Lacertidae > Podarcis > Podarcis tiliguerta. The sequence goes on from NC_139544.1 coordinate 48,055,902, forward strand.
CCAAACTCCTCTTCTTCTTCTTCTTCTTCTTCTTCTTCTTCTTCTTCTTCTTCTTCGTCTTGGCAGCGCATACCTATCCTAGCTGGCTTCAACTAAAGAGTCAATGAGGGAAATACACTGTTCCGAACGAATCCATTTTTGTAATTGTAGCAGTGATCATTGCCGCTCTGCCAGTTTTGCGGGATGAGTGATTGGAGCCGTATAGAGAGCAAGTCGTTTAGAAGCAGAAAATATTAAATTTTTAAAGGCCCGCAGTTCCTTGAGAGGGAAGAACAACTGGACTGCCATTTAAGTTTAAAAAATTTAGCTTGTGATTATTTATTCATCTCTTTTACCTAGGCTTGTGGTTTTCAAATTATTATGAAGAGGGCCCCCTTTTGGAAGCCAGCAGTAACTCATCGAAACAAGAAACAGAGGCATCTCATGGCATAGGTGGCATTAGTAAAAATAAAAAGGCAGAATTGTGAATGATAAGTTTATCTATGCTATTAGCCATGCCAAACCTGCCCTGCTTTCCTTTGGACCACATTAGCAAGGCCTAGAGGGGGGTCTTGTCATGCGGGCAGCCCAGGACCCTCATAGGCTTCGGCACTGTGGAAAGTCACTTCAGTGCTGCTAACACCGTGGTTTGACTTCTCCCCTGGAGGCTCACACCATTGTCTCTCAAGACAGATGGATGCCAACATAGCCATGATAATTTGTAATATTCTGTGTTCAGAGCCAGCCTATCTTGAGTTCTAGATGGTGGGGTCAAGTAATAGGGATAGTGCCATTGTCTTCCTGCCTGACTTTTCATCTTCTCCAAGACATCTGGCTGGTGGCTGGCTGGTGGACACCACATGCCGGAATAGTTGAGTTCTGCAGTCTTGATCTGGCAAGGTAGTTATTGGCTGCATTCAGGTGTAACAATAAAGCAGGGGTAGACAACATAGTGCCCTCCAGAAGTTCTTGGGCTGCAAGTTCCATCATCTCTGACCATTGGCCATGCTGACAAGGTGATGGGAGTTGTAGTCTAACAACATAGAGAAGGCACCATTTTGGCTGCCCCTCTGCTCAACCATAATAATAAATAGCTTTATTCTGCCCTCTGAATGGTTTCCTCTGATAGCACCCCTAACTGCAATTTTAACAGGTGTCTATGGGGAAGCTGGTTCCAGGAGATGAGATCCTTGCCATCAACGGAGTCCCGATCCATGGGTTCTCTTACGAGGAGGTCTGCCAATACGTACGAGGTCTCCCCACATCCATCACACTGGAAATCCAGAAAGCTGTTGCTGGTAAGAGGTTTGCTTCCCTTTTGGTACTGCAAGATTTAGCTGGGGTAGGCGATCAGTAAATCTGTGTAGTTATATGCTGTATATATATTATCTAGGTAAGGAACGAAAGAGGGTTTTAAAAAAGAAGAAGCCTAAACCAAAGCATCCCTTTGCTGTTACACGGGGAGATACAGAGAAAACGCTTCACTGTTTTTTCCTTACAGTCAAGCAAGAATCAATTTTATGAAATAAGCAACATGACATTAGCGACTGCCCAATAATAATATTTTTTTTAAGCAGATAATAGCTGGGGTAGAGCGGAAAGACCCAAGTCAGGGAGAGGATGTCTCCAACCCTTTCACTCTTATCACAGTGTCAATCTAGATTGGGGGCCCCACCTCAGCTGCTATTTGCATTGAGAGGAAATCACTGGTGGGAACTTTCCTTTGGATGCAAATAGAAGCTGTTCTGGAGTGTGAACATGACAGAGGCAAAGGGTTAAAAGCTTCCCCCATGCTGCAATCTCGAACAGAGGGTGGAGGACAGCTGCTATTTACTTAAATAAATTTAAAAATCATGCAATTGCTATTTGGAGGAACAATGTTATGTATGATTTGGCCCCCAAAAGCTTCCACACGTGCATGCCAACATAGAAAAATATCTTCAGTGGTACTCACTTGGGGGCAAAAATGAGCTCCACACCAGTTTCTCCAATGTGCAGGTTACACCTTGTTGTCAATAAATTGCCTTACAGTGGGTCTCCTAGTCTACAAGTGTTAAACCTTCCACTATTTTACAGCAACAAAATTTACACTGAGGCTGCAATCCTGAGACTTACTTTTCTGAAAGTAAGGCCCACTGGACATAGTGGGACTTGCTTCTGAGTAAACATGCACTGGATTGCACCGTGAGAGTCAGATGCTGCTCCCTGGAGTGATAAATATACACTAAGAATATAAGAGCCCTGGAGGATCAGACCAAAGATCTAGTCCAGGAATCCTGTTTCCAGCAGTGGCCAATCAGAAGCCTCCAGGATGCCCACAGGGTTGGGTTAGGGGCATGAGGACAATAACCCCTTCCGCTATTGCTCCCCAGTGATTTGCCATTCAGAAACTGACCTTGTAGCATGCCCACAATAGCCATTTCATGAAATGAAACTATTTTCTTTATTTGTTTAAATCCATTCATTCGTTTGCTCGTGGGTTTGCATACTGCCCTTTAACATCAGCATCCAGGGTGCTTTACAAGTAAACAGATGAAATGTGACAGGACAGAATAAAAATACAATCCAAAACCCAACAACAGTGCTTTAAACCCACATGTTGTAGCCAACTCAGTTTTACACAGAGTAGACCCACTGAAATTAACAGATCTGAGTTAATCAGATACTTTACTTCAGTGGGACTGCCCTGGGTATGGTTAGCATTCAATAATTCAATACAAGCAATATAATTTTTTCTTTTTTAAAAAGAAAAAAGGCTGACAAATCTAAAGTTCTTTGTATGGCACCAGAAGGGTAATCTGTAATGCATTTTAGGCTTAGATGATCACAGTAGGTAACTTTTTAAAGATAATAATAAAAGCAACATTCAGATAAAATTAATTTGCAACTAAAGACTATGATAAATCAGAATTGCCTCAAGGGATGTGTGAAAGAGCCATCACAAGCTAGAAACCACACACAGAGTCTCCATAACAACAACATGTTTATCAGTGGCAAAATACATTCAGTGGTCAAATTCTATTTGCACATTCAGCTACATGTGAAATAAATGAAGAGAGCTTTTATTTACAAATGTAAAACAAATGCTTTAAAAAAAAAAAATGCTGCACGGGCTGTTTAGGCAGCGCTTCAACTGAAGTGGAGCACAAGCTGATTGCTGTTCATAGTGACCATAGGGAATCCCTCGATATTCAGCCCTGAAATCCTATGCGCAGTCCCATAAGACATTGCACCTGGTTCAGAGGCACTCCAGAGGTGCCTCTGAGTTCTAAGTTTCCTCACATCAGGCCAAGATTTCCAAACATTCCTTCCAAGATGGCAGCTGGGTTAGAGAGGAACAGATGCTGGCTCAATGTAACAAAAGCTTGCTGGCCTGCTTGACAAGGTCAAGCCTGCAATCCTATCCCTTTGGAATATGAATATACTATTCCTAGCGCCGTTCAGACTTTGACAGGATGCATGGTTAAAACAGAGAGGGGTTTTGTTGTGCTGGAGGGTTAAACTGCAAGTGTTAAGAGACTTAAGGCAGAAAATAAAAATCGGGAAACAAAGAAATAGAATTAGTGCAAGAAAAGAGCCCAGACTATTAACTGGAGGACCCCATTCTGATCTTAACTTGGTTTTAAGCACCCTCCCCCTCAAATGGCCTGCCTTATAGGGGTGTAGCCTTATAAGGGACGCGGGTGGCGCTGTGGGTAAAACCTCAGTGCCTAGGACTTGCCGATTGTATGGTCGGCGGTTCAAATCCCCGCGGCAGGGTGAGCTCCCGTCTTTCGGTCCCAGCTCCTGCCCACCTAGCAGTTTGAAAGCACCCCTAAGTGCAAGTAGATAAATAGGTACCGCTTTATAGCAGGAAGGTAAACGGCGTTTCCGTGTGCTGCGCTGGTGCCGGCTCGCCAGAGCAGCTTCGTCACGCTGGCCATGTGAAACGGAAGTGTCTCCGGACAGCGCTGGCCCCCGGCCTTTTAAGTGAGACGGGCGCACAACCCTAGAGTCGGACACGACTGGCCCGTACGGGCAGGGGTACCTTTACCTTTACCTATAGGGATGTTATAGGTACTACTAAGAGATAGCAGATGTGTTGTGAAATACACTTTTAGCACTTTATAACATATTATGTAAGTATTTACTTTTGGTTGGATTATATTACCACTATCTGGGAGCATGGTGAAAATTGGTTGAAAGATTGCAATCCATCACTGGACTTCAGCTAGATCTTTAAAAATAAAAACCAGACACTTGTGTACGGTTTGCAATATCGCCTACTTTAGAAGCTGAAATTGGTTCTTTGCTTTCTTCTTTATGCAGCTACGAACCGATTTGCAAATCTCCTTGTATCTTCGGAGGCAGACGAAGCCGTTCAGAGAAATCCAAGCAATATTCTTATGATCGAAGAAGAGAGGGGCTTTGCAAACCACCAAGGACCTTTGCATGGGGGCAACCCCGATTACGTGGCAGAAGGGACAGCATTGCCATCTGATGCAAAGACCAATGCAACACCAGCAGACTCCTTCGAAAGCAGCCATGCTCAGGACAGCACTGTGGTACCATTGAGAGACATGGATGACTTCCTTGGCAAAACATCTTCCTCGGATGAAACAGATGCTAAGTATTCATTCATCAGGGACAGGTGTGCCAGGGAAGATGCAGATGGGAGGCGAGAAGATTCCTGTTCTCATTCTGGAGCAGATATAATTAAGAATGACCTTCCAGGTAGGACTCTGAATGATGCCACTAGCACTCAAGAAATCTTGGGGTTTTCTGTCTTGGATTCCATTAACACGAGCAAGATTTTCACTGTGAACCAAACCCGTTTGAGTAACTATTCCAGGAATTTCTGCAGTTTAAACAAAGACACCCTGGCTGGGATGGAGACCAAAGTGAACACTGTACCCAAATCTATGTATGCTACCGCCGAAGATTCCAGTTCAGACACAGAATCTGTAGCAGAGACTCCCAGAGCTTCCCCCTCGCAGCCTGCTTGTGACAATCCTTTGGAGACCCATAAGGCAGTTGAGTCAGACGAGGAGCGAGTTGAACTTTGCTGTCTGAGTAGTGAGCAGCAACAGTTTCCTCAGGAACAGCTGGTCCCACCTACCCCCAAAGTATTTCGTCATCCACCAGAATGCAGTCCTCCAAATGGTGTTTTACAGACTGAAATCAAGGCAGAAATTGGTTCGCTAGAAGGATCCAGTGGGACAGCCTTATTAGAAAAGCCACATTCTCCAAGGCACTCCGGTGCAGAACAGGTGGCTCCCTCTACAGCCTTTCCTTCTTCTTCTCAGGTTTCTCCATCTGGGATTGATAGGTTAGATCACAGTGGTGCAGTTTGCTCTTTCCAAGACAATGGCCCCTTAAGGAGAGGAGAGAGAATAAGCATGGAAAGCAAAGAAAGGCTTGCGGAGGCATGTGAGGCTTCCAAACGAGATGCCCAAGACATGCATTTCTGCATGACGAAAACCATAAATGGCTGGGACTGCAATCTGCTTGACAAAGACCAACCCAATAAAAAGGAGCCATTGCATACAGAAAACGATTTAGCAGCAGATGATGGCAGTCATACGGCTGGTTGCAATTCTGCTCCGACGAAGAAGGGAACCAGTGACTCGGGCCACTTGAACAAACCAGACAGCCATCCTGTGAACTGTACATCACAGAGAACAGTCAGCAGTCCCAAATCTCCCCTTTTGACAAAATCGAAAGATCTGAGTAAGGCCGCTGCTGCTCACGAATTGCCAGGAAAGAGTGAAAAGTCAAATGCCTCAAAATGTCCAAATGTCAAAATCCAAAGTTCTAGCCAGTGCAAAGTGAGCACAGTAGTCCCACATAGTCCCTCCTCTTCCAAAAAACTGCACCATGAAACTAGAGGGATTCCCCAGAAGAGTATAGCAGAAACTCTTTCAAATAACCAACGGAACAAGCCAGGGCCAAAGTTAAAGGGTCTTATCATTAAAAGCAAGTCCAAGACTCAGTCGGATGCCCCGAGTGCTGCTCCTGCGAAAACTGGCAGCCCTGATCCGAAGAAAGCATCCCTTCCCTTCCAGTCGTCACCCAGGCTTCTGCCAAAGAAAGGCACATCGCTCCATAACTTGGCCACACATTTGGAACCACCCAGCAGGAGCCTCTCGATGGGCTCCAGGATTCTTCAACAGGATGAGGAAAATAAGCCATGTTCAGCCGTGCCTCCAGAATCGCCTCTACCTTTGTCAAACGGCGACAGGAGCAGCGTCAAAGCCAAGAAAGATAAACCCATTAGCAGTTTGGAACTTGGCGATTCTGGAACGGCAGAGAATCCTGCGGAGGAAAAAGATGCAGAGGTCACAGGTCAGGTGGTTATAAACAATGACACGAGAGGTACATTGGATGAACACCACGCAAGAGAAAACCCTTCCCAAATAAATACAGATTCTGAAATGACTGTCTTGAGTAACAGGACGGAAAACCGTGGACTGTTGAATCGTGATGGGTGTGAAATCAAGCCGTCGGGATTGGATAACCCTGAGCCTTTTAAGAAAGAGTCTTCAAGCCACCTTTGTTCCCCCACCCAGCAACCACAACCAGGCCAGGAAATTCAGCGGACTTTCATTGAGGTGAGGCTGTCTTCTAGCTCCTTCCCACCACCCTCATTGATTCCCAAGTTGCCTCTGGAGAAGGAGGAAGGACACACTAGGTTGGCCAGCAAACCAGAAAGCAATGTTCAGAACATTAGGCAGAGCACCGTTGAGGAAGAAAACATGCACAATGCATTGAAGCCTGTGACAAGGACCTACTCAGTGCCTGCCCAGCTATCGAATCATTTGAGGGAGGACAGCCATGTTATGGATTCATCGACACATTGTGTCCAGGATATCCTGAGCAATGTTTCGGGCGAAAAGTACCCCCATTCAGAGTTGGGCATGCTAAAAATTGTCCACCTCAGTCTGATGAATGGCACGAAAGATGGAATAGAAACGCCTCACAGCGCCCCCAAATCAAACAGTCAGGAATTGCCTTCGACCAATAGCAGCAGCAGCAGAATTGCAGACAAATTGAAAACCTGCAGGAGGAATTATTACTATTATGAGCTCAACTGGCCACACGATCCCATTTCCTCTTTTTCCGTGAAACAGAGAATTAAATCGTTTGAGAACCTTGCCAATTTCGATAGGCCTCTGGTCAAAGCGATAGACATACACTCCACCTCGTTCGGCTCAAAGCTTCCTATTGGTAGAAGGCTGTCAGGCGGTACGTCTGCAGTTTCGGCTAGCAACATCAATGACCCTGTCCAGGCGCTGAGACGTAGTTTGAGTTCCTATTGTGAAAGCGAAACCCCGGCCCCCGCGCAGATGACAAAATCATCAACCAGTGCGGCATTAATGCAACTGCCGCAGAATCCCTCAGAGAACAGCAAAGATGATGCTCATCCCTTAGAAAAGGGCGAAAGGTGTGGTGCTTTGGCAGGTCCAAATTGTTTGCCTCCATCTACCCCCACCGTCCGAAGAAGCAGAGCTTCAGGTGGGCACATCAGGCACACACCCTTGTCCCGCTCTAAGATCCGGGAACTGCGGGCTTTGAGCATGCCCGACCTTGACAAGCTGTGCAGCGAGGACTTCTCTGTGGAATCTGCACCTTCTCATTTCAAAACGGAACTGGAAGTTGCCCCTGCGGCGAGACCTCTTGGCCTTCCCATTGAAACCGAATCCAGTCTGAATGAATGCCCCGGGCTCTCCAGTCTTGTTTCAGCAAGCAGGCAGCATTCGAAGGACAGCAGTCCCTGGAACAGCAGCTGCGGCACTCCTGGGTCAGCCTCCGATGACGAAGTGCTACAACATGACGCTGACCTGAACAAGACGCACTCGGGGAAGAGCTGGTCGATCAGGTTAGTGGCCTTGTTTCCATTGCACTGGCTTTATGTCGCGAGTGGGTCAGGTTCCAGAGCCTGAAAGCCACACAGCAAAGCATTCCCAGAAGTCACAAGATGTAGGGTGCTTCCGGATTTATTTATTTTTTTTGGGGGGGGGTGAATTTGCAAACAGGTTAATGGACATTGGCAACAAGCTTATAGGATTCTTTCTGGAAAGTGTAAATCCGGATTAAAGGGGGAGGATGGATGGACATTTTGTGTGGATTGTACCCAAAAGTTGTATGCATGGGGAACACTGATTCAATAATAAACACCTATCTGGAAGCAACCCCATATTCTGGGCTACAGACTCTGCACAAAAGCATAAAAATCTTGCCTCCAGGTTTTATAATGAATTGATTTTAGAATGCTGTATTATTTTACTGTTGTTAGCCGCTCTGAGCCCGGCTTTGGCTGGGGAAGGCGGGATATAAATAAATAAATAAATAAATAAATAAATAAAATTATTATTATTATTATTATTATTATTATTATTATTAATCACCATCATTATCATCATCATTATCATCATCATTATCATTATCATTATTTCATTCTGTGCCATGGAAAGCTGGATTCTGCAACAGCGAGCAACTTATGCACAGCAGAAAGCTTTGCGTACTTCCTCTTGTTTTCCTAAATTTATTCTGAAACTATTTTGCATAACCTAGACTGGTTTTGCTAAGCACAGTGAAAGACAAGGGGGGCGGCACAGGGCACTGATGCCCCTCCACATCAGTCCTACAAACCCTATTCAGCTTCTTGAACTTCACAAGGCATTGCCCACACGTTTCCAAACATGTATTTGTAGCTGCAAGAATTAGAAACTTGGATACTTAAAAAAATATATATGCAAAGATTTGTTAGAAGCTGTCCTCTGCACCATATACCGCATTCTGCTCCTTTTCAGCTCTCTTGCAGAATCACAGTGCACATCCTGCCCTGACTACATTCTGTTGCTTCTTGTTCTCCACTGCAGCCCCAGCGCTTCTTCTATTTCTCCCTCTCCCTTAGCTCGCCACGTCTCCTTCCCTGCCACAACTCCATCTTGAGGAATTGCTGTAGCACAGTGGCAGAGCGCACGCTTTGCATGCAGCAAGTCCTGGGTTCGATTCCCGACACCTCCAAGCAGGACCAGGAGAAGATTCCTCTCTGGACAGCTGCTGCCAGTTGGTGTAGAAAATACCGTATTTTTTGCTCTATAAGACTCACTTTTCCCCTCCCAAAATGTAAGGGGAAACGTGTGCGCGTCTTATGGAGCAAATACAGGCTGCGCAGCTATCCCAGAAGCCAGAACAGCAAGAGGGATTGCTGTGCAGCTATCCCTCTTGCTGTTCTAGCTTCTGAGATTCAGAATATTATTTTTTCTTGTTTTCCTCCTCCAAAAACTAGGTGTGTCTTATGGTCTGGTGCATCTTATAGAGCGAAAAATATGGTACTTAGCTAGGAGGAACAATATAGTCTGACTCGGTATTGCTCCTCCGAACCAGATTTTGCAGGACAATGCAAATGTCTTAACTCCTGGCCGTTTCCTCCTTTGGGAATAGAAATTTCTCTTTCTGTTACACCATTACGCAGTCTCATCCAGAGCATCCCCCCCCCTTTTTTTTGCACTTGCATATTTTAGCTTGGATCAACTCTTGGTCTCCACTCTGGATCAGCAGAAATTGCAGTCGGTTCTTTCTTCGGTGACGACAAAATGCGACCTTCCTTCTTTACTCCGAGAGGCCAAAGCACAAGCCGAGGTAAGCCTACACAAGATCAAATGGCCAATATTTTTAACTTACTCGTGGAAAAGTTTAGTGTTGCTTAAAGGCAGACTGAAATCTTTCATATATATTTTTACATATTGCATAGGAAGCAAAAGAGGTAATTTGTTGGTGTTTCAGCACCAGATAGATTCTGGAGGATTAGAAAATATTTAAAATGGCTCCCAAGATCCCAGTAGCCAATTTGGAGCAACATTTCCACAAGAGGTGTCCTGCTGCTATTGCACAGGTGATCAGCCAAGCTCCTTGTGGCTTTTAAATAACTCTGGGTTCATGGTCAGTTTTGCCTGCCTCCTGTTCCCAGTAGCCGCTGCTTTGTCACCCTGACCACCATGCTAATATTAGGGAAACAGTGGGAATTTGATTCAATTTGCATTTAAAGAGAAACTTACCAAATTTGCACTTTCTAATGAACTGAAACAGAGTAATCTTTTGAAAATTTGCTCCTCTCTGAATTTTGCAACGTAGTGCAAACTAAACCCAAGTAAGGGGTACAAAAACACACATACTAGTGCAAGATGTGCATACGAAAGCATGTAGTAGTGAAAATAACATGCCACATGCTATTCTCATGTATTTAACATGTTAAACATTCACATGTTATTCTTGTGAATTTAATACGTTCTAGTAGTTTTTAATTCTGAATTTTCAGTCATTTAATAACAGCAACGATGTACAAAAGGAAATGCAAACACCCTCTTCTTTTGCATGCATCAATTTGGCCAAAGATCCACACTCACCCCTGAGCTTCACAAACAGAAGAAACAAGTGAGGTCTTTCAATAAAATGTTGCAGCATGGCATGCTCCTGTTGAGCATGACTCCTTTCCATTCCCAGTTTTCATGCTCATATGCATAGTATCATAGAGGTAGAAGGCACCCTAAGGATAATCTAGTCCAACTCTGCAGTGCAGAAATATGCAGCTGTCCCTTATGGGGATTGAACCTGCAAACTTGGTGTTATCAACACCACAATCTAACCAACTGAGCTATCTCTGTTTCATTCCCCTTCCCATCTGGTTGTGTGTGTGTGTGTGTATGAGAGAGAGAGAGAGAGAGAGAGAACATTTTGTGCCCCATTAAGTTGTTTTTTGGGGTTCCCTCTCCCCTTAAGTTCCCCTCGCTTAGGATCCCCCCACCCAGTCCTTCAAACTTTGATGTTGCCCTGAGTGTGCCGATGCCTCCTTCTTATGCACTGGGTGATAATCAGTTTTTTGCAGCATTCATACAAGCCACGAAAGACTCAGATTGGAAACTGAAGAACTGATATTTCTTACCAACTATCTTGTACCATTAACGACTCTGCGACTAGTTCAGAATTTCACTGATTTAATATGTCTGCAATAAATTCCTTGGGTTTATTTGAAGGGCATCTTCTTTCTTCCCACTCTTAACATTTGAAATATTTAACAATCCCATATTTAAAAGGGCTGCTCTAGAAATCCATGTAGGGGATCCATCAGTGCTTGCATTATACGCACTGCTACACTTGGGCAAAGCTTTGAATCCTCCAGTAGCTCTTGTTGGGCTGCAAGTTTTTGATCCTAAACCACCAAACATCTGGCTCACAAGGGCTTTTTTTTTATGAATTCACCCAGAGAGCGGAATCTCAGTGCCTAGCTATGTTTTACATAGGAGTGTATGTAATAGAGTATTGTGGTGGGACTCTTAACATCAGAAGAACAGTTAAGGGATTTTGAGTGAGGAAACAGGGAGGTTGCAAGTGATGCGAATTTGGCTGAAAGCCAGTCCCTTGCTAACAGGGCTGGCTGAAGACATTTTGAGGCATCAAATGAGGCTACAACCACCACCACCACCACTGAAAGTTGAGTTGCATGCTACCCAAGGCATCAGAAAATCCCACAAGCACCCCTTCCTTTCCCTGGCAGTAAACATGCAATAATAAGTGTAATATATCTGGGTCCAATATGCAGAGTTAATAATTAACCCATGTTAAAAGCTCCATAGCTTTTATTCATGAGAAGTTACAACAGATGCTATTTGTGGTCCCAGTCGCAGCTCCACCCTCCCCCGTAAGGTGTGTTAAAACAGAACCAAGCAGACAACCATCTGGGTTCAAAATGGCCACAACTTTATTGATTACAGATGTAGGTGGAATTTTGGCTCAGGCATTGGGTGTATATCTGTTCCAGACTTCTGCTGGAGGGCTGAAACTTATTCAGGGTTGTGCTAAGGATTATGGCCTCCTCAAGACGTTGATCTACTGAGGTGGCCATCCTAAGGTTGTTCCTGGAAGCTCTATGGCCCAACTGCCCTACGTTGGCTTCTGGACAGAGACTTCCACTGAGACCCCTTTAATGGGGTACCCTGAGTACGCTGCTGGTTCTGGACACAGTGATTCACCGCTTCACCCAAAACGTGAAGACTAGGGTTCCACCCAATGCTTTAACTGCCAAAGGTTGTGACGATTTGCTATGAGGAAAGGCAAAACCTCTAGACCGGCCAATGAAATTCCTTCCCAGCCGTTGACAACCATAGAAAGGTTGCGAAACGCAAGGGATCAAATCCTGGCTAAACATAGAGGATGTAAGGAACAAGCAAAGTTAAAACACGTTAGGATACATGACAGAGGTGACATCTTCTTAAGAGGATTGAGGGGACCCATGTGCGATGTTACGCAATGCCATGGGGAGCCAGGGAGTAGAGGAGCAAAACTGCCTCGGCCCCTAAGAGTTGGCGTACCTGATACATGATAAATGATTGACCTGGAATCTAATAGATGATAAGAGAGGGAGAGAGGGTTTGTTCTTCTGCCAGATGCACTGAATGGGTCTAGTACACCTGGCTTTTATGTATATGTGCTGCCGAAGCGAGCACAGTACACCTGGCTTTTATGAGAGCAGTCCAGACCCGGTCAGCCAGCAAGGCACTGCCCACCAGGTGGGGCCTCTGATTGGCCAGTTTAAATTATTTTTTGGCAGGCAGATTTGTCCCACTGACTGGCCAGCCCAGGGAAATCCCCAAACAGTCAGATGACCAGCCAGGCATATGTAATATTGCTGCCTGGGATGGTGGCTGAACATGAGGGGTCGCAGCTGCCACCCATGAAAGGGGTAAGCGGCCATTTTCTGCTGGATCTCTCTAAGCTAACCAGGCTTCACCCCTTCATACCATTCTACAGGGATCATCTACAAACTCTCACCACCCAATGTCTTTTGTAAGGGAGTATCTCCAAATTACTGCACTTGCTATAATAATAAATAACGAGTTTGCCACCATTTCAAGTCACCCCAAATCACCTGTCTGAGGGTGGCCACCTCACTTTGCCTAACGGCCTTATCCCACTTGGTAAGATATTAAGTTACCACATCAGGAAAATAACTGGACTACTATCAATTTTCCAGGCTTGGTAATTTGCAGAGGTAGAATTTCACAAGACCTTTGCATAAAGCTACATAGAAGTCTGCTTGCTGGTGCCTTTAATACCTCAGTAATGGTTGCGCAAACTCTGTTTTTTCAACTGAGTACACAAGCTTTTGAAAACAACCACAATTGTGGTCTGCCCAGCCCAGCCCCAACTTCCATCTGCCTCCAAGTCTGTATCCCTTGTGTAGGCTTCAGGCCCCTGATCTGGGCTGTAGGTCCAGGTAAGAGGAATCCTGGGAGAAGGAGACCTCCCAGAACTCCTTTCTTCTATTCCGGTACCTGGTTAGAGCTTGTTAGTCCCACGAGTTGAGCTGAGCCAGGTGGGTTTGGCGAGTTTTGCAGAAATACGAAGACTGGGTTTTGTTCCCAGCCAAAAGTAATCAAATGCACTTTTAAGTGTTTTCACATGGAATCTTTAGAGAGATTATTTATTCATGCCGGTTTGTAAAATCCAAGAACTCAAATATTTATGAAACTGAAATGCTTCTTGGAACACGGTCTGTGTCTGCATATTTTCTCACATCTGCTCTTAAGTCCAAAGTGGCACAAAGGCTGGAAAACATTATGCAATCCGTAGCACTGGCGCTTAGTCCCCAGTAGGATGATCGTCAACTTCTAAATTCATCTAAAGCTCTGTTGGCGCAGTTAGGCAGATACCGCTTGCTGGGGGCCTACTGTCCTGCCACGTCCTGTAAACTCAAAACTGGGACCTCTCTGGAATTGGTGATTGGCTCCATTCTTGCTGTTGTTGTTGTTGTTTAGTCGTTTAGTCGTGTCCGACTCTTTGTGACCCCATGGACCAGAGCACGCCAGGCACTCCTGTCTTCCACTGCTTCCCGCAGTTTGGTCAAACTCATGCTGGTAGCTTCAAGAACACTCCCACCATCTTGTCCTCTGTCGTCCCCTTCTCCTTGTGCCCTCAATCTTTCCCAACATCAGAGTCTTTTCCAGGGAGTCTTCTCTTCTCATGAGGTGGCCAAAGTATTGGAGCCTCAGCTTCACGATCTGTCCTTCCAGTGAGCACCCAGGGCTGATTTCCTTAAGAATGGAGAGGTTTGATCTTCTTGCAGTCCATGGGACTCTCAAGCGTCTCCTCCAGCACCATAATCCAAAAGCATCAATTCTTCGGTGATCAGCTTTCTTTATGGTCCAGCTCTCACTTCCATACATCACTACTGGGAAAACCATGGCTTTAACTATACAGACCTTTGTTGGCAAGGTGATGTCTCTGCTTTTTAAGACGCTGTCTAGGTTTGCCATCGCCTTTCTCCCAAGGAGCAGGCGTCTTTTAATTTCGTGACTGCTGCTGTACCAACAGGCTAAAGCCAGTCCCAGGAGGAAGTGCATAACCTTCCAGTCAAAGGGGCTGAAAATCTCTGAGCAGAATCCCTTGCCAGGAGGCCCGGTAATCAGAAGGAACCAGCCATCTCCTGCTTCCTCCTACATGGCCAACCCTACCATTAGACAGATTGAGATATCCACCTCGGGTGGCAGATGCAAAGAGGTGACGGAGCACCTCTTTTCTTCTCATTCCAAGTCTCCTCGAGTGCTCGCAATGCTCTTTTCAGCTACCACTCAAAAGAGGCTTCCAAGGCTGGCACTTTTGTGGTCCTGTTTGGATTGTCACCAGTGAGGGATAAGTCCAGGAAATGGCTTTGTGGCCCGAACGGTTCCTTTCTCCTGGCCTATGGCAAAGCCACCATTGGATACAACCCAATAGCCGTGGAACAATTAAAACGAAACACAACTATGAAATTGCAATGGTTTTTAAAAGTTAAGGCAACAAATAAAATTGGCAGCAGTAAAATATCCTCATAATATTATGGCTGGAAGCCTTTGGAATGGCCCGTTGCACATTTAATTAATATAATTAATTTTATAATGAATGATTTTAGAGTGTTGTTTGTGCTGTACTTTTGTACTGTTGTTAGCCGCCCTGAGCCCGGCTTTGGCTGGGGAGGGCGGGATATAAATAAATTTTTATTATTATTATTATTATTATTATTATTATTATTATTATTATTATTTATTATTATTTTACTTTATTGTTAAAAGGTGGCTGGGCCATGGCATTAAATTTGGTTCTAGGGTTAACCCCTGAGAAGGCGTAGCTCAAACCGAATCCTGGTTTAGTTGACTTTTTGTGATTTCCTTGCAGCATTAATAAACTCAGAATGTCTTTCCCAGTCTTTCCAGAACTCTTTTAGCATTTTGAAATTATAGCTATTTTTATTTTTTTTAAAAAAAACCCTTTACAGTCTAATTCAAAAGAGAAAAAATATCACCCAGGAAGAACTTCTATAAACATGGGTCTGTTCTCATCACGTTTGCAGATATTTCTCCCGAGTT
Organism: Podarcis tiliguerta; assembly: GCF_965153285.1. Lineage (NCBI taxonomy): Eukaryota > Metazoa > Chordata > Lepidosauria > Squamata > Lacertidae > Podarcis > Podarcis tiliguerta. The sequence goes on from NC_139544.1 coordinate 48,071,267, forward strand.
TTTAACTTTAGGATGTTTTTCTTCTTTTGTCTTTTTTTGTCAGAGCAAAGAAGACGTTCTCTTTGTAGTCTTGAATAAAGAGGAAGGGTCTGGCCTGGGATTTAGCGTTGCTGGAGGAGTAGACCTGGAACAGAAATCAATCATCGTAAGTGGTGACTGCATCTTTTCTCATAAGTGGGTTGCAAAGCCAGCTGGAAATCAGATCAAGTGCTCATTTATCAGCCATAAAGCCCTGTTGCGAACGGCTGCTTGCATCATTTCTGAGTACCATCTGCTAATGCGATCAGAGAGGGAAATGGGCCCGGGTGCCAAATAAACCCTGATGCACACAAGGTTGCCAAAGAGGAATGCCAGGGGTAGCCTTAAACCACACATCTGAATGATCAGGGCCCCTGGTATTGGCTCCCACTGATATATTTTTTATGATTCCAGCAGAATCATAAAATTGTAAGAGTTGGGGAAGGGACCCCAGGGGTCATCTAGTCCAACCCCCCTGCAATTCAGGAATCTCAACACAGAATCATAGAGCTGGAAGGAACCAAGTGATTCCCTGTTTTGGGGCACACCGATGCACCATGAGAAAACGCCTTCTAGCGTGCCGCGGGAAATAAATCCATTAAATAGCCCCACAGCGAAGGGGAGGGTTATCCCTGTTATGGCTTGCTTGTGATCTTCCCAGAGACATATTGCCTGCCGCCGTTGGAGACACAATGCTAGGCTAGATTTACCTTTAGTCAGAGTCAGCACTGCTGGCAAGTTTTTAAAAACATCATTGCTTGTTTCAGAGATGTCTGCATATACTTGTACTAGGAATTACCGTATTTTTCGCTCTATAAGACGCACCAGACCACAAGACGCACCTAGTTTTTGGAGGAGGAAAACAAGGAAAAAAAGATTCTGAATCTCAGAAGCCAGAACAGCAAGAGGGATCGCTATGCAGTGAAAGCAATCCCTCTTGCCGTTCTGGCTTCTGGGATAGCTGCGCAGCCTGCATTCGCTCCATAAGACGCACACACATTTCCCCTTACTTTTTAGGAGGGAAAAAGTGAGTCTTATAGAGCAAAAAATACAGTATATGGACTGCCAGCCTTGACTAAGTAGATTATTAGCTACATATTTAGCTATTAATTTGGGAGATTTTAAACAGTGGGGACTGAGAATTAATTGTATATTTGTTTAGCAAGTTTGAGCTCAATGTAGGAGGTGAAAAAGAACATGCCAAGGTTGGCTTTTCTTACTAAAGAGTATTAGATTCAGTTTATTAAATTCACACTTCCTCCCAATAGCTCCAAAAGGCACCTCTGCTGAAGCCCTGTCCGTATTTATTTGGGTTCAAGTCATTCTATCAAATCAATCAGTTGCTGTGTTAAACAACTTACGGTTCTTTTACTTGGCTGATGACCTTCACCGCAATGTTATCTTCTTGAAGGTCCACCGGGTTTTCTCAAAGGGGGTGGCATCCCAGGAAGGAATCATCCGCCGAGGGGACCACATTCTTTCCATCAACGGCATCTGTCTCGCGGGTTCTGTGCACGGGGACGTGCTCAACGCTCTTCACCAGGCCAGGCTCCACAAATACGCCGTTGTCGTCATCAAGAAGGAGAGAGGCGGAGAAAAGCTGTCTCCTGCCGGGTCTGAAACCTCAACGCCTGGCAGGAAATCCTTAGTAACTGCAACAGCGGGAAGAGCAACAGGTACACTGTTGGTTCAATGCAGGGTTCACCAATGCCAACTGCTGGCCTCTTCGCTTACCTCAGGCATAGGCAAACTCGGCCCTCCAGCTGTATTGAGACTACAATTCCCATCATCCCTGACCTCTGGTCCTGTTAGCTAGGGATGATGGGAGTCGTAGTCCCAAAACATCTGGAGGGCTGAGTTTACCTATGCCTGGCTTACCTCTTAGGGATCATCCGTACTTCCTTTTATAATAATAATTATAATAATGTTATTATTTGTAACCTACCCGTCTGACTGGGTCACCCCAACCACTCTGGGCAGCTTCTGGCATATACAAAAACATAAGGAAGCATTATTATTATTATTATTTTAAGCCTTCACTATACAGGGCTGCCCTCAGATGTCTTCTAAATGTTCTGTGGTTACTTATCTCCATGGCTTGGGGGGTCAGATAGCTCCATACCCCCCCAACATTTCTTGGATGAAAATAGGGACAACGTAAGGAAAAGAGGGGACACGGGTGGCGCTGTGGGTTAAACCACAGAGCCTAGGACTTGCCGATCAGAAGGTCGGCGGTTTGAATCCCTGCGACGGGGTGAGCTCCCGTTGCTCGGTCCCTGCTCCTGCCAACTTAGCAGTTCAAAAGCACGTCATAGTGCAAGTAGATAAACAGTGGTTAAACATAGTGCAAGTAGATAAACAGAAGGTAAACAGTGTTTCTGTGCGCTGCTCTGGTTTGCCAGAAGTGGCTTAGTCATGCTGGCCACATGACCCGGAAGCTGTACGCCGGCTCCCTCGGCCAATAAAGCAAGATGAGTGCCGCAACCCCAGAGTCGGCCATGACAGGGGTCGTGGGGTCCCTTTACCTTTTTAAGGAAAAGCGGGACATTCTGGGATCAAATCAGAAACCAGGATGACTTCTGTAAATCTGGGACTGTCTCTGGAAAATGGGGAGACTTGGAGGGTAACTGGATGAATTCACCCCAAAGAAGAACCAGTGGGTTTGGGGGTGGGCATTTATGAACTTGGATTGAGCAAGTGAGTTTTAATTTGGACTCTTTGGAACCCAAACCGCATTTTAAGATGTTCTCACAGTCGGGTCGATAGGTGCTTAGGAGTTCCAGGCCTCGTCAAACCAACGTGGAGCTGAACTGGTCGGTTTCCACTTTGACCAACTGGAAATCAGATCAGGCCTCTCAGATGCCGGTTTGCAAATAATGTAGTGAATATGAGCATTTTGGAGCCTCGCTCCCAGAGACAAAAGTATTTGGATTTACACACATTCTTGCAATCCAAGATCAAACCATTCCAGCAAAATAGCTGGAGCTCCATGCCAATTGCCAGAAAGAATCCCAACGTTGCGTCCAGCAGTTTCGCAATTCCAAGGAATGGAAATAACACAGGGTATGAGAGACTGTGAATGATCTTTTATGCCTCCCAAGGGGCTGGGAAATAAGGAGACTTGCGCTGCTTTGTTAAAGACTACCTCATGCATTCCCTTTTGGCATGACCTCCCTGTCCTGGTGGCAACCCAAAACTTGGACATTAGAACAAAGCAGAGTTAATGTTCTTTACATGTTTCCCTCCACCCCAAAGGTACAAATGGAGAGCTGGGCGAAGCCATTTGTGTCGAACTTCTGAAGACTTCTGCTGGCTTGGGATTCAGCCTGGATGGGGGGAAAGCTTCAATCTCAGGAGACAGACCTTTGCTCATCAAGAGGATTTTTAAAGGTACTTGGAAAACCGCTTTCCAAAGTTTCTGTTTTCTTTTCTGTAGGCATAGTCTTGCCTCTCTTTTCAGAGGGGAGGAACAATACCTTCAGCCATCAGCTGCGTACGGTTGCTCTGAGGCTCCGCTTTTGTTTCCAGACAGACACATGACACGTGACACAAACTGACACGTGCAGCAATCCCATACAAACTTACTTGGGAGTAAATCCCACTGAAGTCAAATGTAGAGTAGGCATGCATATGATTTCTTCGTCAATCAGATAACAACAACAACAACAACAATAATATTTTTTTTATTTATACCCTGCCCTTCCCAGTTCAGAAAACCGGGCTCAGGGCAGCTAACAACAAATTTAAAACACTTAATTGTGATACAACAAAAAACAGCATAAAATACAGTATAAAAGCGTGAATAACAATAAATTCAAAGTTCAATTTAGGGGAAAATCCATCCAAAAAACATTAGATGATCACCAGGGCTAGCTGGCTAAATTAGTCCTATTTGGGCCAGTGAGAAGGCCAGGGGAGAATTAGCTGTGGGATCCCAGAGCGGGTAATCTTCATAAAAAGGGGAGGAAGAAAGGGGAATAAAAGATCAGGCTAAATTCAGATTGAAAGCCAGGCGGAATAGCTCTGTCTTACAGGCCCTCCGGAAGGAAGTTAAATCCTGCAGGGCCCTGGTCTCATGGGACAGAGCATGCCACCAGGTCGGAGCCATCACTGAGAAGGCCCTGGCCCTGGTGGAGGATAATCTGACTAGCTATTATATGTGCTGCCGAAGCGAGCACGATAATCTGACTAGTTTAGGGCCCGAGATTTCTAAACTATTATTATTCATGGACCTTAAGGTCCTCTGCAGGGCATACCAGGGGAGGCAGTCCCATAAATACGAGGGCCCTAAGCCACAAAACAGTGGAACAGACTCCCTCGGGATGTTGTGGACTCTCTTTCCTTGGAGGTTTGTGAGCAGAGGTAGGATGGCCATCTGTCACAGATGCTTTAGTTGAGATTCCTGCATTGTAGGGCATTGGATTACTTTGCCCTCAGGGTCCCTTCCAACTCTACAATTCTATGATTTTGTGAAATTAAGTGATATAACATAATCCATGGAAATCAGCAGCTGAGTCACAGAAAGGTGGTGTAAACAAATGAGGTGTGGAATTATCCGTACTACCTGCAAAAACAAAACAAAAACAAAAAAAAAACAGTGGGCAGTTGCACCCTCAACCAGTGCTTTGCAGCAATCCTCACCACCCTAGTGGAAATATAAATGAAAGCAAAGCACCATCATCTGCTGCAGCTGCCAGTAAACTTTCCTGGGGGTGGGAGACACCAGGGTGGCATGGGGGCCAAGATAACTGGTCTCTTTAAACCTGTTTCTACATTTTCTTCCTTGGAGAAGCGGGTGATGGCTGGCAGGGAGGAGGAGTGAGGTGGGTGCAAGCCATTTGAGGTTTGACTCACCTCAAAGCAGAGCTGCACCAAACTAAAAGCAGGTTGATATGTTCAAGCAGGGACAGGCTGGAATTTTTGGTCCTCCTTCCCTTTCAGTTGGGATGTGGGTGGCACTGTGGGTTAAACCACAGAGCCTAGGACTTGCCAATTAGAAGGTTGGCAGTTCGAATCCCAGCGACGGGGTGAGCTCCCATTGCTTGGTCCCTGCTCCTGCCAACCTAGCAGTTCGAAAGCATGCCAAAGTGCAAGTAGATAAATAGGTACCGCTCCGACGGGAAGGTAAACGGCGTTTCCGTGTGCCGCTCTGGTTCGCCAGAAGTGGCTTAGTCATGCTGGCCACATGACCCGGAAGCTATATGCCGGCTCCCTTGGCCAACAAAGCGAGATGAGCGCCGCAACCCCAGAGTCGGCCACGACTGGACCTAATGGTCCGGGGTACCTTTACCTTTACCTTTTTACCCTTTCAGTTACTCACCCCATCCTGGCTGGGCTTCTTTGCTGTCCTCAGGACATTTTTCGTTCATCTCCAGCTTGAAAGTTGTCTCCCTTTTCCCTGCCTGGCCTTAGGCAAGTCCCTGTCCTCAAGCTTTGGAAACTGAGGATAAAAGAGGCTAGCCTTGAAAGTTTCCTGTGGATGCGGACTGCAGCACACTTTGCAACTTTAGAAGTGTTTTAGGAATGATGGCCAGAAACTGAAGTCCAATATAGTCTCAGGAACCACAGTGAACTTCTGCTATTGGGCAAATTGGGCAAACTGCAGCACACTGAATTGTGTTTGAATGTGAGGTTCTGCTGCGCTTCGGCTCTTTGGTCCTAACTTTCATTTCTTTCCCCCAACAGGTGGCGCTGCAGAACAAGCAGGAAAACTGGAAGCCGGCGATGAAATCCTGGCCATTGGTGGGAAATCCTTACTTGGACTCATGCATTACGATGCTTGGAACATCATTAAATCTGTCCCAGAGGGACCTGTCCAGTTGCTTATCAGAAAGCATCAGCCTCCAGAATGATGGGCATTGAAACTTGTTAACCTAAACTTACCTTTGTGGCACACCCTTCCAGGTTGTGTGCGATGGAACCATTACAAACGCATTGCAAGTGCTGAGCCTTGTTGATTCAGTGGCGTTGTTCTGTGTCAGACTGCTAAAATCAGCCAAGGAACATCAGGATACGTGAGCCAGGAACGTATCCCAGCGAATGCACCAGTGTTTTATAAATGGCATCATTTCCTCCACCACCACTAACCCCAGTATTATTATTATTGGCTGCATGGACTTCTGTTGATCTGAATCTCCTTCCTGTCTTCCTCAAGACCAGCTCCATCAGTCACCTGTTTGGAGCTGCACCGGAGCAAAGCTGTTGAAATCAGTCTTGGAATCTGTTTTCAACGCAAGCTCCGATCTGCCTGGGATTACATGAAGCGAAAAAGACTGCCACGGAGCACGCGCAGAGTGCAGCTGCCGCATTGCCTGGACAACCCCCAACCAAGCTCACACATCTGGGTGGACTATGGGTGGAAGTCAGGTTGCTTGACTGCGAAACAAACCGATCATTTTATCAATCAATTACTGCACTTTGGATTCACTACATAGATGGTGCAATAAACGGTACTTTGCATAGGTTGCATGGGAAAGCTTGGCAGAGTACAATTTGCAATATGATTTGTATCTGGTTTCTTCTTGCTACGGTTAAAGGATTCAAATGTCCCCCTTTGGGTCCACCCAACTATTACTTGGGAAAATGGTTCTCAGTGCTCTAGGGAGACAGCCTGTGGCTCTCTGAGGAAATACCAGGATACGGTCTCAAGGCACATGAAGCTACTGTCATGCTGCAGCTAAGCAGGTCTGGGGACTGCTTGGGTGCATGACCACCTAGCAACAGCATCATCTTGGGGTCCATGTCTAAAGAAAGACATGGCATTCGTGTGTAAGGAAATAACTGAAACACATAGTTTAGCTTCCAGATTCAGTTGCTGGCATTTGCCAGTTCCAAGGATTTTGGGTGCCACAGTCTCTGGACAACTGTGCCTGGGACCCTGGGGAGTTGCTGCCAGTCCGAGCAAGCAGTGCTGAGGCTATATGGACCAACAATCTGAGTTTGGTATGAGGAAGTTCCATATGTTCATATGGGAGCCGCAAGCCATGAAGGCATCTCAAGCTTAAGTGACAATCTCTGCCTCACTTTCCTTGCTAAGCTGCTGGAGTTTCACTCAGTGCTCGACGAACAACACACAACACAACTTTTATAACTGGTAAACTATTTATTGGGAAAGCGTACAGTACTTTAGCAAGTTTGGGTAATGTTTTAAAAAAGTCAAGATGGTGAATTGTGTGTCTGTCCTGGGTATTTTTACACTTAGCAAGCTAGGGGGTGGTATTCAACTAAGTTTTCCTCGAGAGTAAGCCCGCTGAAATGACTGGGCTTAATTTAGCTATGTTTATGTTAGTGGGCGTACTCTGACTAAAACTTAGTCAAATAGCACCCTAACAGATGAAACCTGCCCTGTTTTTTGTGGCAACAGGGATTTTGTAGCTATACCACATTGTTTTGATTTCAGCTGACTTGTGGGTCAAGCATTTGTCTATTAAAAATGGGAGAATGTTTGAGACAATCTCCCTGTTCTTTTAAGTGGTGTTCCTTTGAGTGTTCCTCCTAAAAATGACTTGAAGCAAGCATATAATTTTTTTTTAAAAGATGCATTTATAGAGTTTTCAAAAACAACAACATAAAGACAAACAATGAAAAAAGCAAAGAACAACTGGGTTAAAACCAGAACTGCAAGTGTGGTGTGGGTTTTTTTCCACCATAGAAGTGAGAATTCTTGGGGGGGGGTGGTTCTGAATACTTATATGAATGCATTCAACTCTTAGGATTAAGCCACTATAACTCAATTCACACTGGAGAAAGCCACAGAAAGCAATATGTCTAGGGAGAAAATGTTCCAAACAATTGGTGGTTTTCTAGAAGAACACACCATAAATTGTATTCTTTCAGTATTCAGAGTTTATGATCCTAGTTTTCAAACCTATTGGCCTCTAATTAGATAGCTAGAAAATAGATGGCCTGGTTTTCAGAAGAATTGGAACTCTTGCCATGGTAAATTTCCTCCTTATCAAGGATGGGAAAACTCAGCCCTATATGTGGCCCTCAGAGCCTCTCTCTGTCTGGCCCTTGGGAATCTCCTCAGGCCACAACCCATCCCCAGCTATACTCCCCTACTGGCCCTAACTGGAATGTTTTTGCCTGGCTGAAAAGAATTGCATTAACAAGTACTTTCTGGAGTGAAGTCACTGGAAGGATAGGCCCCCCAGAGTTTGGATAATTGGAAGGAAACAAAAGACGAGAAAGTATTTGCATTGTGGGTGTAAATTCACCTGTAAATTCTGAGTGACCGTATTTTCTGCTGCTTCCGTTCTGAAGCGTTGGTTTTAAGTGGTTTTCTACACATCTATAAGCACAATTGCTGCATTTGTTGATACAGATACTGTGAAGGCACTTAAATCTCATTTCCCCAGTCGAGCCAGTGAGATCCACACGTGGAGGCAGACTTCTACATCTCTGGGTTATTTGTGGGGCATAGGAATTTGTTCTTTTTCTTTTAATATTGTCTGGCCCCCCACAAGGTCTGAGGGACAGTGGACCGGCCCCCTGCTGAAAATGTTTGCTGACCCCTGCTTTAATGTATAGATAGCAGGTGCGGTTGAAAAATACACAGGTGTCAACATAATTTCCTTGAGAAATTAGTTTGGGGAAGCCTTTGCCTTGAAAGACGGCATATAAATAATACTGGAGATCAAATTTACTAAATAATGGTTTGCTCTTTAAATTGCTCTGTTAGCGTCAGGGATTGCCTTAAATTGCTGTGTCAATGTCAGGGGATATAGAGTCAAAATTCCAAAAGGAGACAATGCTTCGTTCTTTCTTTTAAAAATACAAACATCTTCAGTATTTGTGGTGGGAGAGAGAGTCTGTCTCAGGCCATTCCAGCCTTACTCTGTGTGGTTTTATTTTATGTGTTTATCTGAATACATACGTTTGCCAGAATGGCATCAGGCAGGCGATGCAATCGAGTCTTGCATGTTTTCTTCGTTACAGCTCTTGAGGCGGAAAATAGACTTTGAGTAGAGCTTAATTTCATTCCCCTTTAAGTAAAATAAAACCAAGCCAGCCTCAGGGAGAGCTCTGTGCAAGTTTTAAATCTTACTCACTGCTTGGTGAACATTGGTACCATCCCTATATATATAGAAAGCATACCAGGGATCTGGACCCTTATTATGGTCTGGCATATGTGATGACTAGCAAAGGGGCAGCAAGTTGCATTAGCAAGGATGTTGTAGAAATATTGCAGATCTTCCCATTGCCTCTCTCCAGTCTCCTATGCCCTTTTGTCATCTTCCTGTAGCTCCCAGGCCCCATTGAGTAACCCCAATCTCTTGACTCTTGACCTCCTGCTCCAACAGGTTCCTGCCTTCCATTTTCTTGACAATGTCTGCCTGTGAAGCAGAGGAGATGCCAAAGAGATAGAACCTAGGAAAGCTGGCTGCAATATACAGATCTTTATACTACAGTGGTACCTTGGGTTACATATGCTTCAGGTTACATACGCTTCAGGTTACAGACTCTGCTAACCCAGAAATAGTGCTTCAGGTTAAGAACTTTGCTTCAGGATGAGAACAGAAATTGTGCTCCACCAGCGCAGCGGCAGCAGGGGGCCCCATTAGCTAAAGTGGTGCTTCAGGTTAAGAACAATTTCAGGTTAAGAACGGACCTCCGGAACGAATTAAGTACTTAACCTGAGGTACCACTGTATTGATATATTCCAAATGGCTAAACCATTGCTGTGGGCTGCTTCTCTTCTCAGAATTGTCACTTTCCCCCACCTCAGTCCTTAAGGTTTATTCAAACACCTCCTCCATAATCGATATGCATTTAAATTAGGAAGGTGTTACATATGAGGTTTCACCAACAGGAATCTGATGTTCATCCAGAAATTGAGGCATGATATCTTGTAATTTTGGAAACGTTTCTTTGGGAGTATGAACGATTTCAAGAGCATTCTTCAGAAAATAGTCAAACTGTTTACATACCATCTTGCATTTCCTGTCTGTTATATAGAAGCCTACACTAAACAAGAAGATTACGTAATAAAATGCTGACTGCGATTTAAAAGTTATGATTAATTAAATTTCTATGCTGATCCGTTAACTTGTTCTAGATATAAATGACTTGTTACTGTTGAGCTTTTAACTCGATGTCATAATAATACTTTTTGATGGATCGTAAAAATCTCTGGATGGTTTGTTTTTTCAATTCAAGCAAGCTGAAATGAGTATTTCATTATTTCTCAGAAGCCGTGTGGAATACACATTCTTCATGACATAGGAAACCTGCCTTCTGATGAACCAGTTTCTCAAGGAAAGAATTAATCAGATGCTACAAATCTTCATCTTTTACAAAGATAACAAAATTGATTTGTGCAGTACATGAAAATAAAGGTGAAAGATGTAAGAAACCAAAATCACAGGCCTGGTCACACAAAGCAACAAATGAGATAGCAAACCTGTTTCTGGATTCTACCACTTTAGACTGCAGCTGGGAAGGTTGTACGACTGATCGCTCTTCCATACAAAAATATTCCCTGCAGATAGAAATGTCGATGTCAAGCAAGAAGTGTCCTAGCCTAGTCATCTCCCTGACATCTTATTTTTCTATTTACAGAGGTTTTTGAGGCATTTGGCAGTGTGATTCCCCACCCACCGACGATCTGAAATAGTCCCATCTAGACACAGGTTTATCACCTCATCTGTTTTCTGGGGGGAAAGAGACCACAATTTTTATCTACATTTGTGTGGGGTGTTTGTTTGTGTGTGTTTTTTAAGTGTAACACACGATTGTATGATATTGTATATTGGCACCATTATTTATATAAATATATCATTCATGTTGCGAACATTTTTAAAATGCCTTGTTGTAATAAGAGAAGTGCAATAATAGGAAATAGAATACATTTTCCAAAATTTGCTTTGCCCCCTTTATGTAAATCGGCATCTCAGCAAATCCTTCTCTTCCCCCTCACCCCATTTTTTTAGTGGTTTTTTGAAAATAAACATGACGCTTACTATTTCTGTAGGTATTTGTTCTTTATATGTGTTGAGATGTGATTTAAAATGTGCTGTAAGTTTGTAATGTGTTGTTTGCCTTATAGGCTGGAGAGATTGCGGGGTCACACCAAAGTACCTCACAGTAGTCTGTGTGCCCAAACTTATTCTGAGGAAATTTATTGTCTGAATTATCCTATAGACTCATTCGTGTATCATTTCTACCACTTATGGCAGAGGATATGCTCCTTTCGTGCTTTTATGTCAGCCATTCCCAGCCCTGTTCAGATATCTTCAGCTACAGGCCCCACCTACTCTAGTCAGCATGGCCAATGGTCAGGGATGATGGGAGTTGTAGTCCAAAACATCAGGAGAGCACCAGATTGAGAAATACTTCTTGGCATCGCCATCCTCCCTTCACCAGCCAAGCCTGCAATCCAGTTGTCTGAACAAGGATGTGCCTTTTGCACTAACCAACTGGCATCACCTGGCCTTGGCTGGTGTGGGGACATCTGGTGTAGGGCAGTGCTGAGTTCACCCCAAATGAATCCACCACCATTTGGTCACTTTCGCCCCTGTCCCTTCCCTTGCCGTCTTCCTCTGAAGCCAACCTATGCAGGTACCAAAATAGAGAGGGCAAGACAAGCAGAGACACCTTCTCCTTGCTTACTGTCATGGTTTTCTCACTGAGGTTAGGTAAACAGACAAGGAGTACATTCATCAAAATAAACCATGGTTTAGTGTGACGTGCATGAACTGCTACAGGCCTTGGGCTTGCATACTCCTCAACTTAGCCCCCTACACAGCCAAGACACTGAGATGGGAAGCTTCCACTTGTGGTTAACCACAATTCAGTTTGTCTGAGCTCCAGACTAACTATGGTTAGGTTCAACCCATGTTTCGTGGGAGGGGCCGTTATTGGTTTGTCTTTGTCTTATTTTGTATTCTCGTGTTGTGAAATAGAATGTTCACTCCCACGGCCATAAAGATGTTCCATGCAGTAGCTGCATAAATTCCATTCATTTAGAAAGTGAGCACGGAAGGAGCAAAGGCTAGGTTCTCACTCTTAATGTCTTGCTGTTTTTCTTTCTGGTGGAGAATATGAAACACAGAATAATAATCCAGAACGATGAAAATACTCAAACACATAGAATGAGAAAATCTAGACCATTTAACATCCATTCAACACCCACCTAACCCACACAAAATAGGAAATAAGAAAGATATTGGAGTAGTTATTACAATATGATGTTCATGCATTACTGCATCTGAACAAGCTATATTAACATATTTATTCCCAGGGATTCTGGTAACCACAAAGGACTTGGGATAATGTGGATCAATTGCATGCTCATAGCTTGGGCTCATTTCTACTCAAAGGGGGGTCTCTGTCTAAACTTACGAGCTTCAAAGATTTTGTACTATTTTTACAGGAAGAATACAATCATCTGCAGATGGCTTAGAAGAGTACATCCAGCTGTGCGAATCTGGAGTGCAGATGTTGCTGTTTTTGGATTTGATACCGTTCAAAGGCATAGAGATATTGGTGGAAGATGCTGCTCCTTATTGGAGTCTTAAATCCAGCTATGGGGGCAATTTTTGCTT